>NC_080794.1:82332892-82645114 GCF_028018385.1 Neofelis nebulosa
TCCACCGTAACAATGGCTCCCAGCAGACTGGAGAGGAAACATGCAGGTGCATTTAGCCGGTGTGGGGCGATTCGGAAGAGATTAACAATGATGCCCACTTTCACTCCCTCCCCACCGCCGCCCACCATCACTGCCTAGAGCTGCACTGCCCCGTCCAATACGGCAGCCACTAGCCAGTATGATTATTTCATGTTAAATTAAGTAAAACTGAGTCAGACGTACACTTCAGCCCTTCAGGAGCGCCAACCACATTTCACATGCTTAATAGCCACACGTGGCTGGGGCCATCAAACTGGGTGGTGTTGCAGGTATTATAGGAAATTGTCACCGGAGAGTACCCCTGCCTCCTTTTCCTCCTCCAAGATCTCCTTAACCAGGGGAGTCCCCAGGAACTGCTTCTGCCTCCCCCCCCCAACTCCCATGTACTCTCAGTGGTCTCATGCCACCAGGGGGGTTTAAGGGCAGGAACTCCCCTCCTCAGCCTGAGAAGAGCGCTGGAGTTTCCCAGGAAACGTCTTCGTCGGACAACGGCAATATTACTGTTGACTGAATTTCAGTGGCATATCTGTAGCATGACCTCCCGATTCTGGGGCCCGCTTGGAACCGTTCCTGGTATCAGTGGGAGTTTCTGTCAACCCTCAGCTCCTCTCTGGCAGGCCTCCTGTTCCCTCAAATCCTCAGGAACCCACAGCTGTGCACGCAGAGCCGTGAACCCACCAGAGGGGTGCATCTTGGCTGCACCAAGATGGCAATGCCCTTGGACAAAGCCCCGTTGAAATTGACCTTGGAAAAAGCTCAGTGGAAAGTGACCTTGGACATCAGTTTGGGGGGAGAGGGGTTAATTGGGGACCACTAAATTATAACACCCAGAAAGCTCAGCCTGCCTCTCCCCTCTCGAGGTTCCAGGGCTGGGCATGCTGCCTGGCTAGCCTCTGGCAGCTTATTAAGCTGCCTTTGTGCCTACAAGCCCTCAATAGATACTTGATTGATGGTGATTGTAACTTAGCCTCTTTTGGGGGTTCCCAATTAAGGCGTCCGGGCACACTAACACGGGGTTTTGCACCTCATCGATGAGGTATATTTCAAAGTTGGAGAATAAAAGCCATTTTAGGGCAAGGCTGACCTAGCCGTGCAGTGGAAGTTTCCCTTCCTTGCAATGACCCGATTTCCAGGGTACTTTCCTCCTTCTTTTCCCTTTATTTCTGCCTTTAGTTTGTTGCCATTTTCCGAGAGTGTGTCTATTTGGTCCAAACGTGAAAAGAAGTTCACTTTAATATACCAAAGGGGAGAAAAATGATGCTGCCAGGATCCTGGTAAACTCCGGGAAGGAGACGGAGAATACAGAGCAGGACGCATCGTAAAACCACAAACCCAGTAACCCTTTTAGAGTCCCAAAGCTCTTATATTTTGTCCCCAAGCTGGGGAGAAAGGCCATCGAGGGAGGAGCGATTTCTTTAACAGATTTCTGAGAGCAGCGTCGAGCAAAAATTAACTCCTTCGCGGGGGCCAGATGCCGGCGGTGGCGCTTGGCCCCGCAGCCCGTGGAGCAGGTGGTTCCAGGTGAAGGAGGCCAAGGTCCCCGGGGCTCCTTTTGTTCTCCGGATTCTGCGCATGTACGCGCGCAGCGGGCGCTAGCGCCCCCGTGTGGCCGCGGGCGTCCGGTGCGCGCACAGGGTGGATGCAGGGTCACAAGGCGCCCGGGAATGGGGGCGGGACGGGGGGCTGCGCCCCGGGGGCTGGAGGAGCGATGGGGACGACGCGGCCGGGAGGAGGGGCGCGCGATCCGTCTGCACCCGGCCTCACCCGGAACTCAGTGTTCGGACTGGGCAGGTGATGAGCGAGCGATGTCAAGGCGTGTCTGCAGCAGATATCGTGGCGCTTGCTGAAGCACATGGGAGACAGGATCCTGCCGGGACCCTGGGGCGGCAGCGGTCTCCACCTTCCCCCACCCCGGGCCTGGCCTGGCCTGGAGATGTCCCCTCCCTGGCTTCCTCTTTGTCCACAGCATGGCGCGGCATCTCTGCACCTGGATCCTCAACAAGCCAGAGAGCCACCTTTACCGTCTTCGACTTCCGGTGCCCTGTTGGAGCTTCTGGCCCCAGTGCCCACCTGGCCGCCACCCTCCAGCCTGAGGATTGCCAGCTCCCCTCCCACCAAGGCCAGCCCATGCTTAGATCTGGGCTGTCTTTTGAAAGCAATGCGCCCCCATCCTTTTTGGTATGTTTATTTCCTAGTACGGTTGCAGCTGTCTTGCTTGGCTGCCCTATGGACGGGCTGCCCTGTGGACATCTAGAATTCTGGGGCAGCTTCTGGCTCTGATCCCTCTTCCTTGTCAGCCCCGGGTGGGGACCCTGCGCTGCTCCTCCATCAGGTCACTCAGAGCCTTGGTGGGTCTCCATTTGCAAGAGCCATGGCAACTGATCCGTCAGCACGGAGAGGGTGCGTGGTAGCTGACGTTTATTAGGTACTTATTATGTTCTGACAGCTGTGATTATGGCCTGTAAGTGAATTATCACGTATTGATTACAAGGACCCTGTGAGGTAGATACCACGATGACCCCAATCTTACTAATTGGGCAGTGGACACACTGAGAGCCCGCCCACGGTCGTTGGGTGATGAGGGAGGGAGCCCGGCGTGGGAGTGCATGCTTTTCACTTATGCTGTGATGTGGGCCAGGGTGAGGCTCAGGGTGGCCCAGCGGCTTTAGCTGATGACTGGGAATATAGGCCAAGTGGGGGGGGGGGGGGGGGGGGGGTGCATTTTTCTGATCCTTCCAGAGAAGTTGGCCATCCCATTCAGATTATGGTCATTGTCTCGATTATTAGACATTAGCTCCTGTTTTTAGCTGGCCAGAGCGTCTGCAGGCTACATCCTCTACTATCCTGTAGCGGCTAAGAACACGGGATCTGCAGCCCAGCTCTGCCTGCGGAGGGCCTCATGTCCGCCCCCTCCTCTGTAGATTGGAGGAATACTAACACCTGCTTAACACGCTTACCAGAGTTTTTATGGATTGAATGGGAGGCTTAGAGTCAAGTGCTTGGTTCAGTGCACGTTAGCTGATGTTACTATTTCTAGACTAGAGGCACTCAGACCTCCCTCTTTGTAGCCCTGTCCTAACCCTGGCCTTATTTCCTGCTACTTACCTTGGCTGTGTGACCATGGGCAAGTTACTCAGCGTTTCTGAGCCTCTGTGACCTTCCTCGTAGGTTGTGAATATCGGACGTAACCATATTCCAGACTCACCTCTCAGTCTTGGTTCTGGCAGAAGCTGGAGCTGTCTAGGACAGAGCATTTGCTCACTCTCTTCCAAAGGCCTTCTCAGTATCATACAAATTCATTCCAGTGTTAGCTCATCATGACCATGAGCAGATTCTGCATTTATCCAACTGGTACCAGTACATTGTTTTGTCTTGCCCTCTGGGGACGAGGAAGGGATACATTCATTTTCTTTGTAAAAAAAAAAAAAAATCCTCTGTGTGCTTCAAAACAGGAATCAAGACAGTTGTTAGCCTCGACTCCTCCATATAAGAGAAGACACCACTTGAGAACATTGCTGGGTTGGGGTAGCAAATCCAGCTAATAAAAACGCAGGCACCCAGTTGAATTAGAATTTCAGAGAAGCAACAGATATGTTTTTAATGTTTATTTGTTTTTGAGAGAGGGACGGCGCAAGCAGGGAAGGGGCAGAGAGAGAGGGAGAGAGAGAGAATCCCCAAGCAGTCTCCACGCTCAGTGCCAAGCCTGATGCAGGGCTCGATCCCATGCCCCCGGGATCGTGACCTGAGCTGAAACCCAGAGCCAGGCACTTAACTGACTGAGCCACCCAGGGGCCCCAAGTATAAGTATCCCCCAATATTGTACGAACACATATTCCATGGGAAGTATTTATAGTAAAAAGTATTGTTTTTCTGAAATCCAGATTGAACTTTGTGTTCTTTGTTCTATATGCAAGCCTACGCCATGTAGAAGCCACTCCCACAGGTTGACTGGATGGGACAAGTCCAAGAGAGGTGGGCATTCTCCCCAGAGACCACTGGGAATTACCTACCTTCTCCTTCTATCCTGGGCTTACCCTGGAAAAGCCCCCATTAAATATCGGGGGGTCAGTCAGGCCTGATCAGAAACTCTGCGATGCTTGCCTTCGGCTTGGTTTCTGGGGCCACTCTATGGCAGACTTGGGCGTATTTTGAAGTGATTAAGTTATATATTGACAGAGCTATGTGAATATCTGGTGTTAATGATAATAACCTTATAGAGAGCCATGTTTCCATTTATTTGTTTAATTAAAGAGATTTTTTTTTAAGATTTTATTTTTAAGGGGCACCTGGGTGGCTCAGTTGGTTAAGCGTCCGACGCTTGGTTTCAGCTGAGGTCATGATCTTGCAGTTTGTGAGTTCAAGCCCCGTATCAGGCTCTGCACGAATAGCATAGAGCCTGCTTGGGATTCTCTCTCCCTCTCTATCTGCCTCTCCCCCCTTCATTCTCTCTCTCTCTCTCTCTCTCTCTGTCTCTCTCTCTCTTTCAAAAATAAATAAACTTTAAAAAAAGGAGCCTCTTAAATTTTTTTTTTTTTTTTTTTGCTTTTAAGTACTCTCTACACCCAACGTAGGGCTCAAACTCACAACCCTGAGATCAAGAGGGCTTTCCTGCCTGGGCCAGCCAGGCACCCGCCATGTTTCCTTCTGAAAGAGTAACCAGGGTATTGACTGTGGTATGAGGGTGCTATTGTTTGGTCATCAGGCGTGTGTATGAAATTGGTTACTTGCCTGATCTCAGTTCTCCTATGGGGAGCTAGTTTATGGGGAAAACAGAACTTCAGTCCAAGATGGAGGCAGATAAACCTCCTGCTACAAATGTGCCCTCGCACACTCGGTCCTTTTTTCTAGCTGCTTTCTAGCACACTCTACCTGGTTCCACCTGGCAGGGCCGGCTTTCTGCTCGAACCTGCTGGGCTCCCAGCAATTTCTCCCGACCCCTTCAGTGTCAGCCACCTGCTGTGGGTACCACCCCCCTACTAGCGTGACCTGAGCTGAAAGGCCCCCTGCCTCCCCACCGCCCCCCTCCACCAGCCCCTGTCATGTCACATCAGGTGACACTCTTTCTGTGCCTGGACTCACTCTACCTATCCTCCACCTTTGCCACAGATTTCTTCGGCTTCCAACAACGTAAGTCATGGGCATTGATTTCAGTCACACCCGGGTCCCCATGTCCGCTTCTCCACTGAGCCTCAGTCTGAACTTGGGCAAAGTCGCTAACCTCCCTGGGCTATAGTTGCCACATCTGTGCTATAGATCGTGCGTGAGTTTCCCGAGCTGTTGGAACAAATGACCCCAAGCCTTGTGGCTTGAAACACACATTTCTTAGGTCACAGTTCTGTAAATCAGAGGTCAAGGCGGGGCTCAGTCCAAATCCAGGCACTGGCAGAGATGCGTTCCTTTCTGGAGACTCTGCAGGGCAGAATCTGCTCCGGGCACATTTGGGTCATTGGCAGAAGGCGGTTCCTTGTGGCCGCAGAGCTCTGGTGCTGTTTGCTGGCCTGGCCGGCAGCCGGGAGCCTCCCTCAGTCCCGGTGCTCCATTTTCAGAGCCAGCAGCCGCACCTGAAGCCCCCGTCACACCCCGGGTCTCGGTGACTTCACCCTCTGCTCCAGCTGGAGAGCGCTCTCTGCTTTCCAGGGCTTCTGTGATGGGGTTGGGGCCACCCAGGTCGTGGCCCTGTTTAAACCTCGGTAACTTTAATGTCATCTCCAAGCCCTTTCACCAGATTCTGGGAATTAGAGATTGGACACCTCAGGGCAGGGGGCCATTATTTGCTAACCACAGAGAAGGTAATGACGTTGTCAGGTAAAACCAGGTGACTTAAAACAGGAGCGATCTATTGTCTCGCGGCTCTGGTGTCTCCAAGTCCCAAGTCAAGGCGTCAGCAGGGCCATGCCCCCTCTGAAGCCTTGGAGGAGAATCCTTTCTCTTTTCTCCCAGCTCCTGGTGGTGGCTGGTAGTCACTGGAGTCCTGGGCGTGTGGCCGAAGCTCTCCGCTCTCTGCCTCTGTCACGAGCCGTAACTCGTGCATGTCTGGGTCCAAACTTGCCTCTTCTTCTGAGGACGCCAGTCGCACTGAATGAGTGTCGACCCTAATCACCTCATCTTAACTTGATCCCATCTGCAAAGATCCTACTTCCAAATAAAGTCACCTTCGTAGGTATCGGGGTCAGGACCTCAGCACAACATAATTCCACCCAAAACACAAGGTAAGGCCTGAAAGGCACCTAGTGTGGGGCCCGACCTCTGGCCAGGGTTTAACCAGCAGGGGCAGCTGGCTTCGGGAACTCTACTCTCACCCACTCTGGGTCCCAGCAGACGTGGACTGGCCTGGCTGGTACACATGTGGCAAGAGCGTGAGGAATCGTGCCCCTTCCGTCCTGCCTCCCGGACTGTCACTTTTCTAGCATGTGTCCAGCTTTCCCTATGGCCCTTTATTCAGGCTGCCCCCTTGCCTGTGATGGCCCCTCCCATCCCCCGGGCTGTCCAAATGCACATTAGGGCCACTCTTTCCACCCCACCTGTTCTGGAAGGCCACCAGTCGTGTGCTGTGCCCATTGGCAGGTCGAGCTGATTAAAGACGGAGAATGAAGAGGCTGTACCGCCCTGGAAAGCCCACTGCTCAGCTGGCTGGAAACAGAGCCTTCCCATTAGGAAATGCAGATAGAAAAAAAAACAACAACAACCCTCTAGCCTGGCAGGCAGAGACGAAGATAAAGCAAGGTGCTGACTCAGTGGCTGAAAGGTTCAAAAGACGAGCAATTTTCAGGCAAGAAATTACACCCTCTGCCTCTCCCGGCCCGATGATAATCCATCTTGTAAACGTGAACTGCTCTTCCTAGAAAGAAAAACAATAGCGTCCAAACACTCTCGCCAAGTTAGCCTTCCAGGAGCCATAATTCTTTGGGGATCTGTGCTACATAGGAGACTCTGGGTATTGGCTGATCACCACCCTTGCGCGTTTATGGTGCGGGGCTGCCTTCGAACGCAAGGGGGGAAGGATTTGACGGATCTCATTAGCAGCCCAGGAATGTCACTCCACTGTCGAGCACCTCCGCATTTAATAAATCGGAACACGTGCAAACACGGAGCAGTCCCACAAGCAGAGTTTAGTGGCAAGCGAGGGCCTCAGCGGGCGTTCCCCGGGATGACTTCCAAACACTCCAGCATCCTGACCTCTCCTCATTTCCGGAAACGTCCTTAAGCTCACTTCCCCCGGCCCAGATGGGAACAGGGCTGGGAGGACGAGGGACAGCTGTCACCGCTGGGGAAATACAAGAGGCGGGTGGGCTCGCTCGGGGTTGAAAGATGCTCGTGAGGGAAGTCACCTTCCCCCCCACCACCAAGACCCTGCCCCTCGAGGCTCTCACCTTCAGGGTAAGGGTCTCCCAGGGGCCACCCTGACCGTCTTCACGTCCCCGGGGGCCGGCACGGGGCCTGGGAAAGATCGATATCAGTTTGTTGAACGAACAAGTAAGTACACGAAGACCTAGGAATGATTTGAGGCAACCAGAGAAGATTCTGGAAGCTGCCCCCACTTGCAGCTGAGACTTGGCCTCAGCCCCACCTGGGTCCCAGAACGCAGGCTCTCCAGCTCCCCCAGGCACCGCCCCAAGGCCTGGCCGAGGGCAGAGCGTGCAAGAAAACGCAACCACCTTTCGGCTGCACAGCAAGCAGCCCCGCAGGTCAGAGCTGAGAGCTGCGGCCGCAGGGGGTGGAGGGAAGCCGTTTGCAGCTGTTTATATGATGTGTATCTGGTAGATAAATAAACTTCATTTTCCAGGACTGCCAATCTCTAAACACGAAGAAATAGGCATTCGCTCAGAAAGTTAAAAAAAATAAACAAATGCGGTGATGTTGGAATCTTGCGACAAAGGCCTGGGTCCGAGCTACTCGCCTTTCAGCTGGTTAATAAACCTAGTTTATGGATCCCCCTCCTATGGGCCTGTGTGTGAAAGTTCCGCGCAGCGGAAATGTTCCCTGTTCGGTCGTGGCGGAGGGAGAGTCCAAGCAGAAGATCCTTCCAGCACATCTCGGGCGCCATCCAGGCAGGCCCACGGCACCAGCCAGGGGACTCTTCAAATGGTTCACGAGGTGGCCACCAGCATCCACTGCTGACAGCCTCAGCCCAGCCTAAAGCAGGTGAGAGGCCACCTGGGGCTTTTGAGCTGGGACCTCCTCTTTGTCGTGCCTCTGAGGCGCCTTCGCCGGCTCTCGCCTGCCTCCCGGGCCTCTGTCCCCTCGTGGGACCCGCACACAGACAGAGGAGGAGGAGCGGGGAGATTCAGTCTTGGGTTTTACTCCTTCTCAATCTCAGGATGGAAGAAGGTACCTGGAGACGTCATCACCTTGACCTGAGCCGTCATGAAGACAGTGCTTTTATCCTTGCAGTTCACAAAGTACATTCCCACAGCGACCCCTGGGAGCCCTTTAAGGCAACCGTTTGTCCATTCATGATTCATTCATGGGTCCATCAGGCTATTGAGGACCCGTAAGAGCCCTGCTCTTGGCTGCTCTTGGCTGCTGGCAGTGGCTGCCTTCAAGGGGCTTACAGTCCAGGGGATAGAGACTGCAGGTTTCAGGAAACAGAAACCCAGAGAAGTCCTGGGGGGTTTGGCCAAGGTCTCGCCTGGTAGGTGGTAGAAAGAGCCCAGATAGGTCTGTGTTTGACACCTGGACGGAGGGTCTTCCGACCATTTTGTGGGGTTGTATCCTACCCTCATACTAACTTAGAGTTCAGGATTTTGTCTTAGGAAAGGCGGTTGGGGGAAAGAAAGGAGAGAGAAGAGAAAGGGGAGGGTGGGGAGCGGTGCGGAGAGGGCTTAAATGACACAGGCCCCATCCTCCGCCCTACTAGGTGATGGGCCCGAAGGTGGGAAACAGGGAGTGCCGTTCCCTCCATCATCTCCTGAGCCCCATCACAGCACCTCACGGCCCTGAGAAGAACCTCACTCACATTTTTTGGGTTTTTAGACAGTGTGGGTCCAAAATGCCACGTGACCGCTACAGGACTGGATGGAGATCGGCTCCAGCCAGAGGCAAGCCTGGCAGTGGAAGGCTGAGACACCCTTCTCCAGAGATCCCCGACGGTCATTTTGACAAAGAGATTCTTGCCTCTGTGCTAGCCGGGACCCTGACCCGCTCCCCTCCACACACGGCCACGGAAGGGGGCCACCAGCCCAGCCGCCACCGGCTCCTTGCACAGTCAGGAGCACCTCGAGGCAGCAAACGGCCACGGCGGGCACTGCAGGGGCGCCCAGGTTCTCCCTCGGGAGGTGTGAGTGCTGACAGCCATGACCCTCAGCCGGGCCCCTCGTGGCGCTGAAGACAGAAAGCCCTCCTCCTCCCAAAGCCATGCTACCTCCAGGCACCCACAGCCAACGGCTGGTCTTTGGCAAGGAGAGCAACTCCTTTTGGGACTGAAAGGCCCACAGGTTGGGAGCCCCTCAGTCCCACGTCAGTTGGCTGCCCTCGTCGTTGGGGTGGGGCCCCGGGAAGGTCTGGCCCCTCGCCCGGTGGGAGACACCTCTGAGGACCCACCCTCACTCCAGGGTCACCCGCACCGTCGGCTGAAGGCTTCGCTGCGACCACATCACAACTTGCTCTCCTGGGTCCTGTTTCCTGTACTTCTCCATACACGTGGGGCCCAAGGGCGCCCCGACGACGTAAGCGTCCTGTGCACCTCTGCGGCTATGTCACCAGGAACCCAACCTAGGACGATGGGCCAAGTTGCATTTTGGTTTGGCAGTCTAGGAAGGTTCCTAGCCTGCTGTTCCCCTTCCAAGGTGTCCTGCCCCTGTGCCTCCCATGCAGGCTTCCTCCGTACAAAAGCGGGTTAATGTCCCTTTAGCGCTGAGGACCCTATGGCGTCCCTCAATTGGCAGGGCCATCTGGGCTGCTGCTGAAAGTTGACCACAAGACGTGAGACAGTGAGGAGACAGCACGGAGGTCCTGGGGACCCCAGCCCTCCCCCGACTCTCCCTTATGTCAAAGATGAACAAGACGACCTTGGGCATCTTGTGGCCACTGGCAGGCACCAAGTTTCCCCTGAGAAGGAGCATCCAGATGTTGCTGGACGGTTGGAGGTAGGGGCGAGGAAGATGGGAAAACACCATACAATTCAATCACAAAAATAGCTTGAGAAGATCACTGAGTAAAAGACAGGCTTCCTGATGCCGAAGTGAGGGCAGAGGTTGCCAAGTGACTCTGCGACCAGGAATGTCACTGCCTGTGAAATGAAAGATGGACGATGAGGTCTGCAAGGGCCCCCCCCACTGGCTCTCAGTTTGAAGAATTCACCAACCCGGTGTGGTTTTCATTGGAAGTCGATATCCTGGCCACCCGCTCCACTTTGTAAGAAATGGGGCAATCCTTTCCCAGGCTTCAGAAACCCTCCTAGCAAGCCCATCTTCGGGTCTCTCAGTGATCCGTTGTTGTGTGTGACAGACGTTCTCGGCACGTAGTGGCTGAAACAACTGCCGGCTGTGGTCCTCAGGGCCGTGTGGGTTGGCTGGGCGCCGCTGGGGTCCTTCCGGTCTACGTTGGCGTCACCTGGGGTGCGCTCGTCCGGAAGCTTCGCTGGGTGGGAACGCCCCCTCTCTCGTCCGCTCACACAGCCAGCGATGTGTATCCGCTGTCATCCGGGAGCTCAGGTGGGCTGCCAACAAAGAGCCTCAGTTTCCCTCCCTACGGTCACTCCACAGGGCGTAGCGCTGGGCTCCGAGCGGGAGCTGCTGGCCTATGAAGGCCCAGCCCCGGAAGTTCCATCCCATCCCTTCTGTCCAAGCGACTCAGGCCAGCCCAATTCCAAGGGGGGGTGGAAAGGGACTTCGCCCCTTGATTGGAGGACGAAAGATGGCAGAGAATTTGCACCCCAGGAGGCCACTGTCGGGGGATGGGGAATGACACTCCACGTTGGCCATGTTGCTATGGAACTAAAGACACCATCTGTGGCTAAGGACTCACAGCAGCCTGGGCAGAAGGACCAGTCACACTGCTGTCCTGGGCCAACTTTGAAATGGCAGGGGGACCAGCAGCTGGAGGTCCAAAGACCAGCAACTGGAGGCACGAAAACAAGGATACTTTCCACCTTTCCCTCCACGGGTGAGAGACGGCAGGGGGAGCATAGCTTGGCTCTGAAGCCACAGTGTGTCGGCCCTGTCACTTTTTCTCTTCTTCTTTGGCGTTGGGCGATCCTGACGCAAACAGGGAGCCCTCACTGATTGGAAATGCCTACTTGGGTCTCCTGGGGACCACAAAGCCCACTCCTTCTCCACACCTCTCGATCCCAAGCTCCAAACACATTTCCCGGCGACCGTCCTCACGTGACGGTGACTGTGGTCTAAATAAAGTGGCGCTTAAGCCGAGGGCTGACTTCACGGGTAGTAAATTTAAGACACACGCTTGCTTTTTTTTAAACCCCGGGTCCCCCATCCCTGGCTGATTTCACACACACAGACTACAGATGCTACGTTAGCTCAGGGGGGATCTCTGAGCTGGGCCCCTGAGGACGGTCTGCATACCCAGAAGGCCAATCCAATCAATTCCTGCGAAAAGCAGGCGGGGTGGGGGAATGGGTGTGGGTGTCCGAAACGGCTTCAAATGACTCCTAAACCGTAATGGGAAAACAGCACTGGATTTCTCGTCCGCGAGGCAATTCCAGGGCACGTAAAGACAAAGCTTCAGACTGCGGCCCAGAGGTACGGGGAGAGCCACGTTCATGCATCTATCTCCTCGCTCCGCAGTGACTAATGGTGTGGCCGGTCAGCTGTCTCGATATTTCCTTCTCCTTTCCTGTTCGAGGTGTTCCCCAAGCCAATCGAAAGGCAAACAAAATGAAACAAACAAAAAAAGACGGTCGGTCCCCGTGTCAAGGCATATCTGGGAGGTAATTGGAGCATTTGATAAAAGGCACGGGCAATGGAGCACCCGGGGGGCTCAGTCAGTTAAGCGTCCGGCTTCGGTTCGGGTCGTGATCTCGCGGTTCGCGGGTTCGAGCCCCGCGTCGGGCGCTGCGCTGACAGCTCAGAGCCTGGAGCCTGCTTCGGGTTCTGTGTCTCTCTCTCTGCCCCTCCCCCGCTCGCACTCTGTCTCTCAAAAATAAATACACGTTTAAAAAAATTTTTTTTCAAATAAAAAATAAATTAAAAAATGCACGGACAAAACCCCACAGTTGCATACCCCGGAAACTCCAGACAACTCCCACTGACTGCAGATTTGTTGAGTCAGTCATTCGACCACCATTTATTGAGCAGCCGGGACGCTAGAGCCAGAAGCAACTGGGAGTGAGACGCCCCCTTCGTCCCGGAGCTCGTGGTCAGGTGGGAACACAGGTAAGGAATTCCGAGTCGGAAGAGGGCCACACGGCAGCTTCTTGCTGCAGACACGAATCACGCCGTTAGTCCTGTGCATCCATAAAAAGTCGCCACATGTTCGGTTCTGCAGCCATAGACCAAAGTCCTGCCTGAAAAAGTAATCCATTACGAGCAAATGATTTGAGACGTAATGCTGTCTGCTGCTGCGTTTCAATCGACGCAGTCCTACAACGTGATAAAATGACCCAACCCGCCAAACATCACACAAAGATTTGTCTAGATTTCTCACCCTTCAATGGACACTGGACGGTGGAGGAAAACAAGCCGCCCCTCTGCCACTCCCCCCTACAGGCTCTCATTCTAGTGACCCCCTGTCTTAGTCCATTCAGGCTGCTGTAACCGAATACCTAGATGGGGACTTAGACAACAAATAGTAACTGCTCACAGTTCTGGAGGCTGGAAAGTCCAAGGTCGAGGTGCTGGCAGATTCGGGGTCCAGAGAGAGCCCACCATCTGGTCCATAAATGACCATCTTCTCACTGTGTCCTCACGTGATGGGAGAAGGAGGGAGCTCTCAGGCTTCCTTAGTCAGGGCGCTAATCCCACTCACGAGGGCTCCACCCGAGTGACCTAATCCCCTCCCCAAAGCCCCACCTCCAGATATCATCACGTTGGGGATTCAGTTTCAACAAATGAAGTTGGGGGCAGAGGAGATGCAAACCTTCAGTGCACGGCATCCATTAATGCTTTGCCTTTTCTTTCTCTCTTTCCTTCCTTCCTTTCTTTCCTCCTTTCCCCTCCCTCACCCTTCCTTCCTTTTCTTTTTTCCTTCTTTCTTTCTTCCTTCCTCCCTTCCTTTTCTTTCTTCCTTCCTTTCTTCTTTCTTTCTTTCTTTCTTTCTTTCTTTCTTTCTTTCTTTCTTTCTTTCTTTCTTCTCTTTCTCTCTTTTCCTTCCTTCCTTTCCTTTCCTTCTTTCTTCCTTCCCTTCTTCTTTCTTTCTTTCTCTCTTTCTCTCTTTTTCTTTATTTTCCTTCCTTCCTTTCTCTTCCTTTCTTCTTTCTTTCTTTCTTCCTCTCTTTCATTTTCTTTCTTTTTCTTCCTTCCCTCCTTTCTTTCTTCTCATTCCTTCCTTCCTTTCTTCTTTATTTCTCTTTCTTTCTTTCTTTCTTTCTCTCCCTTTCTTCCTCCTTTCCTTCCTTCTTTCCTTCCTTCCTTCCTTTCTTTCTTCTCATTCCTTCTTCCTTCTTTCTTCTTTCTTTCTCTCCCTCTTTCTCTCTTTCTCCCTCTCCCTTCCTTCTTTCCTTCCTTTCTTCTTTCTTTCTCTCTCTCTTTCTTTCTCTCTTTCCCTTCCTTCCTTCCTTCCTTCCTTCCTTCCTTCCTTCCTTCCTTTCTTTCCTGCCAAAAGACAGGCTCAGGCTGGGGAGGTGGAAGAACTGGACCTATCCCAGGGGGTGGCAGTTCTCATCCCAGCCACTGGGGGGTCAAGGGCAGACCACTGCCCTTCTCTGGCTTGTTTTCTTATCTGCAAAAGTGGGTGGAAAGGACTGGGTGGCCATGCTCTTTCACTGAGCAGCATGGAGGCAAGAGGGGGGAGGGACTGGTCCCCAACTACACTGTTGTCCGGGGACCTTTCTGCTGTTCCCCGTCTAGCAGGATAAACGCCCACCCTGTGCCAGCCAGGGAGGATGGATGGCTCCAGGGAGATGCTGGCTGCTGTCCCGACGGCTCTGTGCTGAGGAGCACAGTCAGCTTTGCCACGACTCTGCCAATCACTGAGCCCCGCTGTGAGGGGGGCAAACGGGGAGCTCTGTGCTGCATTCTGAACACGCTGAGGGACGGAAGTGAGGACATGCCCAGGCCACCCACCCAGAATGGCCCAAGAGGAAGACCTGGCCCCCATGCAGGGCACGCCAGTGTCCCTGATCTGGACCCCATAAGCCCTGGTCATGTGTGTCATCTAAGCAGGGTTTCTGCAGCAGATTTCATCTGCGAAGGAGCTTCCCTGCTAAAATGAATGGGACAACCCCAGTGCTCGGTGACTGAAGAATCCCCCCGACAACTCTGTATCCTTTACAATCAATCTGTAAATGTCACACGTCTCTACTAATGGCAGCTTTGTGACAAATCGTGACAAATAGTTCACAAGCAACAAGAGCTGCCTTTAGGGGATTCAAGAAAAAGATGGCCACTTGTCTGCCAATCCAGCTCCCTCCTTCCTTCCTTCCTCCTCTCGCCCTATTCGTTTGTTCATTCATTCATTCCTTCTCACCCAACCAACCAGCCAACCTACCAATATTTTTTGCACATCTGCCTTGTGCAGAGCTCTGGGCGAGCCACCAGGGATTCGGCATTGAATAAGACAATGTATTTGCTGGCCCCATAAAATTTATGCTCTGGAGGGGACAGACCATAAGTGAGCAAATAAGTAAACAAGACAATTACAGATCACAAGAGTGAAAAAGGAAATAAAATGATGGACATCGAGAGTACCTGAGGGACTTCATCATCGTGGTTTGGAGCCCACCCATCCGCAGGTGGGCAGCCATTTCTAAAGAGGGTCTCAAACTTGAGTGTGCACATCAAGTGCCTATGGACCCTATAAAAAAATATGCAGTCTGATACCCTAATTCTGGCCGGGGCTTGAGATGCTGCCTGTCTTACTGGCTTTCGGATGATGCCAATGCTGCTGGTCCGGGGACACATTGCCGACCCTGAGCAAGTGACTTGCCCTTAGCAGAAACCCCAAATGCATCTCAGCACCCAGCCATTTTACTCTGCATGGACCTGCCTCTCTGCATTCCCGAGTCTCTGAAAGCTGTGCTCGGTCCCCAGGTGCCCAGGGTGCTGTGGGAAGAGCCCTAGGTTGGGCTCGATGGCAGTCAAGCCCCAGCGACATTTTCTAACAAGCATGTAACCTCCTGGCCCTGGCGGCCCATCCGTGCACGAGGCCAACAACGCAGCCCTGCTTTCCTTGCAGTTTCATGGTGCGATCAGAGGAAACAGATGCCATTAATATAAGGAGAAGTCAGATCTAGAAGCCTGGCATTTACCCAGCCTTGAAACAGACAAACGGACAGGGATCCTCAGTTAGGGATTTGAAGGAAGAAGTCGAGAGTCAGCCTCAGCGCGCAGTTGTAGGGATTCAGTGCGGGACAAATGAGTCCGCAGTAGTTAAGAGAAAAAGACAGCGGTCGGGAGTCACAGAGAAGCCTTCTCTAAACATCACACGAAACCAGTCTTACCTGAAAAGGCTATGCTGTCTCTTTAAGCCCCCGTTAGGTCTCCCTGATTGTCTTTGACATCAGGGTTGGGCATCTCTGGGAATCTGACCCACATCTGTGGACGATAAAGAACAATTATCAAGCAGACACATGCCCTGCACCAAACACACCTACATAATTGGTGCTTTACTTAAGCTAATGTTTCACATTATTCCGGCCTCCCCCAAGCATCAAGTTGAAAAGGCAAAGCTTGTTTACTCCAAGATTCCTTGAAGCCCAGCTGTGCTGTGTGTGTGCGCCACACATACGCGAAAGCCTCCAGCATGTGCTGTGGGCACGGGCCTGATTAATGATGCTTTTCCTTATTAGCAATAACCAGCTTCGCATGCACAGCCTTGGGAACTTGTTTCTGGAAACCTCTTCCGAACCACAGGACTAGAATAGAATAACAGGCACTCTATAAATATTTGTTGAGTGACTGAATGACATTGAGGCAGTGAAGCACGGTGGCTAAAAAGGATAGAGACGTCGGCTTCAGAGAGAAGACTCTGGGTCTATGTCTCAATTACGTCTGTCATTATATGCATGACCTTACATTCTCTAAGCTTAAATGATTAAATGAACGTAAAATCATTAAGTGAAATCAAGTTTATAAAGCATATTATCGGGCAAGTAGTAAATGCTTGAAACATGTTAGCCGTTGAAGGTGACCATATACACTGTCACCCAAAAAGGGACACATTTGGTAGCAAATAAATCACACCCGAACAGCAGGTGTCAGCCAGGATAGTCCCAGGTAAGTGAGGGCATGTGGTCACCCCAGCTCTTATGGTTTAATACAAGCGATCCTTAGAGATGATCAAATCCAACCTATTTATTTAGCACATAAAGTTAGTGATTCCTGGGGAGGTTAAGAGTGACCTGAAGTCACAATGCCAATTAGCAGAACATGGGTTCAGGGTCATGCTACATGTGCTAGGATCCTTGCCCTCAACAACCTGAGCACTGTTGAGCGCCCCAGGGAGGAGGTGGCCTTTGTCACTGCTGATCGGCAAGGTCCCATTGTGCAAAGGATGACAGTAAACTCAGAGAAGTTAAGAAGCTTGCCTAAGGCCACGCAGCAGTAAGTTCAAGGTGGTCTCCGGGACTCTCTTCCACTGAAGTATGGGATGTCACTGTGTGGCTTCTAACAGCTCCAGTGGCTTCTAATAGTTCCAGAATGCTGATGTCAGTTGTGATTCCAACTTCCTTTTTTTAAAAAAAATTTTAAATGTTTTTTAAATTTATTTTTGAAAGGGAGAGAGAGAGAGAGAGAACAAGGGAGGGGCAGAGAGAGAGGGAGACACAGAATCCGAAGCAGGCTCCAGGCTCCGAGCTGTCCACGCAGAGCCCGACGCGGGGCTCGAACTCACAAGCTGTGAGATCGTGACCTGAGCCGGAGTCGGATGCTCAACCGACTGAGCCACCCAGGCGCCCCTCCAACTTACCTCTCGCATCTTCTTTCGGTGTGCTTGTGTTCGGGCTCACCGATTCGTCAAGATCATCGGTGCAGGATGCAGACATCAGGTCAGAAGTCACTGCCCCTTCACCTTGCTGCCATACCCCTCCGTATCATAGCACAATTATTATGCTAACATACTAGTACATAAGAGTATGTCTTACACAACAATATACCGATACATCATAGTACGTCTCTTTCTGGAATCTGCAGGAGAGGCTGGGGCCTGGCACAAAGGGAGTATCACGGCCTCTCCGCTGAAGTTTGCTGCAGGTAACGGTTCTCAGGATCGGCCTCACGGCTGACAGTCCAACACAAACTGACAGCGATCCGACTGTCCCCTGTTAAGACAGGAGCATTCTCGGAAGGGGCCTCAAGCCTCCCTGCTGACGCGTCCTACCTCCAGTAAAAAGTGAGGGGTGATAGCCCTCCCCTTGAACAACGGAGCCTAGTTCACAGCCGGTGGGTTTTCCTTGGGGCCCATGTCTATCCCTCCCTTAAAATCCTGGAAAATCACTGTTTATCTTTTATGTGGGACAGCGCTGGCTCCTCGCTCGCAGGAGCCCACTGAGGGCGCCTCCTGTTGGGGGCGTGTCAGGAGAGTCCATGTGGATAGCTCGAACGCGGCCGTGGTGGGAGTATGTATACCATGGAAATTGGCAAATGCTATAAATCAGGGCTTCCCCCCCTTGGAGAACCAGTTGTTAAACATTTACCAACCCGTCGCTGCTGCATTCGTGGCACCGAACCCCACCTGGCTGTTCTGGATCCTAGTCCTCCCACTGTCTACCCATTCTCTCAGTTCTGCTGCCTTTCCCGGCAACCGTGGGCAATCAACACACCCCCCGGTGCAAAGGATCGAAACATCCTCCAGAGGAGAATCCTTTACAACCAAGTTCCCCCCCCCCCCCCCACCACCGCAAATGAGACCTTTTAGTACGCTGCTTGTGAGAACGTGCTCACAGGGGCACCTGGGTGGCTCAGTGGGTTAAGCAGGCAACTCTTAATCTCGGCTCAGATCATGATCTCATGGTTCACAGGGCTCTGCACTGACGGAGGGGAGCCTGCTCGGAATTCTCTCGCTCGCTCTCTCTCTCTCTGTCCCTCCCCTACTTGCGCTTTCCCCTTCTCTCCAAAATAAATAAGTATTTAAAAAAATTTTATAAGGATGTGTTTACAGAATTCCTTTCAGATCTCTTACCCACACTTTTAGTTTTTTAAAAAAATTATCCAGTTCCCCTGCACTCCCCCTCCCACAGCCCCAAGTGTGATGACCCTATTTTTTTGTATTCCCAGCATGCCCTGGATCCTGTCGGGTCCACATATGGACTGAGTTTCTTTTAAAAGGGCTAAAGTTTCTCAGCTCTCAATTCTGTCTTTAAGGATCTGAGGAGAGGGAGAGGCACACACCATTTCCAAGTGAGGCGGCCAAGAAAAGGCTGGGCAGAGCCCCCCAGCTAGAAACGTCTCCTTTCGAGGAACGCCGATCTACAGCATGAAGTTACGACCTGACCGTTTAAACGGACGGTCACAGACTGTGGCAAACCTCTAAGACAGAAACCCGAGCTGCCGTTTCGCGAGCACAGACTGTGGTTTCTAGCAAGCCTGCTCGAACTGGGAAACGCTGGTCTCAGCCCTCCCTTTCTCGTTGTCTGTTTCCATGCACGAGGGCGCTCTGGGTAACGACGCGGCGAGGCTGGGCTTCACCTTGGCTCTCACCGCGAACGTGTCTTTCTGATGGTTTTAAAAACCAGAGGTAAAGTTTTACCTGGAAGAGAAGCCTTGTTTAACTCGACAGCCCTCCCCACCTGTTCCGCGACTCTTGTTAGAAACGACTGTTCCAGGAGACGGTGCCGGCCTCTGGTTTGAACCCTTCGTTGCATAGAGGGTTTGCATTTATCGAGTGCTTGCTGTATGCCAGGCACAATGCTAAACACTGCATGCAATCCCCTCTTTTTTTATTATTGTGGTAAAATGTCCGTCACGGAAAATTTATTGTGTGGGACATTTTAAGCGTGCAGCTCAGCGGCATTAAGTTCGTTCATATTGTTGTGGGACCATCAGCATCACCTGTCTCCAGAACTTCTTCCTCATCCCAGACTACATGCGTCTACTCTTTCATCCTACGAGGCAGGTTATTATTATCCCCATTTACAGATGGGGAAACTGAGGCACGGAGTGGTACAATAACTAGTCCAACATCCCACAGCTCGGGAATGGCTCTGACTGGATATAAATACACACACTGTTCATCTGGGGTGCACACGCACCCCCACACCTCTCAGTAGACCGTGGCCCCGAGAGGGAAAGGACCTGCCCAAAGTCACCCAGATGGTTTGGGGCAGAATCCCCCACTCACCATCTCTTTCTGTCTCACCCCCCTGCCTCCGTGTGGGGGTACAGTTTCTGAATCAGGGCTCTGACATCCAGTTGTGCCCCCCTTGCAAAGAACAGTATTCTTTTTTGAGAGAGAGAGAGAGAGAGAGAGAGAGAGAGAGAGAGAGAGAGAGCACATCAGCACATGAGCAGGGGAAGGGGAGAGAGAGAGGGACAGAGAGAGAATCTCAAGCAGGCTCCATGCTGTCCTTGCAGAGCCTGACGCGGGGCTCAGACTCACCAACCGTGAGCTCATGACCTGAGCTGAGATCAAGAGTCGGATGCTTCGCCGACTGAGCCACCCAGGCGTCCCAACACACCCAGGCGTGTGTTATGACTCAAGGGCTCAGCACACCTTTTCTTAGGTCAGACGGACATAATTTTGGCTTTGTGGGCCATCCGGTCTCTGTCACAACTCTTGAAGGGTGCCATTGTAGCAAAAGGAGCCCTAGATGATGTGTAAGTGGCTGGCCACTTTGTGTGCCCATAAAACGTGATGCACAGACACTGAAATTTGAATTTCACATAATGGTTTTATTGTGATAAAGCACACGTACCAGAAATGGACCATTTTGACCATTTTGAGTGTCCAGTCCAGCAGCATTAAGCACATTCCCATTGTTTTGCAACCACCACCATCCATCGCTGGGACTTTTTCACCTTCCCAAACTGAAACTCCATACAAATCAAACAACAAGTCCCCGCTCCCCTCCCCCAGCCGCTGGCACCCACCGTTCTATTTTCTGTCTCTGTGAACTCGTCTAGCCTGGGTACTTCCTATAAGCAGAATCATACGCTATCTCATCCTTTTGTGTCTGGCTTATTTCACTTGGCATGATGCGAATTTTACATGATTTTGGCATGTCACAAGACATTATTCTTCTTTTGGCTTTTTCAACGATTCAAAAACGTAAACCTTTCTGACCTCACCAGCTATACAAAGCTAGATTTGACCCACGGGCCATCGTCTGGCAAACCCTCATCCACAGGACATTTTCGCAAACGCCAAGTCTGACACGCTGCTCTGTGCCAATGTTAAAACTAAGGCATAGAGAGGCCACGCGACCTTCCTGTGGTAACTCAGCCACAAAAGTGGCCTTACTCAAATGGGAAGCTGGGAATCTACACCTCAGAGCCGCTGGGGAACAAAGAGGTAAAGTTCGGATCCTTGAGTTTTTCGCCAGAAGTGGTTCCACGCTGGGTGACTCAGAAGCTGCACTGTGGCCGGTGAACACACGGAGGTTTCTACCAGCTTCCCATCCTGGAGACGGATTGGCAACGCGTTAGACACTCTACTCGAGAAGAAATGTCAAGTACACACTCATCCTTCTGACTGTCGTTCAAGTCAAACGCACTGGGCCCAGACGGTGAATAGGCAGCTTTATCACTCAAACACTCCCTTCGCCAGAACATTCTTTACTTTATATACCCAGTGACTTGCCAGATGCTTAGAAAGACACATTTTAAAGAATAACAAACACCCCTCTGTTCCTTCCTGGTGGCGGAGGGGATCTTGGGTTTACGGCACCGGGCTCTCAGCAAACCCACACTTGCTCTGGCTTTCTTCTCCCCCACCGGCCAGAACGTTCACACGTGGGCTTTTCTTCGGGCCGCTGCTGCTGATGGGACCCCGTGTAGGGGAGCCGGGAAGGGGGAGCCCCCCGTGGAGGGTGGAGGTTGGCCTTACCCAGGCCTGCACAGCGTTGTTTGAGTTGAGTTGTGAATGTATTTCGACACCCCACACTTCTAGGTCAATGCCGGCGAGAAGGGCGAGCAGAGCTTGTGTGCCGGAAAATAAATAGCTCGGGTTCATTTTCCTTAGTTCTCCTTCAAAAGCTGGAAACCGAGGCCACAGGGCGGGAGCAGAAGCATCGCTGTCTTCAACTGTTGTCTCTCTGATGGTCCCACCCCAGGAGTGGGGATGTCACCTCTCTAAATGCAGGGTGCTTCTTCCCATGAGGGTTGGCTTGGCTTCTGTGGTTCGGGGGTAACCTCCCCCCCTGCGACATGGTATAGCTGCTTCCCTGGAGTACAGTGTCCCTCAGGCCTCCAGCCACGCAGGGCACAAGCCATCCTGCTTCCCACCGTCACGGAACTACTGCCATCCGTTTTGGTCCATGGTCTTGGCCAGTCCTGTGGAAGCCGGTTAGGAACCATTGTCAGCTCCTGCCCGGAGTTCTCTCCTCGGGAAAGCCTGCAGATAAATGGAAGTTTGGGTGTGTTTTTCATACTTGGTAACGAAGAAACCTTGTTTACGACAAAACTCATCTTTGAGACAAAGGCGAATGGCTGGGAAAACCGTATTTCTTCAGCGATTCTGCTTCACTGTGATTCCCAAATCAGATGAACTTCATGATCAACGCAGCCAACTTTGGGGAGGCAAATGCCGCATCACCATCACCGTCGTCGTCATCATCGTCATCATCAAGAGAAGGCGGAGAAGCAGTTTCCTATTTTGACAGTGAAATGTGCGTATGACCACACGACCCCATAAAAGCATTCATTCTGCAGGAAGGCGCATGCAAAAGCCAAGTGCTGTGCTGGGTTCCCAAGAGGACGCAAACACAAGGCATCGGAGGGGTGCAGTCCAGGAGGGAGCAAACACGTGTGCATTAGCTACCCGAACACAAAGCAAAGCAGGCTGCAGAGCAGGTGGGTAACGTGTTTTGGGGGCCGGGAGCAGGCGGAGATTGCCTGAAACGTGGGGTGGGGTGAGGGGTAAGTAGAGAAAGGTTAAAGCCTGCAGGTGTTAAAGTCTTCAGAGCCCCTTTCTGGCAGTTGCTGTGCCGTGACCACCCCTGGTTTCTGGACCTGGCTTCGTTGTTCTTCATGACCCGGGTCCCTCAAACCTGTTACTGGTGGGGCTGTCAGCTGACTCCTCCATATTCTCCGTGGCTGGAGGAGCATCATCTCGCACAGAGGGAGTCCAGACCTAGAGCCGTATCCCCCGGGGGCCCAAACCTACACCTTCCATCTGCAGAAATGTCGGCAGGCACCCACTTGGGAAAAGTCTGCCTATTCAGGACTGCTGTTGGTGCCTGGTGCCACCTCCACCAGCACAGACAGAACTCATCTCGCTGATCTTTCCATCCACACGACCTGGCGAGTAGCAGGTGCCCCAGAAGAGAGAAATGGATCATGTCAGGTCACCAGCATCCTGAGGAGAGGTGAAGGCAAACTGCAGTGGAACCAGGGGGATCAGTAAACCTCAGAAGAACGTGTAATGCCAGAGAGTCCATTTGCGAGGTCACGTGCTTGAACATGTCCCCTACACTGAGATTAAATAGAAACTTCTGTATATTACACTCTACACACTCCCCTAATGTTTTTAAGGAGGATTTCGACAAACCTGGTGACAGAAACAAAACTTCTGCACAAAGATCATCATAAAAATTAAATGTCAAACCAGGAAACAGGTTTATAAAATATATAATAAAGGGTTACTATCCTTGTGAC
This sequence comes from Neofelis nebulosa, assembly GCF_028018385.1. Lineage (NCBI taxonomy): Eukaryota > Metazoa > Chordata > Mammalia > Carnivora > Felidae > Neofelis > Neofelis nebulosa. Next base: position 82,355,797 of record NC_080794.1, read on the forward strand.
ATAAAGAACTATTCCAAAACAAGAACTACATGCCCTTGTTTTTTTATACGGCAAAATTCATGAAGATGCAGTTCTCAAAGAAGAAATAGAAATGAACGGTAAGAATTTAAAAGATCAGCCGTCCCGGTAACCGAAATATTTCACATTAAAGCAACTTTCAGAAACCATTTTTCGCCTATGGGAAGGTTTAAGAAACCAACAGGATGCCTTTTTAGCAAGTTGTAGGGACAAAAACACTCATATACTTCTTGTGGCACTGAAATCAGGTCAATCTTCCTGGGTGGCAGTTTTTGATATATGTCAAATATTTTTTAAAATGTGTTTAGGAGCACCCGGGGGGGCTCAGTCAGGTAAGTGTCTGATTCTTGGTTTTGGCTCAGGTCATGATCTCACATGAGTCCCGAGTCAGACTCTGTGCTGAGCGTAGAGTCTGCTTAAGATTCTCTCTCTCCTTCTGCCCCTCCCCTGCTCACACACACACACACACACACACACACACACTCTCTCTCTCTCTCTCTCTCTCTCTCAAAATAAATAAACATTTTTTAATTAAAAAAAAATTTTAATGTGTATTTATTTTTGAGAGAGAGAAAGAGACAGAGAGACAGAGTTGGAGAGGGGAAGGGCCAGAGAGAGAGGGAGACACAGAATCTGAAGCAGGTTCCAGGCTCTGAGCTGTCAGCACAGAGCCCGATGTGGGGCTCGAACTCACGAACCACGAGATCATGACCTGAGCCGAAGTCGGACGCTCAACCGACTGAGCCACCCAGGTGCCCCAAACATTTTTTCAATTAAATAAATACATAAATAAATTTAGTTTTTGTCCCAGCAACTGTACACGGAAAGAAACATGGTTTACACAAAAATGTATTTATAAAGGGCATTTACTGCATTATGGATTATAATAGTGAAAGACAGGAAAACATCTAAAGAGCCAAGAGGGAATTAACTAAAAATAAGGAGCCAAATAATAAAACAGTACAGTTTAATGATATGGAAAGATGTTCACAGCAAATTAAGTGAAGAAAAGCATATTGCAAAACAGTATGGTATTGTGACGTTTTTGTTTAAAAAAATAAAAAAATCCCAACTGGTATTTATACAGAAAAACATCTGGAAATATATACTGCAAGGTGTTAATGGAAGTTGTTTCTGAATAGATGGAATTGTGTGATTTGTCCCCCCTCTATTTATTTATATTATTTGATTTTTCTACAATGCTCATTTATTTTTGTAAAGAAAAATATATTATTTTAATAATTAAAACATATACATAAACAAGACTAGGAAGAATATCTACAGTAAAGAAGAAACATGTTGGAGATCGCAAAGGCCGAAAGAACCTATTTATATACCAATGCGTAAAAATGGAACATTATATAACAGACGTTTCAACAAAGGTTGATATATTCCCAAGTTAACAAAGATATGGAAAAACATTCAACATCATTAACGATGAGGGAGCTGCAAAATTAACAAATGAAAGGCAATAATCCCCCCATTTCCAATTAACTATAGCATTTGAGTTTTTAAAAAACGTACTTGTTTTTGATTGAGAAGTGTCATACTTGTGCTTTATAAAGAGTTTAACCAACATGAAAGTTTCAAAGGCATACCTCAAATCCCACCAGCCAGAAACCACAGCATTAATATTTGATGAATGTCATTCTAAATTTCCGTAAGGAGAGACAGAAGCATGAGTAGAAATAATTCCATAGTGTTTATATATATAATAATGCTATTATATCACATATATATGACATATAGTACTAACATATTAATAATGCTCTGTATGCTATGTTATATATAATATGCTGTATATATATAAATTATATATATATTATATAAATATATAAATGCTGTACATCACGTATATCATATATATGATATATATTATATTATTAATATATTAATAATGTTATATATTCTGTATTATAGATAATGCTATATATATTATATTATTAAAATAATGTATATATATAACATTTTGTTCTTTTTTTTCTCTCTTCAGTTTCCTCAGTGCCCAGAACAGTGTTCGGTACACAGAAGGCTCTAAAGAAATATTTGAGCTGAATAGTATCATATCATAATACCATGTTAAAATAAAACGACTTTAAATTAATTTTATTATTTTTTTAGAAAGGTATCTTTTTTTAATGTTTCTTTTATTTATTTGGAGAGAGCACACAAGTGGGGAGAGGCGTAGGGAGAGAGCAGAATCCCAAGCAGGCTCCATGGTCAGCATGAAGCCCGATGCAGGGCTCAGTCCCATCACCCTGGGACCATGACCTGAGCCAAAATCGAGAGTCAGACACTCAACCGACTGGACCACCCGGGCGCCCCTAATTAATTTTATTTTATTTTATGGTAGGTAAAAAAAAACAAAACAAAAAACCTTCTGAACTTCAAATAAATGTTTGCAGTTGGCTGAATTTCCAAAGGAGATATTAATTCTTGTAGATTCCTCCAGTGTTTAAAAAAAACGGTGATTAAAATTCATGAAGCGATTGGAGTCACGACACTTTTTTCCAAATTTTCATGTTTTAGTATCGATTTCTTATTCTTGAGAGAGAGAATGTGGACTCGTTCCCTTCCCACCTCCGAGTTTTTGCTGAGTATTAACGACCCTCCAGGGTCTTCATTTGGACCCATGTCTTTGGTTGGTGGAGCTCCTTCCAGAAGCGCGTGCAGGTGCCAGAGGTCCTGCATTTTCCCTGCTCAGGTGTCCGCCCACTTCTCTTTCGCTGGAGTGACAGCTTGTATCGCTCTAGTATCTTTTTGGATTTTGCTTTCTCCCCTTCAGAACACTCCAGACATTACTCCGTTGTCTTCTCTTACTGAGTCTGGGAAACCTGGCATTTTCCCCTTGTAGGTTTCTCCTGCATGAAGGTCTGAGAAGTCTTTGTGTGTCCTCCGAGTTCAATATTGTCACCAGGACACAGCTAAACGTCAGTACCTGCATACCATTTTTTTTTTCCTGATGCCCTTTCGATCTAAAGGTTTGTACTTTCTTTCTGAGGATTCAGCCCTCTGGGCGTATTACCCCTCTCTCATTTGCTGGGTCCCTAATTCTGAGAGCTCATGACCGTGTTGGACCATCTTTGTTCTCTGTGGCTCTCAAGAGCTCTAACCTGCTTGGTCTTGTCTTCTTCCTGTGCATTTACCACGAACAATTCCAGCAAGCCTTCCTTGTCAATAATTTGATCTTTCAGTGGTGTCTTTCTTATTCTTGACTTCCAGTGTATTGATGAGGTCATCAATGCTGTTTTTTAAAACTTGGCCCTGTGTGTCCTTTCCTCCGAAATCTTTATTTTTTTAAATGTGTTTATGTTTATTCATTTCCTGAAAGAGAGAGACAGAGTGTGAGCAGGGGAGGGGCAGACAGAGAGAGAGAGAGAGAGGGAGACACCGAAGCCACAGCCGGCTCCAGGCTCCGAGCTGTCAGCTTGACGCGGGGCTCGAACTCACAAACCGCGAGATCGTGACCTGAGCCGAAGTCGGACGCTTCATTGACTGAGCCACCCAGGCGCCTTGCTCTGAAATTTTTAAAAATCTCATTCGATTATTTTATATCATCTCACTTGTGAGGCCTTGTTTTACTGGATTCATAGTCTTACTAAGTGCCTCTTATTCAACATGTTCATAGGTCATTCCCGGAATATGTTTTCATCCAGGGCAGGTTCCTTTTTTTTGTTTGTTTGTTTTTTTGCCAGCTACGTTCCCATTCTTTCCTGCGTTGCTGTTGCTATCATGTATTTGCAAGACTGTCACACCATGTCTTGTCTTATTCAAGTTGAACGAGTACAGCTCTTTATGTGCCTAATTTACTCTGAAATAGTGGGGGGATTTTCCCTGACCCCCTTTTCACCCTATTGAAGGCTCATTGTCTCATAGACTGCACCGTGGTGGCGATGTTACAAACTCTCCACACGAGAGTTAGGGAAACCAGATGGGGAAGGAGCAGGTCAGCGGGTAGGGAGCCGGGCCAGCAGCCTTCTCTCAGAGGCCCGGGCTCTGGTCTCTCCGGGGATGTCACTAGATGTCGTAAGTCAAGGGCCATCCCATCCAGCCAAGTCTGTGTCACACTTCTGCGGCTTTTGTCTTCCTGCGCACCGGCAAGCCTCGGCTGAGGTTTCAAGGGGACATTTAGGGCCTTGCAAATTCAAGGGATCTTTCCACAGGGCTACCGCCTCTTGCCTTCTCTGCTAGAGATCCTGTTTCTCTCTTCATTGAAGAGAATTTGGAAAAATGCTAAGTTTCACCAACCATCTTTCTTTTCTTGGAGAGAGAGGTTTGGGCTCAGAAGCTGCACGACATCAGGATTTTGTTTCTTTCCAAGGTCACGACTTTTCTAGACAAAGACCATTCCTTGCTTGGCTACTTTGGGTTTGTTTTGTTTTTGTTTTTGTTTCTGTAGGTTTTGTTTTTCTGTTTGTTTTTGCTTTCTTTGCTCTTTGGGTTTTTTTGTTGTTTTTTTTTTTTGTTTGTTTGTTTTTTTGCTTTCTTTGCTTTTTGGGTTTTTTTTTTTCTTTTAATTGTTGCTGTCATTTACTAATCTGTTTCCTTCGTTGGGAGCTAGGAGGATGAATATCCTTCTACTTTCTTCGGCCAGAAATCCCTCCCAATCTTCTTAAGCAGAATGGACTAAACAAAACTTTTGTGATGACTCAGGGACCTCACTGAGACCCTAATAATTGAAATGTCCCTTAGATGCGGCTTCAGCTGCAGGTGGTGACGACGTTGCTACAGGAGGTCGGAGGGGTGGGGATCCTAGGAGAAGATCGAGTCCTTGGTGCTCGTAGTTTCTTGCTGCTTTTCCTCTGTCTCATAAACATGAGATTAAACCGGTAAGGCCACGTGCCCTTCTGACCAGTGGGGAAAACGTGTATTTCCCTAGAACCGAATTCATTGGAAAAACCAGGAGAAAGAAGCCTCATTTCAAGGGTCTTCCCGGTGCCCCAAATCTCCAGCTTCACCCCTGATCTCCGGGTGTATCCCACTACCAGGGAGTGACCCGTGCTGTCGCATCACGAAGTCCAGAGACTAACGCCCTTCCTGCCAGCTTGCCCACTCTGTGCGGCCAAGCTCTACCAGCTGTGGGTCTTGGTTCTGAGCCACAGACCGCAACTCAGGCTAACCGCAGCGGGAAGGAATTCACGTGGAGTGATGGGATGCCCCCCCTACTCAAAGAAGGACGGCGTATCCAGACTCAGAAAAGACAGGATCAGGGAAGCTCCAGGAACCTGGGAGGGAGGACACAGAGGACAGTTTCTTCTCGGCACTGCCGTTGAAATAAATCCACTTCAACAATCTTCTGTCCCAAGGTTGCTCTACTCAAGACCTAAACTCACAGAGAGAGGGTCCGCTTGCCGCCCCCCACCCCAACCTCCATCCCTCCCTGACTAAGCAGGGAGGCAGTTCACCAAGCTACCTCCTTGGGGAGGTAGTTCGCCAAGCGCCTGTTAGAAGAAGGGGTCCTGGGCGCGTCTGGGTGGCCCTGTGAGTTAAGCATCTGACCCTTGATTTCGGCTCAGGTCATAATCTCACGGTTCGTGAGACATCGCATCCTGCCCCGCATCCTGCTCTGTGCTGACAGTGTGGAGCCTGCTTGGGTTTCTCTCCCTCCCTCTCTCTCTGCCCCTCCCCTGCTCTCTCTCTCTCTTTCTCAAAAATAAATAAGCATTTAAACAAGAAAAAAAAAAACTTGGCTTTTAACAAAATGTCTCTCCCACACACACACGACTTCATATGATACTATCTGATGGGTCAATGTCTCAACAAATTCTAAGCTGTAACAACACTTTATTGTCTGAATAACACAGTCTGGAGCTTAGGTTAAAGCGGAGAGGCAGCTTGGATGGGAGGGACACATTTAAAAACCACTAGCCTTGACTGTATGCGGGTAAATGTGAAGCCACAGTTTAGCATTCGAATAAGCCAATAATTCTGTAGGGCAAAGAACAAGTCAGAGAAATGTAATTGAGAGGCAAAACCAGGTGATTGGCTTTGCTACTCCAACTGTGGTTCACAGAACAGCAGGACCCAGCATCCATATCACCTGTCAGCTTATTAAAAACACAGAATTTCAGACCCCCTCCCAGACCTACTGAGTCAGAATCTACAACTTAACAAGACTCGCAGGTGATCTGTGCACCCACAAAGCTCTGAGAAGCACAGATTCAGGGCACAAACCTTCAAGTCCAACTGCCTAGCTTAGCAAGCGGTTGATGTGCGAGAACTTCAGAGAAGCAGCTCAGCTAAAGAGTACAGGTCAGGATGGCAGGATGAGAGAAATCTCCATTTGCCGACCGAAGGGACCTTGACAGTGCTCACGATGGCTGTGAAGACAGACAAAAGACCAATGGGGCGCTGTCTCATGAAGTGACCAGGCTGACACCTGGTCCCACGGGACCCACAGAACAATCTTCACATCGTTAAAAGTGGAATCGCCAGACAGCTCGCATAAGACAGAGGAAGCGTGGGACCCATGAAGGATTCTTTCCGGAGAATGAACCCTGAACGGAATCCCACCTCTCATTCTAACTCCCACGTTGAAGGAAATATGGAGGACAGAGGAACATGTTAAATGACACCACCGAGGCATAAACAGCAAAATCTAGAACATTTCGCCCATGGGGAAAAGTGGGAAACTATTATGAAGAGAAGAGGCTAAAAGCATCACCCAAGTGCAGTGTTGGGTGGTTGTACCTTGATTCAAACGCACCAACTGCAAAAGGACATTTTGGGGGTGATCAGGGGAAACTGAACATGCACCAGGCATTAGATGATATGAAGGAATAATGTGGGAGAGCAATTATCATGTTACAATTATATAAAAAAGGAAAAGTCCTTATCTGTTACATAAACTTACTAACGTATAGGTGAAACGATATGGTGTCCAGGATTAAAATGCTCCGGGAAACAACAACAAATGTGGGGAAGAAAGAAAAAACAAGATGGCAGAATGTTGACAGTCATTGAGAAAGCAGGTGATGGAAACGTGGAGGTCCATTATGCAATTCTCTTTACTTTTGTAGATGTTTGCCATTTTCCAAAATAAAAAGTTTTTAAAAACAAACATGTCTGGCCTCGTATCTTGGTTCCAACACTCCCCGGCTGTGTGGCCAAGTGAAAGTTACTGAACCTCTCTGGGCCTCACTGTCATCATCTATAAAATAAGAATAATGACAGTACCTGCGTCACAGGCTTGTAGTGAGGATTAGGAGGCGGTACATGTAGCGTGCATTATAAAACATCTGGCACATGGAAAACAATAAACGTCCACCACTGATTCCATACTTAAGTCCTGGCTCAGGTTCTACCCAGAGACAAATCGAGGCCGGCATCTTGGAAAGCCCTGAATCAATAAAACCTTTGCAAGACCGAGGCCTTACCTTATGCAAACATTGGCAAATACAAAACTGTCAAGCTTGTTTTGATTCTGCTGGAAGACAGCGGGGGCCTGCATCACCACCCCCTATCAAGCTCAGAACTTATTTGCCTGAAGAACCCACAGAATACTTCTAGAAGGGCATCTTGTGCTATTTTTCTCTCCTGAGGTTTCATAGACGTTATGTCTCCGGTTTTAAGAGGCCAAGTGTAAACGACTGCCTCCTTTAAAGGAGCCTCAGTCTTTCCATCTGTAAAAGGGGCACCCTTGTGCAATCCTTTGAGGGTTAACTGAGGGAACATCCCTGTGGAGCACTCACTCCAAGGCAGACACCTGGGGACAGCCAGTTCTTTCTCAGATGTGATTCCTCACGCTCCTCAGCCTTTCCCCAGCCCCCTCTCTTGCTCTGAAAAGAAACCCTTCCTTTGGCTCCCCATTGGCTGCGTGTCTGGGATTGTGGGGTGCTAGCTGCTCTTCAGAAGGGACCACTTGGCCTCTTAAGAACAGAGACATAACCTCTATGAAATCTTGATAGAGAAAAATAGCACAAGATGCCCTTCTAGAAGTATTCTGCGGGTTCTTCTCTCTGGTGCCTCCTTGTCTATTTCCTACCAACCAGGAGGTATCTGTGGGACCCACATCGTGCCCCAGCACATCCGCTCTGCTGGGCCCCAAATCTCCATATCCCTGACTCTCCGGGCAGCCCCCTGGCCTTGACCTCTCTGCCCTGAATTTGAGGAACAGGAGTATTTAAAGATGCCTCAAACAGTTCTTTCCAGCACTGGCCACTTGCCTCACTCCCCCCCTTTAAAATTTCCAGCTGAGGCTCGGTCACATCTCTCCCTGCAAGGTGTGTCTGAAAATCATGGCACCCGGATGGAGACGCACACTTGTTTCCTTTTCCAAGAGCATTCCTATTCCCCTTGAAAGAAAGAGAAAGAACAAAATATGTGATTTCTGGCTCTCCATACCATTTCCTAGAGGAAACCGTGGCCCCATAAATTGTGAGGAAAATACTAAGTCCCAAGGCCGGGTGGCTGCTGATGGTCCCAAGGGTCAGAGTGATAGAGAGCAGAGCATGGGCACTGCTGGGCCCATGGGAAGTGGGGTGCCCATTCCCTGCATTCTCTCAGGATTAGCGTGCATTCTCTTCTGTTTTTAGAATATTCCAGATGCTTTCAGGTACTCCGTAACGTCGGCAATGTGACCACCCCTCCAGTAGACACTAGAGCACCAGCTGGGGGATCGGGTGGTTCAGGATCTGGCCCAGGGGACCCCAGGAGGGGGAGGTAGTCCCCCTCCCTCCCCTTTGTGGCATGGCGTGGCCCATGTGACAGTAACACGACGCTGAAAATCCCACCAACAGTTGACGTATGACAGAGAGCTGAAACTACGGCAAGGTGAGAGGCTCAGATTCCCACCCTTCCCCTGGAGCCCCCCCGCCCCCCGCCAACCCGATCCCCATGCCCTGGGGCTCAGCACCCCTGCAGCCTGGGCAGTGCCCGTGGGCAAGAGAGGCAACGTCGGGCTCAAACCAGCGGATCAAACAGACCACAGCTCTGCTCTAGGTCACCGGCCATTAACGTGGCTCCTCCCATCAGTCCGGCTGGTCACAGCTGCCCGGATGCTCTCTCCTGATGTCATTAAGAAACTGCTTTCATAGCACACCAGTGGCGGAGAAGCCCTGTCAGGGATTTCCTAAAAAGCCCCTGAGACGGCCGGGCACTGCACGCACGCGGCCCGGACAGGCAGATGTCCCCTGCTACCCCTGGGGCGCTCCAGGGACCAGCAACCCCAGTGTCACCTGGGAGCTCTTAGAAATGCAGAATCTCAGGCTCCGTCCAGATTGCCGCGCCACCTCCACACGTGACAAGGTCGCAGGTGGTTCGTAGGCACATTAGAGCTCAAGAAACACACGTTCACGGAGATCGTGGCATTTCAGCCAAACCATCCGAGGTAACAACCAGCTCCCGGCGTGGTATCATTTACGAGGCTGGCTCTATCCTCAAAGCCACTTGGAAACAGGATGTGGGGAGGGGGGTGAGGAGGAAGTGCCGTCTTTGGTTTGAATCCTGTTAAATACGGACTACACACGGGTGGTGCCGAGCCCGACTCCTCTCCGTGTGCGGGGTGGGCAAGGAGGCTGGGAACGCTGTGGCTCCCGATAGGGCTCCACATAAGACAGGCCCACGGTTCCCACCTCAAACTCACAGGGAAACGGGAAGCTACCCAACAGACAAGCCAGGCCAGCCCCATTTTTGTACTGCTTTTTCCAATGCACTCAATTATAATGGCAATTGTTATCGTGGGGTTCACAGCTACACTTACTGAAAGTTGAAAAGCCCGCAAATGTATGCAGTTCACTCTTGTAATTGCCCCCACGAGCCCTCGTTCTTGAACCTGTGGCCCCACGGATGGTTTGTGCTGGAAGTTCGGTGATCAGAACCTGGGCAAGGTTCTAATGAGCTTCAGAAAGTTCCACGTGGCAGGTGGAGGGAAAAAAACAAGCAGGGAACCCAGAGCTGGACGCTAAGCCTGGAGCCGGGGATGAACAGCACCGGGGATGAACAGACTGGAGCCTGGGGTGTGAAAGGCAGGAGGGGCCGGGGACCTACATGTAACCTGCACAGCCCAGCCAGGAGAGTTCTCCGGCAGGTTGCCAGTGAACTTGAGGCAGGGTTTGCAGAGCATGGTCGGCTGCCTCTCATTCCCAGGGCCATCCCCCCCCATTGGCCTCTCTGTCCAGTTTCATTTGGGTTCACTGAGCATGCCCAGAACAGGCAAATCCATAGAGACAGAGAGCTTAGTGGTTGCAGGGCCTTGGGGGCGGTGGCAGGAGAGGCTACCAGGAAAGGGCTTTTCTTCTGGGATGATGAAAATATTCTGGAACTCTACATGGGTGTGCTAGAACATAACACTGTGAATACAGTGAATGCTACCAAAATGTACATTTTAAAACAATTATTCTTGTGTGTATTTTACTTCAATAAAGAAGTGAAAAAGTCTAAGGCCCCAGAGGTCACGCATTTAAATCGAAGAGGGGGGCGCCTGGGTGGCTCGGCTGGTTAAGCGTCCGACTTAGGCTCAGGTCATGATCTCGCGGTTTGTGAGTTTGAGCCCCACTGACAGCTCGGAGCCTGGAGCCTGTTTCCGATTCTGTGTCTCCCTCTCTCTGCCCCTCCCCCGCTCACGCTCTGTCTCTGTCTCAAAAATAAATAAACATTAAATCTAAGAGGATATTTGTCTCCTTCGGGTGGAAAGATCTTCCCGGCTTTGGTTTGTAAGACCCTCTCAAGACCCTCCGGAGCCAGTCACGGCCTCAATGTTCACAGATGCCCCCAATGCAGGAAGGAAGGCAGAAGGCCACGGCTGGGCTTCTGAACGCACTCACTGTTTCTGTCACTCTGGGCAAGACGCGTAATGTCCTCAAGCCTCAGTGTCCCCTCTCTAGAATGGCTGAGGATGGTTAGTTCTACGTGCTTCATAGGAGATCGTAAAGAACAAACCCAACAGGGCCACGAAAGCCGCCCAAACACCCCGCGCCGTCATGAAAGTAGGTTTGCTGTCAGGCAAGGAGCTAGAAGCAGCCTGCTGATTGTAGGAGAAAACCCACACAAAGGAGATCCACGGGGATCCCCAAGAATCCATTCGGTCCAGCCCCCAGCCTCCTGGGGAGAATGGCTGTGCCGGGCTATGGGGCTCTGATACATTCACTGATTCGAAAACTATTTTGAGGATGCCAGTTCTAGGCCAAACGCCCACGTAGGTGTTTGTTGTGGAAACGGAACAAGATGGATGAAAATCTCTGCCCATATGGAACGTTCCTTCTGATCCCAGGGACAAGCAGTGGGCATGCAGGTGCCAACGTGAGGCTCCATCACTCACTACCCTCGTGCATGCCTTCACCAGGCAAACATTCGGGAGCCACCCCTCTAGACCGATGGAAGAAGACAGGGCCCCTCTGTGGGCAACGCAGGGTGATCATGAGGCCGTACACGAAGACTCATCTGAACAAGGCAGTCACCCGATCCACCTGCCCATCTCGCAGAAATGCCACTTTTCGGAGACCAGCATTGTCCCGTGCGCTGTGCCATTTAAGTTATAGAAGCTCTGTGAAGCCAGAAGCCATAGGATTGGCGTGACTAGTTTATCAGACCACTGGTCAACCCAGGAAAGCAGAAAGGCAGTGGCAGCAAAGACACAGGTATACACCAGGTGCCCAGAAGAGAAGGGAGCACAGAACAGGAGGTCTCGGCCAGAGTATAATGTCCATCCCTGGCCAACCTGGCTCACGGGGCCAGAACACCTGCTGGGTCCCTAGGAGAGCAAGGGTGCTTAGGCTAGTGAGGAAGTGGGGGAGACAGAAAGCTGGGGAACATCTTCTAGACTCATGACCACAAGATCAGAGCCAGGAAGAGCCCCGATAATGCCAGTTGTGACATGAGAGGGATAAGACATTAAGTCACTGACTCCAGTGGATACATCAGCCCAGATGAGCTCAGATCAACCAGATAACTCAGTTCACTAAACAAGGGTTTGGGCTCAAAGGAAGCCGCACACCCTGCAGGGTTCGGAGGGCGCTGGGACCCAGGACAGGTAAGTCTGGATGAAGAGAGGTGAGGGGTGTGGGAAGCGGACCAGGCAAGGACTAACCTGCAGACGAGGGGTGCAGGGTGCCGGGGTGGGAGCACAGGCCAGAGAGGGGCTAGCCCGGGGGAGCAGGGCTCTTGAGGGGAGGGGAGGGGAGGGGAGGGGAGGGGAGGGGAAGGGCAGTGGGGAGTAGACACCTGCCGCTGTCTATGAATAATGAATAAGGAGAGTGGGAGGGGAGGGGGAGAAGATGGAGGGAGAGAAAGGGAAAGGGAAGAGAGGGAAGGCGGGGGCGGTGGGGAAGGAAGGGGAGGCAAGGAGGGTGGGACTGAGTACAGAGAAGGGGATGGGCCACTCACGGACCCGGGAGCGGCCTGTGCCAGCCCGCTGCAGTCCGGCTTGGCTTGCGGCCTCCCCAGCCTGCCCACAGCCCGTCAATGCCGCTTTTGTGACCCGTGACCCAGGTACAAGACCCAGCCCCTCCTCCGCCACCAACGGGGAGCTCAGCTCAAGGCCTCACATCATCTGGTACCCCGCGCGGCGGGTCATAGGGCAGGGAGGCAGCCTCTCTCACTGGCACCAGAAGCTGCAAACAACCAACTTATCACTGCCCCTTTGTGTGGGAACAATGGGGTCCCCAAGAGCTCTGCCGGCCAGAGAGAGGAAGTCTCAGGACAATGACCTCCCTTCCCCCATTTCCTAGTCTGTGTGACAATGTGGGGATGGAAGAGATCTCAGTGCTGCAGAGTCCCGGTGGCTCAGTGACCCCGGCGGGCCCAAGTTCCCACCTGTATATTGTCATCGCCTGCGACGCAGTGACTGCTGGGCCATCTTCTTAGCCGGCGTGTGGCCTCCAGAATGCCTCACACCTCAGCCTTACCTCCTGCTCTATTCTTATCACCGTTGGACATCACAGCATCTACTCACTTGTTTGTTGTTGGACTCTCTTTAGTGAAATGCAAGCTCGCTGGAAACAGAATTTGTCTTGTTCAGCGCAGAATTCCCTGGCACTTAGTAGGCGCTCAATAAATATTTGTGGAAGGAATCTGCCCCCCCAACTTCCCACAATGCATTTTGCTCTCCTTCACCCCTAAAGACTCTGAGCTCCATTCATGCTGTTCCACTGGTCTAGAACACACTTCCAGCCCCTCCTTCGTCTGGACAGGTGTCACTTACTCTCCAGCGTTCAGCTCAAGGGATTCACAGCCCCACTGTGGGCTCAGTGCCTCCGTCCTGGCCAGTAGATTTGCCACAGCGCGTTGAAATTATCAGCTTCTGTACAACTGTTTCATCCAACGGGACTGGAAACTCCTCGCGGACAGGAGGAAAAAAATGCTATCTTTTAATTTCACTAACTTCAAATTAATCTTCAGCATTTCCAACAATTAGAAACACAGGCCCCACACCACAGCAGCATTAGCAGTTACCTGTGATTACTGGCCCCAACCTGTCTTATAACTGTTGCAGACATTGTAAAACGGCATTTACCCTCCTCCTTACCTTGAAATGTAGTTAATACTATATTTGTTACTGTAGTCATTATCCCCATCTGGACTTTCATTAATATAGAAGCATATGCACTATTATACTACACACGCTTAATATTTTCATAGCCATGTAAATTGTATCTCGATACTTTCAGCGTCCTTTGTGATCTTGTGTATTTTATTTTATGCATTTAAAACCATCATTCTGAGAAGGTCACTGGATGACCGAGGGGTGCCTGAACTCCCGGAGGTCAGCCCGCCTCTAGGATTTGGGTCTCCCGTGATGAATAAGAATAGGTAAATCTCCCCTAGAGCCGCGCTCCGTGGGGTGAGACGGAGAGTGAACACGAGCACAAGTGAATAATAATGTAACTTCACATCGTGAGCATTATGGTAAGAAAATAGAGCAGGGTAAGGGATACAGACAGAGGAGGGACTGTCTGGATGGTGGGTCAGGAAAGGCTCTCAGAAGGCAGCATGTGTGAGCAGAGATCTGGAGGAGAAAACGTGAGCAGTACAAAGAACTGAAAGGACGCCATGGCAAATGCAAAGGCCCTGAGGTAGGCCTGAGAGGGCTGTGCTGCCTTGTGGCTAGAGGAAGCTGGATGGGGGATGGAGATATGGAAGGGTAGCCGACTGGGCCAGGCCCATAGGACTCTACCGGCCTGGGACAGAGCTGGGGTTTCATCCCAAGTGTGATGGGGGCTACTCGGGGTGTGACAGCAAAAAAAAAAAAAAAAAAAAAAAAACCAACAACAACAACAGAGAATTTCCCAATCAAATTTACAGCTGAAAAGATCATTTGGAGGCTGCCTGGGTGGCTCAGTCGGTTAAGCGTCCAACTCTTGATTTCGGCTCAGGTCACGATTCATGGTTTGTGAGATCAAGCCTGGCCAACAGGCTCTGTGCTGACAGCATGGGGCCTGCTTGGGATTCTCTCCCTCCCTCTCTCTCTCTGCCCCCCACTCACACTCTGCCTCTCTCTCAAAATAAATAAACATTTTTTTTTTTAACTAAAAACAAGAGAAGATCATTTTGACTGCCAGAGGGAGATGGAAACAGAGGCTGGTGAAGAAGCCATTGTACTCACCCAGCCAAGAAACAATGGAGCCGTGGCCCAGCATGGGAGCTGGAGAGAGGATAAAAAGTGGCTGGGTCTGGAATATATTTTGAAAACACAGATGACAGGACTTCTGATGGCCTGGAGTGGGGAGGGCCCGGGAGGAGGGCTGAAAGAGAAGAGCCCAGCATCTCCCGGCTGGGGGCCTCGACAGAGGAGGGCAGCAATGCCAAGATGTAGAAGCCACAGAGAGGAGCGAGTGGGGGCAGCGCGGGCCTGGAGCTCTGCGCCCAGCCGCGTGGGTACCAAACGCCAAGTCCCCACAACCTGGGCCAACCGACATGCCCATCCCCGTCCGGCTCTACCCGTAAGGCAAATCCTCTGCCCCGGCCGAGTCCCTCTGCCCCTTAATGCCCCCCGTCTCCCACTCCACTCTCGCCTGAGGACCCCAGTCCTCTGCTCACACGCGAGGGCCCAGAGAAAGCCCCCTCTTCCATGCAGACTCCCTGCGGTCCCTCTTTCCTCCGAACCCCTGGTTCCTCTAGGTCCCTCCTTTTGACTCGGCGCGCCCTGCCTGCTTCTGCTCACTTTTCTTCCACCCTCTCTCCAAGTTCTATCAGTCCCTTCGGGGTGGGAGAGGCGTCCCCATGATGCTCAGAAGAGCATCGCGCCCAGGGAGATGTTCCTGGGCTAGTCTCGACACATCGCAGATGGTGTATGACAGATCAGAGGGTCCTTGGGTCTGCCCGCAGCTGAAGCCACTGGTTTTGAAATCACTCAGTGTTTTTGAAATCACTCAGTGTTCACGTCTCCCAACGTGAACACTGAGTGAAAAACAACTCACTGGGTTATCATCTAAAATGCGACATTTCAGAGTGTCCGCGAAGTTCTGAAACTCTTTTAAGGATATTCCAGAATCATCTCAAGCAGAAAACCCAACATGGAGTTCGTTCCATCAGTAGGCCAGATACCCATCTGGCCAACACCCAGCTTGTTTGGAATTTCTTCACTAGCTTTCAGATCACCTTGGCAAGGCAAAACGCGGGTGCTGCCTTTTAGAGGCAAGCCTCTGCATCTACTGTGTCCTCACGCTAAGGAGGGGAGAGATGATTCTCGGTGTCTCTAGGCTGTCGGCTTTGTTTCTGCTACACAACCAGGGTACCGAGCCTTGGAGGTTAGTTCCGTGTAACAGTGTGTAAATCACACGTCCGCAAACACTACAACGTGGCCTTCGTCCTCAGCATGGAGATCTCCCGTTGTCGGCCAGATTAGAAACGTACAGCTTGCTCTCAACGGCCCGCTGCTGTTTCATGATAAGACACAACCCTAAGAGCCGGCGCGCCGTTGAGACAACCTGTAAGTTCAAGAGCACGATCCGTTTTCATCACGAAAACCCCCTTCCTTCCCAAGCAACCACCAGACACACTCACCGCTGGCTACGCGCACCACAGATTTGGCAGGGAGATCCAGCAGCTTCCAAGGATTAAAGATGGGGTGATGTCACAGCAGCCCCACATCGTGGTGATCCGAGGAATGCTTTCACCTGGTGATCTCAATGCGTCTTTGACAGAGGGACGGGGTGACTGGACGCTGGACTCGTTCAGGATTCCACAAACAACTAGGAAGCCTTTGAACATGAGGGCAGTGGGGCAGGTGCGGAAAACTGGGGCCTGCTCTCCTCCTCCAATGTACTTGAACTCTAGTCGAGGAGGTGAGAGAAATTCACCAGCCCCCGCTCCCATGTGCCACGTGGAGGGGAAGGGCTTCAGGGGGAACCTGGATGTGAGAAATGATCCCGGGGACGTGACAGGTGCCATGTTTCAGACTTCAGGCCGTGGTTCTGATTGGTTCTTCCAATTCTCTGCTTCTGGAAAGTGAAATGAGAGCAGGCTTCCAGAAAGACAGAGTCAAATTTGTATCCCAGCCCAGGCACCCAGCCACTTTTTCACCTCGGCACATTCTGCACCTCTCTGATGCTCAGTTTCCTCCTTTGTAAAAGAGGGATAAGACTTTAAGGGGTGCTCGGAATAAAGAGGAGAGAGAGATGGTTCTGAAGTTCAGAGAAGCATGCCTGGCACACAGCATTTGCTCAGGAAATAGTAACTATTGATCTTAGGAAGCAAGACGCACATGGTCATTGGAAGACAGAGAACATTCTAGGGCAGGGTCTCAGGAAGGGCAGCCATGAGCACAAGCCGGCCTAGAAGTATCCCTATGGAGATGCATCTGCTCAGCCTTTTTTGCCACTCTTCTGGTGTCATGGCACAGGCCGGTGTTCGCAGCCGTGGACGGACCTGCCAGCCTCCCCGCCCCCCATCCCCAGGCCTGCTGTGCGCCCACCAAGCAGCACAGGGCGGAGGGAAGGCCGAATGCCAGGGAGAAGAAAGCCTTGATGAATGTGAAACAGACCAAGGAAAGCTTTGCAGGCCAAATAGATTTTTTGCAGCCTATTGATTTTGGAAGCCCATTTGCAGAACTCATCTAAGGCTCGTCCTGGAGGCCTGTCCGCAGCCCGGCGCCTGGAAAAACGAAGCAGAACACTTGTTAATTCCTTCTGTGGCTCTGCGGCCACCGCGCTGTGCCAGCCCCCGCTCTGCCGGCTGCAGGGCTCGCTCGTTCCACACCTCTGCTCCTCTGGCCCTCCTGGGGACCTGCGTGAGACAGCCAATTCCCCGCCTGGGTTACAGAAAACCGCAAGTTCGTGAGCAGCCCAGGGAGGCAGCTGAGGCCAGTGGGACATATTAATCCCCTTCTTTCTACCTGCACTTTTCTCTGAATAAAAATGCACTTCAGAATAGTAAGAGGTAAGTAGGACAGTGAGCCTGATCAACCTTATGAAAGTTTTAGCCTCAAAAATATGCACCAGTCACGTACCCACTTTATCAGCTTGCGGTTAGAACAGTGACCCACCTGGCTGGTCACGCTGCAGGCACCCCAAATCTAGACCTGTATTCCAGTCTTCTTCTGTGTGGACGAGGCAGATTCAAACAAAGCCAGTTAGAGTCATCAGACCCACTGCAGGTTTTACCTATAGACGTAAGGTCAGTTATCACGGCCGATTTGCCATCTTTAAAGACGCCCCCGTTTTTGTTTCTTACAGGTTTCTTTAGTTAGTTAACCAGACCGAGGGTTGACTCTCGACTCTGACACCTACTAAGTGCTCGATCTTGGGACAACAAAACCTCTACATGTTTTGTGGGCACCATCTGGGAATGTTACCTCCTCCGTACAATTGCTGAAAAACGTTTTTCAGGGAAGCCACAGTACCTCGTTACTGAACCATTGGTGAACTCAGAAAAAAGAAGCCGTCAATTAGGTCATTTATTTATTATTTAGTATTATTTATTTATTATTTTTAAGAGAGAGAGAGAGAGAGAGCACGAGCAGGGGAGGGGCAGAGAGAGAAGGAGACACAGAAGCCGAAGCAGGCTCCAGGCTCCAAGATGCGGGCACAGAGCCCGACGCGGGGCTCCAACTCACAAACCGCGAGATCATGACCTGAGCCGAAGTCGTACGCTTAACCGACTGAGCCACCCAGGCGCCCCCGCAGTGCTTTCTTATTACTTAGGACAGGCCTATCAACCTGCCATCTATTTTTGTATGGCCCACAAGCTAAGAATGGCTTTTGTATTTGTAAATGTTTTTTAAAAAACACACAATAAAATAATACTTCATGACACACAAATTGTATGAAATTTAAATTTCAGTGTCCATAGATGAAAATTATAGGGTATTTATACGCATAGAAGAACACAGTCGTGCCTCTCCCCTTATATGTTGTCTATGGTGCCACAACGGCAGAGCTGAGTGGTTGTGACAGAGACCGTCTGGCTCACAAAGCCTAAAACACTTACTATCTGGCCCTTTATAGAAAAATGTTGCCAATCCCTGACTTATAATACTTATTTTATACTCATCAAGAGAAATCTTTTAGATTTATTTACTTTTTTAATCATACACCATTCTATTGCATTCTTGATGAAATAAGATATATAAGTGAGTTTTAAATAGGCTAGAACATTAAATCTTCTTGTTCAGAGCCCTATTCTCAATTATCTTTTTTTTTTTTAAGTTTTACTTATTTAAGTAATCTCTACACCCAACGTGGGGCTCAAACTCACGACCCCGAGATCAAGAGTCACACGCTCTACCACTTGAGCTGGCCGGGTGCCCCCCTCAATTATCTTTTTATTTTACTAAAAAAAAATTTTTTTATTTTTTTGATTTTTTAAAATTTACATCCAAATTAGTTAGCATATAGTGCAACAATGATTTCAGGAGTAGATTCCTTAATGCCCCTGACCCATGTAGCCCATCCCCCCTCCCACACTCCCTCCAGTAACCCTCTGTTTGTTCTCCATATTTATGAGTCTCTTCTGTTTTGTTCCCCTCCCTTTTCTTACATTATTTTTGTTTCCCTTCCCTTACGTTCATCTGTTTTGTCTCTTTAAGTCCTCATATGAGTGAAGTCCTATGATTTTTGTCTTTCTCTGATTGACTAATTTCACTTAGCATAATACCCTCCGGTTCCATCCAGTTGCAAATGGCAAGATTTCATTCTTTTTGATTGCCGAGGAATACCCCATTGTATATGTATACCACATCTTCTTTATCCATTCATCCATCGATGGGGACATTTGGGCTCTTTCCATACTGTGGCTATTGTCGATAGTGCTGCTATAGACATGGGGTTGCATGTGTCCCTTCGAAACAGCACCCCCATATCCCGTGGATAAATGCCCAGTAGTGCCATTGCTGGGTCGTAGGGTAGTTCTATTTTTAGTTTTTTGAGGAGCCTCGATACTGTTTTCCAGAGTGGCTGCACCAGCTTGCATTCCCATAAACATTTTTTTTTCATGTTTATTTATTTTTGAGAGAGAGAGCATGAGCAGAGCAGTGGCAGAGAGAGAGACACAGAATCCGAAGCAGGCTCCAGACTCCGAGCTGTCAGCACAGAGCCCGACGCGGGGCTCAAACCCATGAACCGTGAGATCATGACCTGAGCCAAAGTCAGTAGCTGAACCCACTGAGCCACCCAGGCGCCCCTCTCAATTATCTTTTTAATCGACACTTGTCACCATCTATGTTTCTCCACACAACACTGTACTCTGTGCCTGTCGGAGACACAGCATTTTTAAAATCCTCATTCTGGCGTATGTAGCTTCTCTTAATTCTCCTCCTTATCTCCGGGATTTTTATCAAAGGCGCTGACTTGCAAGAACTGATGTTCACGCACAGGTAGTGACATCTACAGCTGGCTCTGTGACAGCCGGCTGCGATAAAACCACGCTGGTTTTCTCCTGTTAAAAAGTGCGAGCGTTGGGGGAATGTGCACTTTCGAGTGTGTGAAATCCGAGGCTTGGCACGGTGCCTGGCCTGAAGGAACACTCAGTCCACGCGAGGTTCCCTCTCGCCATACCCTTGTCCCTTTCCCCTTGCAACCAAGAAAAGTTGCTGAGATGCGTTGGTTGCAAGCAACAGAAACCGGCTTGCAGTGATTTAAGAGTTTCCTTGGGGGGGCGCCTGGGTGGCTCGGTCGGTTAAGCGTCCAACTTCGGCTCAGGTCACGATCTCGTGGTCCGTGAGTTCGAGCCCCGCGTCGGGCTCTGTGCTGACAGCTCGGAGCCTGGAGCCTGCTTCCGATTCTGTGTCTCCCTCTCTCTCTGCCCCTCCCCTGTTCATGCTCTGTCTCTCTCTGTCTCAAAAATAAATAAACGTTAAAAAAATTTTTTTTAAAAGAGTTTCCTTGGAAGGGTGGAGGTGCTAATGGAACTGAAAGAATGGCTGACCACCTGCTTCCAGCTTTTAGAGCGGGGGGAAGCCCTTCAAGAAAGAACCTGGAGCAATCTTCCCATTGGAGCAGGGCTGGGTGTGGATCCTGGAGGGGCACTGGGATTCGGCGGGGGGCGGGTAGGAGGCGTCCGTCCGGCTGGCCGGGAGGCATGCACTCACCATCTGTTTGTTGGGTGCCCGCCACCTACTGGGCACTGTGCATACAGGATGCATGGCGGGGGAGGGGGCATCGCTCAGGGAGAGTGATGGGAGATACAGGCACAGGAGTAGAGGCCGGTTTCTGGAAGATCTTAGTGTATAAAAAGCCCCCAGTTTTTATAAACAGGATCCCGTCCAAAGCTCTAGAAGGTTTGTTTGGTTATCCCGGCCCTAGCTTTTCACGACCTGGGGGGCGGCCAGTTTAGTGGATGCACCGTGTGTCCTTGACTCTCCAGATGGTTCCCATCTTCAGACTCGACTTAGGAGCCCGGATGAGGGGTGTGTGGATGCCCACTCCCACCGAGGACGCTGAGAAAGCAAAGGCAAGGGCCTGGCGCCCGGGAAGGAGGGCTCCCTGGGCAGGAAGGTGCTGCACTGGGAGGCCCGGCGGGCAGCCAGCCGCTCGGTGGTATGAAACAGCCCAGAGTTTCCGCGGGGAGAGCCAAGCGTGGAAGCAGCTCTTAAAGCGTCGCTTCCAACCGTCAGGGCGGCCAGGGAGCGCGGTGCCAAGTGCGAGACTGACAGAGAGACCCAGGGGAGCCTCGGAATCAACACTTGGCCCGGGGGGTCTGGCCGCAGGTCAGCAACAACACGGGCGGCAGCGATAGCAGGAAGGGAGCACCCGGGTTCCGGAGGGGAGAGTGGAAACCCACATCCGCCCGGCCGACCCCCTCGCTGGGAACAGCGCTACCTTTGTGCTCCTTCCAGAGCCACGCTGTGTGTCAGGGAGCGCAGGTACTCACCTCCTCCGGCGGGAGAAACACCTCCTCCGTCTGGGAGAAACTGCTTTGCAAGGGAAAAGTGCTGTGATGGTGCAAAACCCCACACCTGCCGGTCTGACTCGGTTGAGTGGCTCCTTCCAAAACTCGCGACATGAAAACGTTCCTGCTCTCATGGCCTAGTTCGGGTCTCTCCGGGGAAGGCGGGGGCAACCCGAAGCCGGGGGAGCCGGGGCCTCCCACAGGCATAGCGCGGAGCGTGTTGGTCCTGGGAAGCCCCACAGAGCAGAGGAACGGGGCGGGGGCTGCTTCATAAATCACGCCCTCTAGAAGGTTCTAGACTGCTTACTCTGCCCAAGGCACTGTGCCGCTTTGGTTTTAAACTCCTTATTTTGAAATAATTTCAAGCTGACAGTTGAAAGTTGCAGGAATAATACAGGGGGGCCTCCATATACCCCTTAACCAGATTCATCGTTTTTTAACGTTTTGCCACATGTGTTTTATCGCCATCTTTTTTTTTTTTTTTTTTTTTTCCTGGATCGTCTCATAAAGACCGCAGACATCATGCTCCTTTGCCCTTTATACTTCTGTGTGTGATGCTTAAAAACGAGGACATTCTTTCGGGTAACCACAGCACAGTTCTCAAATTCTGGAATTTCACATTGAGAATAATGCTTTAATCGAAAGTTCAAATTCCAGTTTTGTCCATTGTCCCAATTATGTCTCTCCCAGCATTTTTTCCTCTAGTTCAGCATCCCGTCCAGAATCATTACTGCATTAGTTGTCATGTGTGCTTGGGGACTTAGGATTCACTTCATAGCCATGGAGTTCTGTCCCTAACACTTAAAGGCCCCGGGCAGGAGCCCTAAAGGAGACACACGAGCCATAGGTCTAAATATCTAAAGGATATTTTTGTTCAAAATAACATTCACTGAAATACGTTCTCTCTTCCTGCTTTGACAGATAGGCTCTCGTAACCACTGGGAGATCCATTTTCCAGCGTAGAATTCCTGAAGTCCCTGGGGTTCTCTGTGCCGGAATCCATGACTTGGGAAGAATGGCCCCCTCTCTCGGACCTGTAGCCTGCCCCCTTTCTCTTGCCATCCGGACTCTGTCCACATCACTAGGAGCTTTGTATGCACACAAGTGGACACCCCATTCTGCCCTTCCGAGTTTCATCTGTGCCCACAAATGGCTGCCCTTTGGACCACCGCTTGGACTCAGGGGCATGCACACGAGTGATGTGACAGGGAAGAGGCCTCCTCAGGTCCACGTGGACTGAGAATTCTGGCCTTGGTTACCGTTGGCATTGGCCATCTGTGGCACGACTTGAAAGAGGAGAGGAGGCATGGGCTCCAGGTGAATATGTCCCTGGGGCCCCACAGATTCCTTATTCTGTGGAGATGGGTGGCTCATAGGACAGTCAGAACAGGGTCCTGAAATCGAACAGAGGTCCCTCTGTGTAGGTCAGAGGGTGGTGTCGAAAACATGGTCTCCATGTTCAAGAGGTTGGAGTCTAACAAAGAAGATACACAGATAATCGTAATCCTATAAAGTCAGTGCTCAGGGAGAGGTGAGCCCACACCATTACTACCCCCTCAGAGCCCTTTTCTTCCTCTAACCTGGCAATCCTTTACTTGCCCCTGTCATGGTAGCAGCTCGGTCATCTGTGTAGGCACCGTTACCTTCCTTGACTTGCCTTGATGGTAAGAACTGGACTTTTTGGCTCTGCATTTCTTTCTTTTTAAAAAAAATTTTTTAAATGTTTATTCATTTTTGGGAGAGAGAGACAGAACGTGAGCGGGAGAGGGGCAGAGGGATACAGAGACACAGCATCCGAAGCAGGCTCCAGGCTCTGAGCTGTCAGCACAGAGCCTGACATGGGGCTCGAACTCACAAGCCATGAGATCGTGACCTGAACGGAAGTCGGACGCTCAACCGACTGAGCCACCCAGGTGCCCCTGGCTCTGCATTTCTTAGCACTCAGTATAGTGTGTGTACCAGCATAGGCCTCCAGAAGACAAGGACTGGATGAATAAACAAAGGCACAGCTGATAAATGGATGGAGAGGTGGGTGGGAAGATGGATGAATGGACTGCGTTATGGAGAGATGGATGATTAGATGGGTGGCTGGGTGAATGGATGGATGTTTGGATGGGTGAATGGGTAGTGGATGGACAGGCATGTGATTGGACGGGTGTATGTACCTGTGGCTGGATTGGTGGATAGATGAGTGGACAGATGTTTAGATGGGTGGATGATGGATGAATGGTCAATTTCTGATCTTTCTTGAATGGCAGATCAAGGGAAGGGCAGTGACAAGAACCATCAGTCCTATAAAGGGCCCAGAGGTGGTTATGTGACTGGCCAAAGTCACCAGAGGGTGTCAGCAGCAGAGCTGAAAAGACAACCTGAAGTTCTTGACTTCTGGAATCACCACTTCTGCCATGGAATGGAGCACCTTCCAACCTACAAGCATCGTCCAGCCTGACTCTCCCCCCAGACTCGCACAGAAGTCGAAGCACTCTATACCGCCACAAAACTGGGTCTCCGACAATTAATCTCTCCAAGTTTCCATGTGAAATCTCCTGCTACATGCCTAAGAATTTTTAAAATTCTTTTAAAAATAGATATTTCTCATTAGCCCTTCCTGCTGCCTCAGCTTTCAGCAAAAACTTAGAGCATAAAAGCCAATTTACCACATGCTCCCAAACGATTCACGGATTTGAAACAGCAACAAAGACTAGGACTGGCCACATGCAGGAAAAAAAAAAAAAAAAAAGAGACGACAAAGAAGATTAATTGCCTTTGGAAATAGAAGATAATCATTGGGAGCACAGTGATAGTCTGTGCCAGTGGGAAAGCATTTTCAGAAATACCATGTTAGTGTCACAGAGAGCTGGGCTCAAGCTCCCCCTGTGACATCAAAGGGCCAAGTCATGTGGCTGGTAACGGGATGGGTGGGGGGGGGGGGGAAGGGGGAAGGCCTAATGATAGTCCTGTTCTTGCTAGCTCTGCCCATTTTGGCATCAGAATGTCCCCTCCAGGGGTTGCCCCTGGAGGGGTTGACAAATGGCCAGGTGACTCTCACCTGGAGAACTGTTCAGCTTTGGGGGCTTCTTAAGGGCTGGGGAGGACCCTGAGGCAGGGCGGAGGGTGGTGGGCAGCAGTCAGCGGCTGCAGCATCTGACCCCAGGAGAGAACAAGAGAAAGAGGGACGGAGCAAGCGGGAGAGAACTCACTCCGCGCTCTCTCCTGGACTTCTTCCAGACCTCCAGGTGCCCCCACCTTCCCCCTCTCCCCCCGGCCCTCCCACTGGCACGAGCAGCCAGCTCCCAAGGAGCCACCGGGACAGGAAGCAGCGGCAGGTCCACAGCTGGGTGCTGGGAAGCTGGCGCACGGGAGGCTGAGGATGGGAGGAAATTTGTTTTGGATGTGGCACCCAGATGGTGGGGGTGCGGGGGGAGAGGAGCGGGGCGAGATAAGAAGACACAGTGATTTAACCAGAAAGAGGGGGGTTGCTCGGGGCCAGGAGTGTTCGATCCCTCTCATCACAGCTGCAGAAACAGCTTTCCTTCTGCCAGCTCTCCACGGCACATGGAGCGTCATGATTCACTCGGCCCACAGTCTAATAACCACCTGTCCACGATGGCAGCCGCCAGCCACACGTGGCTATGAAGCACGTGAAAAGTGGCCCATCCCAACTGAGACGACCCAGAAGCGTGAAATGCACTCCTGATTTCCAAGAGCTAGTATGAAAAGAAAAAAAAATGTACAGTATCCCACTAATGAACTTTGTACTGATTACGTATTGAAACAATACTATGTGCATACACGGTTTAAACAAAAGAAATAAACGTTGATTTTGCTGTTTGGGGGCACCTGCGTGGCTCAGTTGGTTGAGCGTCTGACTCCTGGTTTTGGCTCGGGTCACGATCCTGGGACTGAGCCCCATATCAGGCTCCACACTGAGCGCGGAGGGTGGAGCCTGCTTGAGCTTCTCTCTCAATCCGTCTGCCTCCCTCCCTTGCTTGTGCTCTCTCTCTCTCTCTCTCTCTAAGTAAAAACAAAAATCCACTGTTTCCTTTTACTTTCTTTTAAATTTTTTTTTTTTCAACATTTTTTATTTATTTTTGGGACAGAGAGAGGCAGAGCATGAATGGGGGAGGGGCAGAGAGAGAGGGAGACACAGAATCGGAAACAGGCTCCAGGCTCCGAGCCGTCAGCCCAGAGCCTGACGCGGGGCTCGAACTCACGGACCGCGAGATCGTGACCTGGCTGAAGTCGGACGCTTAACCGACTGCGCCACCCAGGCGCCCCTCCTTTTACTTTCTTGAATGTGGTGACGAAAATATTGGAAATTACAGATGTGGCTCATATTCGTGGCTCACATTGTATCTTCACTGATCAGTGCTGGTCTGTGGCCTTATTTACTAAGTCCGCCTCCAATAATTCCATCAAATTCAATCAATACTTGAGGTGAAGGATACCACCCAGGGTATAAAGATGTTCTCAAAGCATTGCTGCATATCAGAATCGCTTGGTGAGCTCTTAAAACTGCCCCCCACTTGGCTGTACACAGACTAACGATGTCAGAATCTCTAGGCGCGTGACCCTAGACCTTAGTGTTCTTTTAAAGCCCTCCACGGGGTTCCAACATGCGGTCAGATTGAGAACCAGAGCTTTAACATATGGGGCTCAATATTAAGTGAAACAGAAGGATCTGAAATACTACTGTGTAAAGCAGCCTGGGATAATTAGTCAATGTGGGAGATTCCAGAGCCATGGAGGAGAGGAGAGGAAGGTGCAGCTCCTTTTGGGAATCAGGGTGAAGGGGGATTTGGAGAAGGCCTTGAGTTGGGGGCTTCCAGGTTGAAATGGGCTGAGGGTGCAGGTGAATTGCCAGGCAAAGAGGATGCCATGGACAAATCCCCGGACGAGGGAAGATCCCAGGGTGGGAAGGTGGCTGGGAGGCCAGAGAGTTTCTGGATCCTATGGAGCTCCAGGAAGAGGTGATTCTCCTCGAGAGATCAAGGTTGGAAAGGTAGAGGGCCAGAACCTACAGGTCATTGAAACCCGGGATTCAGGACTGAGGAAGCCTAGAACGGCTGAGTGAAGGAGTTGGGCACTCGGATGGTGATTTGGAGGGTGACAGATTTGGTGGGGGGAGGAGGGAGGAGGGACATGAGAGGCAGAGCCACGTGGCTTGGCTCTCCAACTAAATGGTCACCCTTCCAGGGGGGCCATGCCCTAGCCCAGTTCTGAGTAGGCTCACAGCAAGTGTTGGTGGAATAAAGCAAATAGTCAAGAGTTTCAAAGAAACTGCTGGTAGTCTGCTCCCACCTGGTTGCTAGAAAAAGGAGGGAAAGGTAAGAGTATTACCTTCAGTTTTCCCAAAGTTTTCGGTTTTGCCCTCCATGAAGCAACCCTTCAAGGCACTGGTGTTTGCCCACAGTGATCCGCGGGGACAAGCTAAGGGCCCGCTGTGGTTCTCAAGAGCAGGCCTCACGTTGGCACCTGTGCCCTCCAGGCCATGGTCCCCGCTTGCTGCTGGAGAAACCCTGCAGGAGCAGGTGTATTTCCAAAGTCATGACTCCTTGTCCCCACAGGCGGCTAACCTGGGCCAGCCCACCCCACCCTCTCCCTCAATTCTGTGTGTCCTTGCTTACCAACCTGCAACAACATCTCATCCTGCCCAAAAATAGCCCCTTCACCCATGCACACCTTTTTTTTTTTTTTTTAAGTTTATTGATTTATTTTGAGAGAGAGACGGCGGGTGGGGGAGCGGGGCGCAGAGAGAGAGAGAGAGAGAGAGGATCCTGACGCGGGGCTCGAACTCACGAACCATGAGATCACGGCCTGAGCCTCAACCGAGAGTCGGACACTTAACTGCCTGAGCCACCCAGCGCCCCAACCCACGTGCAACTTCTAAGGCAGTAAATCATGAACCGCTGCTTTGAGTTGTCGAAACGTTTAGAATCACGTCTTCCAGGAAAAGACATCAGTCCTCTGAAGCTGGCCCCTCTGCCAAGCTGACTGTAATCTGCTTTCCAGGGCCTCCAGTGTCGGAGCAGAGACCAGCTCGGGGAATGAAGTCCCAGTCGCTCACAGGACGAGGCCTGAAGAATACAGACCCGCTGCTGAGGATGCTAAGACCACCTTGCTCTCTGGTCTCAGCAAGTCAGGCCCTGGGCTTTCCTTTCTGCTTCTCTATTCTATTAATGCATCAGTTGCTACAGCAGATAATAATGCTCAAGGCTGCGGGAGGAATTGAACTTTAACCCACCAAACCGTGGATGAGAGTAAAGGACGCAGTGGGGGAGACGGGAACAGTCAGCTAGGACGTAGACAGGGTGGCCTACATCCGGCCTGTCTGTGTTCCACCCACCCCAGAAGCCTGGGGGTGGGAGGAGCCAGCCAGGTTGTCCCAGCGCATGAGACACGACCTGAAAAATGACCAAATACACAGGTTCCTATGGCACTTGCCACGGGGACGGAATTGAAATGCAGACAGAATACAATTTAGTGGATTTTCCTCAAAGAGATTTTCGCCTAGGGCTAATTCCGACTCTTACTTTACAGACCGGAAGGCAGCTCGGAGAGTTTTAAGTGGTTAACTGAATCCGCACAATACAAACAGGCCCCAGGCCATCCAAATTTGCACCTATTTGCAAGCCGACGGGGGTGCAAAATTGTTCCCGCAGTTGCAGCTTGCTCACGGAGTCTTCTTCCTGCTCGACCAGTTCAGCCTATATCTCCGGAGCATCAGTCATGCTCGCTGCTGCGGGATACAGTATCCGGCACACAGTAGTTGCCCGATAAACGTTTTTGAAAACATGACAGAGAAGACAGAAGCGTTCTTCTTAAGGGACCCGCAGACCGGTGTGGACGGGGCTACAAACAAACCGTGGCAGTGCAGCGTGCAAGGTGCCTGAGTGCGTGGTGGCAGCTTGGCCTCCAAAGGAAGACAGTGCAGGCTGTCCGGGAGAGGTGGCGGGACGTGGGTGTTGGAGGTGAGTTTGTTGGGTTTGCCCAGATGACAAGGGGGCAGGGCACTCCGCGAAAGGAAAGCCCACCGGGTTCGTTCAAGGGAAAGCAGCTGATTCCAGCCTGTGAGTATGGTGCCACCGTCACCGTCCTAGGGGCCTAGCAGGTGGGCACACACTGTCGTGCAGCTCAGCACCACACTTGTGAACAGTGTTGCACCCGAGCTGATGAGGCTAGTTACACACCCAGTGACTGACACAAGGGAAAAATAACGAGCACCGCCTTTCTAAAGACCAGCTCTGATCCCAGCCGGCCTCAGTCTGCAGACTTGACTGGCTCCCTGCTGCCCAGGAAAATCCCCCCGCCTGCCGTGTGAGAACTTATTAACCTGGCCCAGGCTGCCCTTCTGCCCTCACCTCAGGCCCCCTGTCTGGTCCTCTCTGACTCGGCCACATGCCCAGGTTGTGCGCACTAACTCTGGCCAGTTACCCCACCTGAACAGTGTCCCTGCTTCGGGTCCACTCAGCTAGTCATTCTTCGAGACCCATGTGAATCTACTCGCTGGATCTTTCTTCAGTGCCCTACACCAGTGGTTCTGTATTCCGATCGGTCAGTAGGCTGCCTCGGGGCCCTTTAAAACATCGCCAGATCTGACTGGCCCCAGACCATTGAATCAGACTCTCTGGGTGGGGCCTGGGTCTCATAGTTCTGGAGGCTTGAAGTCTAAGACCAACGTGTCAGTTGGATTGGTTCCTTCTGAGGCCTCACTCTTGGCATGTAGATGGCTTCTTCTCCCTGTGCCTTTCTGTCATCTTCCCTCTGTGCCGAGCTCTTGGCCCAAATATCCCCCTTGATAAGGACACAAGTCATATTGGACTAGGACCTACCCTAATGACTTCATTTTAATTCAATTACCTTTCTAAAGGCCCTGTCTCCGAGCCAGGTCACATTCTGAGCTGCTGGGAGTTAGAACGGACAGCATATGAATTTTATGGATTGAGTTATGGAACACAGCTCAGCCCCAACAGGGGCTGTAGTCACTTCTCAGGTGCTGCCAGCCTATAGCCAGGCTCAGCACCTTGTTCTAAGCTGACGGGGCGGCCAGCACCTGCTAATGCTCCTGATAACACACTGGGATGTCAGGAATTCTGTTCCGCTCTGAGGAACAGCATTCTGAGCACTGTGGTTTAAACAAATTAAGAGTTCCTTTTTCCTGTGTTAAGGAAGCACAGAAGGGGCGCCTGGGTGGCCCTGTCGGTTAAGCGTCTGACTCTTAACTTCGGCTCCGGTCACGATCTCACAGTTCGCGAGTTCAACCCCTGCATCAGGCTCTGCGTGACACTAACAGCATAGAGCCTGCTTCCGATTCTCTCTCCCTCTCCCTCTGTCTCTCTCTGCCCTTCCCCCTGCTGCCACGTGCTACCTCTCTTACTCTCTCAAAATAAATGAACTTAAAAAAGCACAGCACAGATAGGAGTCCTGGCAGAGGTCCAGTTAAACTTTCAGACCCCTCCCAGGTTATATTTTGTATTCTTTTTCTCAAAAAAGGCCCCCCTCAGCTGGAGAAGCCTCAGGCCTCACAAAAGCCGGCTCTGTCCCACAGAACTACTCCAGGGTGGGGAAGGCTTCCTCACAGAGTCCCCAGGGACCCCGGCTCCTTCCAGTTCGCCTCTGGCCGTCCCCAATATGTGACTTTGATCCTTAGGGTTGCCGCATCATGATTCTGTTCCCACTTAAGCAATTTCCCAAAAGGCCCAAGCTTCTGTTTACATCTTACTGGTCAGAACTGGGACGCGTGGTCCCCTAGCTGCAAGGGAGCTGGGACTGTGGTTCTTCAGCTGGGCTCGTTGTCTCCCGGAACAAGAGGACGGACACGTAGCACCGTCCGCTGTGGCTCTCCACATCTGTGGTGTCTGACCGGTCCCCTGTCTGTTTCCCACTTAGATCTGCTCGTGCCCTCAGCCGTGTGGGAGCTGGCCCAGAGGAGGAGGTGGCCTGTGGCCGGGACCTGAAGGACAGATAATGTAGCAACATCGGAGACAACAGGAAGGACATCCAGGGAGGAGGGAACAGCATGAGCAAAGGCACGGGCATGGAAAAGAACGGGTCTGGGGGTAGCTGGTAAAGGGTTTGGCATGGTTCCAATACAGGGTAGTGAGACAGAAGGTGAAGACAAAGCGGGAGGGCCTCGAAGCCTCTATAACCCTGATTCACCAAATAGCCTTGATTCACTAGTCATAGAAATGGCACCTGGGGGCTTTCAGAGCTAGCTCGACTGAAGGACTACCTTTGGCTGCATGACTCAGCCTGACAACGTGTTCACTCAGCCATTCACCATAAATCCCGGATGGAAAACAACCCTGGCCTCGTTTTCTATAAAATTCCCCCATGAGGCGCCTGGATGGCTCGGTCGGTTAAGCATTCGACTCTTGATTTCGGCTCAGGTCATGATCTCACAGTTCACGAGTTCAAGCCCTACATCGGGCTCTGCGCTGAATGTGCAGAGCCTGCTTGGGATTCTCTGTCTCTCCCCCTCTCTCGGCCCCCTCTCCCGCTTGTGCTCTCTCTCTCTCTCTCTCTCTCTCTCTCAAAATAAATAATCTTTAAAAAATACATAAATAAAATTCCTCCTGAAGATGCATATTTGGGGAGAGGAAATATTCTATGCGTATAGTCTATTGCATTTATCACCCTTTACCCTTCCCTCTATCTCCGCATACACGCTTTTGACAACTTCGAGGGCAAGGGTGCCTTTACTAGCCTGGGCATGCTCACTGCCCACACTTGCTGCTTTCCTGGAGCTGAGCCATCAGTGGTACTTTGTTATAGGAACTGTGGCAAGACAGACATAGGACACGGCCAGCAGGGCAGGTATGGGGCACTGCTCTGCTTCAGTGGGGGACAGACTCCTGACATCACTTCCCCATCCCAGCTCAGGGCTGGGTCAGAACAAGGTGGGTGCTGAGCCGGGCAGCGTCAGTTAGGGGAGCAAGGTGAAAGCTTCCGGCAATCTCCCTGTGGCTGATCCCGGCCCGGGGTGAACAGGGGAGGTAAGACACGCCTTGTCTCTGAAAGGGACAGAAGTGGCACCAGAAACTGAGAGATCTGAGGCTCGTACCTGAGGTCATCTGTCTTTAGGTTCCCAGGTTGTCCCGGCATGCCAGGAGCCCCTGGTGGATACCTACACACACACACCCGTCCCCCAACCCCCTTCCCCCATCCCGGGACATGCCCTGGACGTGCCTTGAAGACTCGCTTAACTTGGGTGGGGTCGGAAAGTCCTCCAGGACCCAGAGAGCGGGTGCGGAAGATTCTCTCCCTCCTCCCTGAGCACTGCGGTGAGTGGGACTCCTCCCAGGAGGAGCCAGGAGGGCTTCCCTTCCCCAGCTGGCTGCCTGGAGAAGCTAGGGATTCATGCACTGCTTCGGAAGGACACGGGGCATGGAGGGGCTGAAGGGGAAAACAAGTCCCCTTCATAGGTGTTTCTTCACTTACAGGACAACCAAGCTCGTAGGCTGTTCCCACCAAAGCAGGTCTAAGGGAGTGGAGGCAAATCTGAGCCCCGACCCAAGGAGCTTCTCACCATCCTTAATGCCATAGTTTTTTCGGTCACTGAGTGAAGTAAAACCCCTTTGATGAACACCACTAGCAAGGGTGACTGTAACCACGGAGAAGTCAGGAAGGTCTTCTTGGTTGAGTTCCTCAAAATGCCCGTATTCCAGGGCTACTCTTGTTTTCTTTATTTTTTGAGAGAGAGAGAGAGAGAGGGAGAGGGAGAGAGAGGGAGTGGGGGAGGGGCATAGAGAGAGGGAGACAGAGGACCTGAAGCGGGCTCAGTGCTGACAGACTGACAGCAGCAAGCGTGACACGGGGCTCGAACCCACAAACTGCAAGATCACGACCTGAGTCGAAGTCAGACGCTCAACCGACTGAGCCACCCAGGGGCCTCCTGAGGTTACTCTTACACCCACCAGCTTGAGAAGCACTTGCCCATCCCCGGGGGAGGATGTGTAGCATGAAAGTTACAGCCTGGGCTCAAATCCAGACCACCACGGTGTGGCCCCAGACTACTTGCTTGACCCCTCCGTGCCTCGGTTTTCTCAGCTGTAAAACAGGTGCAATGGTACTATTGACAGCGTGGCTCAAAGGAAATAAGGCATTTGATGTGCTTAGCACACTTCCTGGCACATGGTAGAGTCTCCAGAAAGAAAATCGGGGGCGCCTGGGGGGCTCAGTCGGCGGAGCGGCCGACTTCGGCTCAGGTCACGATCTCGCGCTCCGTGAGTTCGAGCCCCGCGTCGGGCTCTGTGCTGACGGCTCGGAGCCTGGAGCCTGCGTTGAATTCTGGCGTCTCCCTCTCGCTCTGCCCCTCCCCTGCTCATGCTCTGCCTCTCTCTCTCTCTCTCAAAAATAAATAAACCTTGAAAAAAGTTTTTAAAGAAAGAAAATTGGCTACTTTTGTTGACGGAACGTTAGAACATTTGAGAGACGCCTAGGTTAATGGAAATAGTTTTCTTCCTTGGAATGCAGGCTGCCAGCTTTCCTGTCCTGCCGGGGGTCACAACCCTCCCTGTTCCTCTGAGCACCATCTCCCAACTCAGAGGGGACTCCACCAACCCTCCCGCAAGCCGTCACTAATACATGCCCTGAGCGGCAAGTTTTTGGTGGTAAGGAATGTGAATGGGCTTAAGCGCGTCTCCTTACCATGGAGACCCAAGGAGCTGAGAGCAAAGACTTACCCGGTACCTGCAGAGAAGACCACATACAAATGGCTTTGCTTAAACGTAAGGAGATGCTCAACCTTCGTCATGAAAAAAAAAAAAAAAATACGGCACAATTTACATCCTGTTAGATACCATATTTCACCTCCCCGATGAGCAAGGCTCAAAAGGATTGCAAACAACCCACATGTCCATTTTTAGGAGGCTGATTAGGTGTATTGCAGGTCATGCAGACCACGAAGAAGAATGGAGGAAACATTATCCGAGGTGTTTGCTCAAATCGAGCAGCAGAGAGCGAGTATAATGTGCTGCAGGTAAGGAGGAGTCACAGAGCATTTGTATGTGTGACGGTGTCTGTGTGGACCATCTCTGGAATATTCCCACCAAATCAAGGGAAAGCAGTGGAGGCCTCTGGGGAAGGAAGTAGGACCAGGTGGGGTCTGCACTCCCTTTGTTACCTCTTGACTTTCTGCTTTGAAAACTTTTATCCTATTTTGTGCGTGGCTGGAGAAGAGCAATTTAAGTATTTTAACCCACAGCAGCAGGGTGAAAGCAGGCCTAGATTTCAAAATAGGAAATTCCGAGTCTTTTCACAAAATACACATGACACAAAGCCTATGAATGCGCATCGAAATCAAAGTCTGTGCCAAAACGCTGCTTGCTTAGTATGATGTCTGGCGGTGGGGGGTGAGGGTTTTGCAGGAGCCATTCGCCTTGGGACCAGATGGAAGTTTCTAGTTAAACTCTTGCCCAGTCAGGGGGAGGCCAACTTCCTAACACAGTTGGGGCTGGAATGCGCAACAGAATCTCTCGAATTTTCTAGGCCCAAGCAGGATGTAACGTGGGGCCCTTAGGGAGGACAACCACCAAGTCGTAAGTTCGTCCTGGGGAAGAACCGGGCCCCTCACGCACACTGGAAGGCTGTTTTGTGTCATCGTGACCACCAAGGGTAGCTCTAGCTTTGGTCAGAGCTGACAGAGGAAACCCTGTTGTCCCACTTCCTTGGGTCCCTCGGTCCCTCTCCTCCCCCGGCCCTCCGTGGCTAACGGAGTCAGACACTCCCTCAGCAGGGCCCCAGGAGCCCGCAGGGAGAGCTCCAGACCAGGGCCCTGAGGCCGCTCCCTGGCCCAATGCTGGCGTCGTTTCCCTTCATGGAGGTCCTGAGAGGCTGTGTCTTAGTGAGCTCAGGCTGCCGTAACAAGATTCCACAGAGTGGGGGGCTTAAACCCACACATTCATTTCTCAGTTCTGGAGGCTGGAGGTCCGAGAGCAAGGTGCCAGAAGATTCAGTGCCTGGCGAGAGCAGACTTGGCGTCTGGCTGGCAAAAGGCCGCCTTCTCGCTGTGTCCTCACATTGTGATGAGAAAGAAAGCTGTTGTGTCCCTTTCCTCTTTTTATAAGACACGAATCCCCTCACGACCTCACCTGAAGCTAATCCTCTCCCAAAGGTTTCATCTCCAAATACCATCACACGGGGGGTTAGGGCCTCAACACAAACATTGAGTCCGTTAACGGCGGCACCCCAAAGACCATAAAGGCTGGACAGAGAGGTTCAAGGTTGATGTACCCTCAGAGGACAGTTTACCTTCAGTGCGTGAGGATTTGGGTTTATCACATGATATTATGAGCTTGGGAAGAAAGATCCAGGGATCCAGGCTCTCATCTGGCCACTCCAGGATTTTCCCCACTAGAACGTCACAAGTGTGTCCCAAAGGTAATTGCTTTTCTCTGACTTGGCGACTGTTGGGGTTAAGGGAAGTGGGGGAAAAAGGAGCCAAAGATGACCTGGGTGACAGGAAGGGCAGCTGAAGAAGGTTCTGGTTTCCTTGTGATGCAGGGTGGGTGGGACGTCGGACATGGGGGTGGCATTCAAGTCCGGCCGTGTTGGGTTAACGTACTGGGCAAGTCAGGACATCAGGGAAAGATACTCGGTAAGAATCGCAAAAGTAGGAGGCAGATACCTGAAGGCACCTGACAGGCAGAGACCGAGCCCCTAAGAAGTTCACGTGCAGAAAGCACCTGGGACAGCACAGCTGGGGTTGCCTCCCCAGGCAGCACGTGACAGCCTCCCTTCCACTGATAACCCCCAAATAAGGAGCAGGAGACGGAAGCAGCACAGTCTGAGCCTGAATCCTGTGCTGAACTGAGCCTCCGTTTTTACACGCATAAAACGGGCACAAAACGCCTTCCCCAGAAGAGTGTGCGGTGATGTGTTTCAAAGCATGGTGTCTGGCATTTAATAAGGACTTAGCAAATATCTTATTACCATTAAATTATCATGTTAATCATATTAAATTATTTAAATATCAAAATTAATATTATTTAATGTAAAATTAAGTATAGTATACATATAATGACATATTTACTATATATGTGATTATATATTATATATGACATAATAGTATAACTAATATTATATTACATATCATGGCATCTATTATATTAATGTTATATAGTGTGTAATATAACATTTATATATTAAATATTTGATATTATTATTTATTATCTGATATATTATTATTATTATTATTATTATTATTATTAACTGCTGCATAGTGGTTAATAGCGAGGCCCCTGGAGTCAGACCATAGAGGTTCAAACCCCTAGTGGTTAAATCTCAGTTTTCATCGGTAAAATGAGGCTGTCGTGAGGGTTAGCTGAGCTCCCAGGTGACCAGCACTCAGGGCAGTGCCGGTATGGAAGTGTTAGCTACTGTCACTCAGCTGAGTGCTGACGCTACTGGGTATGGAGCCGGACAAGGGTCTTAGCAAGCAGGGCATCTGTCTGTCCGTGATGGCGACCTTACTCTCTCAACATACAATACAGTATGGCATCTTTCTTCTCTCTTACCACTTCTTTTTAAAATTTTTTTTAACATTTATTTATTATTGAGAGAGAGAGAGAGACAGAGCATGAACATGGGAGAGGCAGAGAGACGGGGGAGACCCAGAATCCGAAGCAGGCCCCGGGCTCTGAGCTGTCAGCACAGAGCCCGAGGCGGGGCTCGAACCCACAAACCGTGAGATAATGACCTGAGCTGAAGTCTGACGGTTCACCGACTGAGCCACCCAGACGCCCTTCTCTCTCTCTCTCACTTCTTAAGTGAGGCTGTTAGATACAGGTCCTGCTTTTCCGCCTACTCACCTTCCTGGAGCTGGAGGCTGCTATCACACAGAGGGCCCTCTGGCCCCAGGGGGGATGTGGCCGGCCGTCCAGCAGCCTGTGTCTGCCAGGCGGGAAGTCCGGACGCAGGATGGACGCCCTCCTATTGGGAGACCCTGCCGCCCACCCAGGGAGCTTATGGCTGAGACGGGAGCCTCTTAGGGAGAAAATTAAAGTGCCAACTTCTATGCCCCAATGCAGCAGCCGGTCGGCTCAGACCGGAGGCCAAAATTCAGAAACAGCCTGTGAAAAGGGGCCTGGCCATCTGTGGGAGAAGGGTCACAAAAAACAGGCAAGGCTGGAGGTGGGAGTGGAGGAAGCAGCCTCCTTCTCACCTGTTCAAAGGACCAAGAGGAGACAAGGACAGAAACAGGCTCCGAGGGGAAGAAAGGTGGGCTGGGAAGGGTCCCCGTGGTCCTCTGGGGGGACAGCTCTCCTGGCTCCTTGGGACAGCGAGGGGAGAGGGCTGTGCAGCCACAGAGCTCGGGTTGTCAGGCTCGTTTCCAGAAGCAATGGAAAACCCTCAACTCTGAAGCCGAACCCAGGTGAGATGGAGAGAAAATGCCTGGGGAGTGAACCTCCAAATCTGGGGTCTGGAGTTTTGGGTTTCCTGAAGCGCCTCTCGACCCCAAGGCCTTCTAGTCAAATCTAACCCACAGGGGTTGGCTGTTCTGCGGGTTTGGGGACTTCACTGTTGGTGCCGTCGTGTTTTGCCACCCCTGAAGAGACCCGGCCCCAAATGCCAGGACGTGGAGACAGAAGCGAACTGAGATCCAGGGTCCGGGGTCGTCTGAGGCTGTAAGGTAGGTCCTGGCGGCCTGGCCGCATGAATAGGAGACATTTCACAGGCTTCCCAGAACCTGCACAAGGTGACAGCCCCTTGTGTCCCGAGCCTGAAGGAAGACCAGACTGTCTCCCGGCTGCCGGAGAATCTCGTTTCTACACGTACCAGGAGGGCTCATTAACTCTGGGTCTCAGAACGGGTCACCATGTGATGGTTCAACCCCAGGGCACCTCAGCCATTCACACTGGCCCACGGGGTCCTGCCTCCATGCCTTTGCTTCTGCAGTTCCTGCCACCTGGGGTGTCCCTGTCCCTCCCCCACAGACACCCACACTTCCCTGGTCAAAGTCCTTCCTTGGCATTGAGAGAGCTGAGTGACACAGCGAATGTGACGTGCCCAGCAGGGGACTGGAAGGGCAGGTCCACAGGATGCTGGGAGTCTCAGGGCTGAATGTGCCTGAGATTTATGGGGACAGTAGAGCAGGCTCCTGGTGGCACCCAAGGAATCAGCTTAAAACGTCCCAGCTCTAGAGCAGGAAAGAGAACCCCCAGCATCCGGAGAAGGGGACAGGTGCCAAGATGGGGGGGGTCAGCCTCTGACGGGGGCCAGCACGGCCCTGAGGCTGACACCAGGCCCAGCCCAGAAGTCAGCCGACAGGAAGCCCCTAGGCGCAGAGAAACACATAGCACAGCCAAAGAAGGGGCTACGGCTCCCTGGCCCCTTAAACAATGGCATTTGTAAGAAACTTTTTTATTTTGAAATAATTATAGATACACAGGAAGCTGCAAAAATAGGGCAGAGAGGGCCTTCGTACCCTTCACCCCCTTTCCCCCCCTTGATAACATCTTGTGTCACTAAAGTCCAACATCAAAACCAGGAAGCCGACGACGGGACAATTCACAGCCCTCATTCAGAGGGAAACAATGGCATTTCAGTCACCTCGCAAAATGGCTTTAAACAATGGCTATGTTACCGGCAACTTCCGCACTGCGCTTAAAATGACTTGGCCGGCGCATTCATGGTATTCGTGCTGTGGATGTTCAGGAAACTCTGGCCTCCCCTCTGCCATCAGTTCCTGACAAGAGAGTCTGAGGCAGGTGGAAAAAGACATCGGCCCCTCCCTCTCTCCCTCAGTTTCACCAGAAGCCACGGAGAGCAGGCTGACGAGGGAGATGAGGAGACAGAAGACAGAGGTGGCCGGCAAGCCTTCCTGTTCTTGCCTCGTCCTTCGGCGCCCTGTCCTGGGCTTTCTAGGAACGTAATGCTCGGGCGGACGTGGTGCCGAACCTCCACGTGAATGGTGGGTTGTCTAGCCTCTTGCCTGCCCTTCCTAGGAAATGTCCCTGCAGTCCGTGCCATCGCCTTTAGAGCGGCCCGTGCCTCAGTTTTCTCATCTGTGCAATGGACGTAATAACAGAACCTACCTCATAGGAGCACTGGGAGGATTCAATGAGGTGATACTTGTAAAGAGTTTGGAACGCAGTGGGCACACAGTAAAGTGATACACGTGCCTGATAAACGGACAATAAAAGTTAAAATAAAAGAGGGGCTACTGGGTGGCTCAGTTGGTTGAGCATCCAACTCTTTGATTTCGGCCCAGGTCGTGACCTCAACGGTTTGTGAGGTGGGGCCCCGCATCCTGCTCTGTGCAGGCTCCAAGCACGGAGTCGCCTTGGGATTCTCTCCCTCCCTCTCTCTCTGCCCCTCCCCTGCTCTCTCTCTCTCTCTCTCTCTCTCTCAAAATAAAATAAACTTAAATATAAATATATCTGTAAGTGACTTTTCAGGAAAGCCAAGCCAGTGTTAAGGTTTTTCCAAACAGCCTGGAGTACATGAGGCTTTGGGAGAGCATATAATTCATATGGGGGACTTTTTTGCTTATCAAATCAATATGATATGCAAATAAACTGGAGATGATTGACGGTTATTAACCACATGCTCTGAATGTGGCTGTATTTGAGAACAACCATCAGCTCCCCCCCCACCCCGTTCCCTGCCCCGACCATGGGCCTCGTCTGTCAGTAACGTTTTTGACCCTTGTCCTGGTCCCTGTCCTCCTTCCTCCTGGGATTGGCAAGACCCAACTATGCCAGGCCTACAGAGTCGTCATCGGCATATCCACGAGGCTGGGGGTGAATCTGGAAATTTATTCAATACTTCGTTTCCTTGTTAGAAAGTCGGTGGGTCCGCCCTGAAAGGACACAGGCCAAATGCTATGGGGGAATTTCTAACAATAGAATGAGGATTCCGCTTAGTGGCCATTTCAGGACAACCAGAAATGATCCAATCCCAGAACGGGCCATGCCCTGGGGCACATCTGCTGACTGAGGCTTGCTGGAAAGGCCTGCTGCCCAGGGGTTGACCCTCAGCTGGACCACGCTCTCCCTGGTGCCGTTCAGAGAAATCCTTTTCAGGTCAGACCACGGCAGCTGGGATGGGGAAGGAGGAGGTTAAACAGATTATGTGCTCAACAGCGACGAGCTCCTAATAGAGCCTATTCAAAGGAGACCTAAGACCCACGGATTCCGCCACAGAATCTGGCCAACCCACAGTTCTTTATTTCATTCGAGCGGTTGAAAAGGAAAGCTGAGATTTTTTTTTCATTGTGGTAAATTGTAAATAACATGAAGTTTACCATGTTAACCATTTTTAAATGTACAATTCAGTGGCATTAATTACATCCACATTCATCATAACGCATGCTCGCATGCGCTCATTCTCCCAAAATAAATAAATAAATAGACGTTAAAAACACTTTTTTTTGAAGTACCTAGGACAGCGCCTGCACGTAAGTGAGTTTGGGGAACGAACATTATTCACGGGATACGAAGACAAGCCTGGGCCCTGATTTCAGGTTGCTCGTAATCTAGAAGAGATGGTTTCTAGCCACGAGCTGAGGAAGGTGTCACCGATCACGGGGGATGTGGCATTTGACCTGGGGTTCCGGTGGGTATAGACGGGGATGAAGCCCAGGCATTGGGATTCGACCAGGGCGTTAGAAAGGAGTGTGCACCAGCCCCGTGTCACAGCCCCGGTGCTCACACGTTCACGTCATGGTGCCCAGGGAGCTTGTTAGAAACACCGATTTTTCTGGCTCCCTCCCCAGAGACAGCGGCTTAGGAGGTGTGGAGTGGGGCTGGGAAGCTGCGGTTTTAGCCAGTCCTTCGGGGGTCCCTGGTGGGAGTGGTTCTCAGGTATGGTTTGGAGATTGCTGGCCAGATCGGAAGGAATCTAGTTAGAAGGGCTCAAGTTCAGATGAGTTAAGCCTCCGAAGGTCTTAAACTGGGGCGCCTGGGTGGCCCAGTCAGTAAAGCATCTGGTTCTTGATTTCTGCTCAGGTCATGATCTCACAGCTTGGGATTTGGGGCCCTGTGTCAGGCTCTGCACGGACAGCACGGAGCCTGCTTGGGATTCTCTCTCTCTGCCCCTCTCTCTGCCCCTACCCTGCTCGTACTCGCTTTCTCTCTCTCTCTCTCTCTCTCTCTCTCTCTCTCTCTCTCTCTCTCAAAATAAATAAATAAACAACAAAAAAAGAAGGTCTTGAGCCAGAGTGAAGGTGTGGGTGGAAACGGAAGTTCAAAGGAGAGAAAATAGGAAATAGAACAGGCATTCTGATGCACACCGCCATGGGGGTGAACCTGGAAGGTTGACACCGAGTGAAGGAAGCCAGGCAGGAAAGGCCCCCGTTGTCTGCTTCTGCTTATATGAAATGTGCAGAATAGGGAAGTCTGTAGAGACAGAAATCAGACTAGCGGTAGCCAGGGTTTGGGGGAGGGGAGAGGGGGGTGATTGCCGATGGGGACAAGGCTTCTTTTAGGGGCGATAAAAAGGTTCTGGAAGTAGACAGTGGTGACGAGCGCGCAATGTTGTGAATACACCGCGTACCACGGAACTATCCCCCTGAGACTTGTGAAGACGGTGCATTTTCTCATATGTGTATTTCGCCACAATGAAACTAAAAGGTAACTGAGCATATATTCACACGGGTCCGTCTTATAGAAAGTAAAAGGTGACTTTTCCCCCATCCCAGCATGGAGCACGTGGTCGGTGGTCCCAGCCAAATAGCGCTTTGGTGTGTTTTACGTAAATTACTTTGAAGGTGTTTACTCAGGACCTCTGCAGGGGACTTTTGCGAAAACAAAGTCAAGAGAAATACAGCCTAAGGTGTAAGGATACGCTGAAATGCAGACACACAATCTCTCTCTCTGTGGGCACACACCGCGTCGTCTTGAGGGAGGTCCGCCATCAAAGCTGTTCCCCTCTCTTATTTTTACTGGCAGGGGAGAGCAGGAGGCGGAAAGGAATAACAGCAGACTTTGGGGCCTTCTGAGCAGAACCGGTGCTCTGGCTTGCAGCAAAGAGGACAGAACCCTAGGTGATGGGGCC
Source organism: Neofelis nebulosa (assembly GCF_028018385.1). NCBI lineage: Eukaryota > Metazoa > Chordata > Mammalia > Carnivora > Felidae > Neofelis > Neofelis nebulosa. The sequence continues at coordinate 82,397,074 of NC_080794.1, forward strand.
CAGGCCCCGAAGCCTCCGGGATGTGGCTTAGAGAGCTCAGGTTTGCCACGGCTCCTAAGTCTCAGGGGCTATATTTCCCCTTCTTTGAAGGAAGCAGAGCAGCAGAATCCATCCCCAACCAAGAGGCAAGGCCTTGGAAACCAAGCTGACGGCCTGGCCAGCTCTCGTGGCAGATACTCAAGTGCCCATGGAGCCAGCCAAGACAAACACTCGGGGGCTTTCAAACAGTCTCTAAAAGCCATGTGCACGTAGCACCCACTTCCTGTGCCCACCTGAAGGCGGGCAGGGTCGACCCACCGCCTGCAAAGATGACCCCCGACCCCGTGCCCACAGGTGGGCTTCTTCAGGAAGGAACACCATCAGAAATATTAGTTTAGCTGCTGGCCCCGAGGGGCGAGAAAGCTACAAAGCCCCAGTGGGTAGAAAGGACTGGTGTTTTCTTTTTCTCTCCTCACTGTTGGTTACGAGCTCTGATGAAAGGGTAGACTCTGGTCCCCCTCTTGCTCAGCCATCCCCAGGAAAGGGAAAGCCAAGGAGAGCCAGCAAAGCCAGGAACCTGCCACGAATGGTACAGAGTCAGCAGAAAGTGGTCTCCCTTGATGTGGAAAGAAATTGTTGCTTGGGACTTACTGAGCCCTTCCAGAAGGTTACATTTTAGGAATCTCCACGCCTCAATGCTCTGCTTTGGCTCCACAGACCTAGAGAGACCCTGGCTGTGTATTCTTTCCAGAGGTAGGCAAGCACGCCTGACATGGCTTGTTTTAACCCAAATCCATTCATTCATTCATTCATTCATTCATTCATTCATTGTTCACTGAGTGTGTTCTCTGTATATAGAACTGGCCTAGGGGGTGCCTGGGTGGCTCAGCTGGTTAAGCGTCCAACTTCCACTGGGATCATGATCTCATAGTTCGTGGGTTCGAGCCCCGCATCAGGCTCTATGCTGACACCTCAGAGCCTGGAACCTCCTTCAGATTCATTCTCTCTCTCTCTCTCTCTCTCTGCCCCTCCCCCACTTGCATTCTGTCTCTGTCTCTCTCTGTCTCTCAAAAATAAATTTAAAAAAACATTTAAAAACCATGAGAACTGGCCCAGGTACAGTGAAGGCCCAAACCCAGCACCTGGGCCCAGTGCCCCATAAGTAGAAGACAGTGAATACATACCTGCTGAACAATGAATGAACGAATGAAACTTGGGCTTCAAGAAATTCACAACTCAGTTTGGATGGCAAAACCTACGCGGATAAGGTTGACCCCATGAAATAAATAACATCATGAGGGGAGTCAGATTAGGGGTCAGAACGTGCATGGATGGTTCAAGCTTGTGGGAGGGAGGGAGGTTCTTTGTTGGTGCGAGAAAGTCATCACGGGAAAGTTAGATTTGAAAGGAGCTGAAGAGTGAGAACGTGGGGAAGGGATGAGAGAAGGCATGTGAGCATGCAAATAAGCATGGCGTGTCAGGGAGATGGTACATAGAACATTCTGGAAGAAGAGGTGCAGAGAGCCTCAGGACAGGGAACCAGGCAGGCCGCCAGAAGAGTGTGTGCTGTCTGCCCGCAAGGGGAGCCTTGGCAGGCTTTGGCTTGTGCTACAAGACCTAAAGGTAGATTTTGAATAGATTACGCCGTCAGATCCAGGATGAGCTGGAAAGAGAATGAAATTGGAGGCAGGAAACCAGCCCGAGTGATGGCCATGAACTTTTGCCAGGTCTCAGACTCCTGCTAGCATCCACCAGGGACCGACCACAAGCCCACTCCTCACCAAGACAAGTCTCCACACATAAAAACTGTGTATATGCTCTCAAGGAGTGGTCGCAACCCTAAAACCCATTCGTGGACTCTCTAGGGTCCAGGGACCTCCCAGGCTAAATATCCCTCTGTTAGGGAAACTAACCTTTTTTGAATCCCTGTGTGCGCCAAGCTGGATTCTTTACAGAAGGTTGGAGAATGATTTTGCATGAGGGTTGAAAGGGAGGAGCAGATACTTTAAGGGTTAAGCACGAAGCTTGGAGAAGGGCAGCAGTGGCCGCTTGCCCAAACCATCAGTACGTGCTGGCCAGGGTGTGGACGAGTGGCAATGCCATGTCTCGACACTGAAGACACTATGGGACCTTTGGCATATGGCTGTGTGTGTCACCTGCAACACAGAACTGAGCAGGTGTACTTTCTACGGGGAACTGAGCAAAAGTACGTTACGTCAGTGAAAAGAACATGATGAACTAGGCATTTGAAATGTAAAACTATTGAATATGTTTTCTTCTTGTTATTAAACCCGTACCCCTCTAGCTAAATACTTGTTCTCAAACGTGACACATCCTTTGTGTGGGGGGCGTGTTTTGTTTTTCTGAAGAGCCAGAGACATCCCTATGGACGTTTGGTTGTTGTTGAACGTGTACTCCCATGATGCTGATGGGCTCTGGGGGGCTGGTATGGGGTGTGGTTTGCCAAGACACAACTAGGGCATAAGGATCAATTCTAAGAGGAAGAGGGAAAGAATTTAAAGTTCTGTGATTCGTACGTAAACCTAAAACAAACGTGATATGAGAAGGCCAATAAACTAGAATTTTACGCATACACACACACACACACACACACACACACACACACACACACAGAGATTAAATGGATTATGCACTTGCAAGTTGTCATCAACAGTTTGGGGGTCATAGAAAACGAGCAAGCAAGAGAACGCGAAGGCCTCCAAACCTTTAGAAGAGGAGGCCTCCACCAGCTTTCCATCATGTCATGGGGGATCCAGGCGATACTTCAAGGGGAAGGTTTAAAGAATTTTTAAGAGAAAGTCCCCTTTGATAGAGTTTGCACCAAATGTGTTCTAACAGCTGCATTCACGGGAGACCCAGCTGCGCTCTTTATACACAGTATTCAGCCCGCAAAGCATTGTATGGAAGGAACAAGAGGCCTTTGAAGTTGGTTGTGTTTCTTCGGGTGGCTTAGATTTTCCTGGGTGACTGGTTTTCACATATCCATCTTCTGGTTCTAACTTGGCCTCCACCAGCCCAGTGACTTCGGCTCTACCTTGTTGCTTATTAACTAGGAGCAATGCATGTGGGGCTTTTAGGTGCTTTCAAGAACTTTGCCATTGTAACGGGGCTGATTTATGGTTCTGCTTTTATAGATCCAGCTCTGCTCAATTTGCCCGGAGACGCGGAGGGCGCTCTCCCGGACAATGCGTCGATTACTCATGGATCCCAAGCGAGGCACAAAGGAAGGGGAAACCCAGCTGCCCCGGAGGCCGATGCTGTCCCCTCCCAGGTCAGGAGTCCTGGATAGAACATGGCCAACAACCTGTGGGCGAGACGATAGAATTCCCCGCTCGAGGGCAACTGAGTCATGCAACACACAGGCGGGTAGCCGTTCCTTACCACTAGGATCGTTCGATGCTCTTCAAGAAAAACAAACATGCTTCCCACCAACAGGAGGAAGTCGCTTCACGCTTGCTCATCACTATTTTCTTCTCACCCTGCCTGACGGCCAACACTTCATCTGTTACGTTTCGCAACCAACGCGAAGGGAGAAATAAGCAGCCCTCACTTCCGAGAAGGGAGAAGAGCCAAGCCCTCTCATCAGCCAGACAGGTCTCTTCTGGGTGAAAATAAAAATTGCCAGCGTGGACACCCAGGGCGAATCCAGCCCGAAAGGCTCCCCGCAGCTCCGTGGAGGGTTGGCTGGGGTTGCAAAGGGAGGGTCTAGGCTGACCCGTCCTACTTCCCACCACTGCTTAGGCTGTTTCTTCCTCAACTAGAAGGCCTTTGGGATTTTTCAAAGGCATTTTAAAGGAGTCTCGCCCACTCCTGTACTCCAACCAAGGAGCCGAGAAGACAAACGTTTTCTGCTTCTCTTACTTACTACGACTACTTACCGTCTTCAGCTTCTTCTTCTTATTATTACTAATATCCTTCTTATTATTATACAGCTAGGTTTTAAGTCTTTGCATGAATAGTGTGTGTGCCATTTCTTAGCTTTATTTCCAGGCATTTATTGAGGATGGCCTCCTTCCCTTTTGCTTTTTAAAATTTACTTTTAATTTAAAAAATCTTGGGGCGCCTGGGTGGCGCAGTCGGTTAAGCGTCCGACTTCAGCCAGGTCACGATCTCGCGGTCCGTGAGTTCGAGCCCCGCGTCAGGCTCTGGGCCAATGGCTCGGAGCCTGGAGCCTGTTTCCGATTCTGTGTCTCCCTCTCTCTCTGCCCCTCCCCCGTTCAGGCTCTGTCTCTCTCTGTCCCAAAAATAAATAAAAAAAAAAAAAAAAAAAAACATTGAAGAAAAAAAAAAAAAAAAAATCTTTTTATTTGAAAAAAATGTTTCAGGGGCGCCTGGGTGGCTCAGTCGGTTGAACCTCCAACTTTGACTCAGGTCATGATCTCACGGTTTGTGAGTTCGAGCCCTACGTCGGGCTCTGTGCTGACCGCTCGGAGCCTGGAGCCTGCTTCAGATTCTGGGTCTCCCTGTCTCTGTCTGCCCCTCTCCCCGCTCTCAAAAATAAAGATTAAAAATTTTTTCATTAAAAAGAGAAAAAGAAAAAGAAAAAAAAATGCTTAAGCACAACACCAATCCCAGCCTCGGACCCTGAAGGAAAAGTGACCGCGCACAAGGGCCAGCGTCTTCAACACCTACTCCGTCCCCCACCCCACCGTCTGATGGTGGCACGTCAGGGACAGCTCCCTTTATTGTAGCATTTGCCTCCAGGTATAGAAATCTTGAACAACTGCCCTTGCAGGCGAATCTGCAAACTGCCTGAGCTTGCCACATGTGGAAGGGGAAAGGGAGGCCCACACATTGCCAGGTTTCTGCTGGAGGGCATTAAATCGCAAGGGCCAACACAAAGGAGGCTTTGCTCAGAGCACAGACCCCAATTCGCTTACGTTGCGGCATAGGCTGTGGACCCCATACTATTTTGGATTTTTAAAATAAATAGCCCTGAGGGGAAAGCTGGCTTTACATCAACACACAGAAATTTAATTTTAACTTCCATGGATACAGCTATTAACACACGGTCCCTTTCAGGTGAGAAGGACTCCTACCAGCAGAGACCTCGGCTAGGACTGGAGCTCATGTGTTTCCAGAATAGTCCGGCGGGTGCATCTGAGACTGTGGGTTTTAAAAAGTGAAAATAACACTGCACAACACAGTACCTTTTGCTTCTCTCTCTCTCATTCAGAAAATTCTTTCCAGATCCTATCATCTTGAGTGAGGGAACCACTGGAGAAGAAACCAGTGCTCCGAATGGAAAGTCACATGACTACCAACTCTGAAGGGGACCATCCCAGACCATGGCGCTGAACGCTGAGTTCTGGCGGAGGGCAAGCTCTCAAAGCAGATTGCAAAAAGACGGTACGAAGGCAGCGCTGAGCATGTGGCCCAACACAGGATTCATCCAAAAGAAACAATCACTCTGCTCGGAGGGGAGTTTGGGTGGAGGCAGAGTTCATCAGGCTAACATGAGTGGATTTAGCAAAATAGTTTGTATGTCAGAAAGGGCACAAGACAATTTTAAAGAAGCCTGCACCGTGGAGAGACCTTCTTCCTCAACTGTATTTTTCTGCAATATTCCCACGTTTTTTATTTTTTTAACATTTTTAAATGTTTTTATTTATTGTTGAGAGAGAGACAGAGTGAGTGGGAGAGGGGCAGAGAGGGAGAAGGAGACACAGAATCTGAAGCAGGCTCCAAGATCTGAGCTGTCGGCACAGAGCCCGGTGCGGGGCTCGAACTCACGCACCATTGAGATCATGACCCAAGCCGAGGTCAGAAGCTCAACCGATTGAGCCACGCCGGCGCTCCTCGATTTTTAAGACATTTCCTGAGCAGCAAAAGGGAAATTTCCCGGTAACATCTGTAATTCATTTGCCCTGTGTCGAAAATATTATTTTCCTACTAAAGGCTGATCTCTTGTACTGTGTCCTTCCATATTACCACACACCCCATCTAAGAAATCAATAAGACATGCTTGGCTAGGGAGGCATATCTCTTCCATTATCAAAAGTCCTAGGGGCGCCTGGGAGGCTTAATCAGTTGAGCGTCCGACTCTTGATTTTGGCTCAGGTCACGACCCCAGGGTCATGGGATCAAGCCCTGCATGGGGCCCTGTGCTGAGTGTGGAACCTGCCTAAGATTCTCTCTGTCACTCTCCTTCTGTCCCTCCCTTGCTCGCAGGCACACACACAGGCACTCTCTCTCAAAATTAATTCATTTAATTTAATTAAATTTAATTACTTATTTTAAGAGTTCTAGATTCAGTTTAAGCCTATACGCTGAATATATCCTGAATGGGTTTGAAATTGTGGCTCAACCCACAAAGTGTTTTCTATAGAATACCTGGATATGATAAACACATTGTCCACTAGGGCAGAAGAGGCCTCTTGGCTCATGTAGTTCATAACCACCACCTTGTCTCCTCCTCACACTAACCAGGATAGGCAGAAGGATTCAGTCGGTTAAGTCCTAGACTAGAAATATCACAACTTGCATTTTAATGCATGATCTTTCTTTATGAGCTTGGACAAGTTAATTGACATCTTGTTTCTGGGCAAAATGGAGGCTTTAGAAGTTTCAGTCGCGGAATGAAATGATTATAATTCGAATATAACACTTCTTTGTAAATCAAGGTCAAGTTTAGGAATTTATGAGAATTATTTGCTTGTTCCCCAAACTGCCTGGCCCCAGCCTCCCTCCATCTTAGCTGAAAACCCCAGCCTGGCCTCTGAGGCTCAGAATGGATCCCTTTTTTCCTTCGTCTCCTCCGTCCCCAACCTTTGGGGACATTTTGCAAATGTTTCCACTAACTCCTCTATTGATGTCTACTTTGTGCCCACACTGGCCCTCCCCCTGGCATGGCCATGGCATGACTGTAAGAAATGGATATCTAAGGGGTGCCTGGGTGGCTCAGTCGGTTAAGTGTCCAACTTCAGCTCAGGACATGATCTCACAGTTTATGAGTTCGAGCCCCGTAATGGGTTCTGTGCTGACAGCTCAGAGCCTGGAGCCTGCTTCGGATTCTGTGTCTCCCTCTCTCTCTGCCCCTCCCCTGCTCACACTCTGTCTCTCTGTCTGTCTCTCTTTCTCTGTCTCTCTCTCTCAAAAATAAATAAATGTTTAAAAAAAATAAAAAGAGAAAAGGTTATCTAAGAAAGACTGCTTTTCACAAAGATCTGCTGCCTCAGTTTCCCCGCCTCTGTAAGGATGTGTATCATAACCCTGTGTTGTGTGCATGCATATGGACCCAGCCATTTGCACGTCGGCCTTGAATTCCTTACAAGATGCTAGGTTCTGGCTTATTTTTTTAATTGCTTATTACATGTGTCACTTCAGAAGAGGGGTAGCTGTAATAAGAACAAAAAAAAAGCTAGGGGTGAGTTTGTAAGGAAAATGACACCAATTACCGCACATCCAGATCACAGCTCCGAAAAAGTAGCTGAGGACAGGAATTAAGATGATGAAGCTTTTTAAGTCTTGTAAGTACAACTCTTTGAAACCCACTATCTTTCAAAGACATCATAATGATCTTGCCATCATGACTTCAAACAGTCTTAATGAAACCCACAGAGAAAGGTATGCACAGCCTCTCAGTGGTGAGGGGGAAAGATTCGTTTAGAAAATTAGTAGAAAGTAGACAAGTCATTACACGTAGCCATCCTGTTGTACAATAAATTATGGCATTGTTGGAGGCTTTTATAAAATTAGATACCGCGGCAGCAAGAAAAAAATGAAACCCTGTCTCATTTATCGGCAGGATCAGTGGGAACTGAAATAATTCCATCCTGAGAGAGGATTAGATTCTAACCTTTCCAAAAAAAATGTCATTGAAATGAAAAAGCCCATCTAACATGGGGCTTCGTGCTGGAGCCTGAGCCTGCCTCCGAGATGTGGACTGTGATGGGCTCCCGGCTTGCCTATTCCTGCAGGTCCTGACGAGATGATGTCTTCCTTATCCACCTGCCTGTCTCGCATCCAGGCTAGATGACAGCTAATAGCCAGCAGCTCAGAGTGGGGAGCAGCCTGGCTGGCTTGAACTAGTTTAAAATGACACAATGTAGCTTCCTTATCACACGTTTTGATAGGTTCGCGGCTCCCCTCACGGATCAGATACCCAGGGGAAAGTATCTCTGGGATCATTTTAAATGCTCGGCTCCCTCTTTAAGGAGCATATATCGACCATCTTGATCTAATTAAACTGCAAAGAAAAATGTCTATTCCGGTGGCCTCCCAGACCACGGGTGACACCAGCTCAGGATTTGGTTTACATGCTGGCCTCGTCTGGACTAGAGGAACTGTATCTTCTGAAATTCTTTTTGCTAACTGATATGCCTCCTTCTTGGCTCAAAAGAGCCTTTGCTTAAGTGCCCGCCTTTCACATCCTTTGCGTGCATATGCGCTCGATGCTGAGGCCCGGAAAACAGCCCGGGGACCAGGCTGAGGACCCCGTCATTACTGGGTGTCTCTCCTTATGAAGCATCCAGGAAGCCTTCCGCCTCTTCGCTGCTCTCCGGGTGACAAAGTGCAGCAGCAAAGACCCAAATCCAGAAACTGCAGCCACCAAAGCGCTTCTGGGAAAATCAGCTGGAAGAAACCTCAGAAGCCACTCGGTCACGTCTCCCACTTTGTGAATGAAAAAAACGGAGGGACAGAGATGTCTCGCCGTTGCGGGATCCGATGGCACCCCTCCCTCCCCCGGACGCTGTGGTAGCTTCCCAGCTCTCTTGCCACTTTTCACCCTGGAATGCTTTCTCACCCACTTGGGCTGCTCCTCCGTGGGAGGCCCACCCGAGCCGTGAGGAGGCAACACGAGGAGGACTAAGGCCCCGGCCAACAGCCGCCGGCCAATAGCCCGCAAGAGCGAGCCAGCCAAGGGAGTGAGCCAGCTGATGCCACGTGGAGCAAAGACGAGCTGTCCCCACCAACCCCTGCCCCAATTGCAGAGTCCTGGGCGAAGAAACGGTGGTCTTAAGTCACCTCGTTTTAGGGTGGTTTACTGCACAGCAATGGATAACCAACCACTATCTGAAATAACCTCGGTCACACACTTGTTAACTTTCCATCACATTCCTCCCCTTCCCCTGTATCCCCCTTAGGAGGTAAGTTCCATGATCTTACCCATGTTCATCCCGGGATCTCCAGCACTCAGATGGTGCCTGGCCCCCACTATACACTCAATAAATGTTAATTGTATGAATGAATGAATGAATGAATGAATGAGTCATACAAGTTTTTTTTTTCTTTTTAATGTTTGTTTTTAAGCGAGAGAGTGAATGCCAGCTGGGGAGGGGCAGGGAGAGAGGGAGACAGAGGATCTGAAGCAGGCTCCACGCTGACAGCAGAGAGCCTGATGTGGGACTCGAACTCGTGAACCGCGAGATCATGACCTGAGCTGAAGTCGGTTGCCCAACCGACTGGGCCACCCAGGCGCCCCAAGGTATGTCTTTAATTCCTAAGGAAACGTGCTCAAGACTAAACACATCCCTAGCTAACCATTCAGGGACTGATTTCCTGTGGAGACAGAGGTACCATAGTGGACTCTTACTGAGCTCATCGATGGCCCAAACGCTGCATTCAGCCCTTCATATGCTGAATGGGTCCTTGTCACTAGCCTATGAGATGCCGAGACACAGAGATGGAGAGAGGGTCTCCAACGGGCCCAAGGTCACTCAGCTAAGTGACTGGTCAAGCTGGGGGGCGGGACAGGCTAGCGCGGCCTTCGGAGAGTGGATAAAGGATCCTTCCTCCTGCCTTGAAGACTGAGTGGGCCCCCTGCTGGTCTTATCAGCAGGGTCGCCCACATCTCCCTGCTCCTGGGAGCAGGCTGGAGGGTGCCGCTGTCGTCATTCTCCTAGAATGGGGACAGCCTCCCATCAAAGGCTGGGCAGGTTAAGGAAGCAAATAGCTCATTTTCTTCTGAAGCCAGAAGTTTCCAGCAGAAATCCAGCCCAACGATTAAGGCACGGGGTTGCCTTGGGGCAGAAGCTGGTGTCTGGGTGGAGGGGGAAATGTCTCCAGTTGCACACAGAGAAACTCATGGATTTGAGGTAGCTGGTCCGGCCGTCATGAGAGCCACCCAGCTGTCGTCCGTAGGGCACGGCCTCCTGTCGACCACTCTGTCTTCAGCTCAGTGCCGCACGCAGTTACCAGGCATCCAGCATGACCTGGGCATTGTGCTGAGTGAGACCTTCCCTCACGTTGTCAGAAAAGTCAAGGGGAGCCTGGGGGGCTCAGTCGGTTAAGCGTCTGACTCTTGGTTTCAGCTCACGTCCTGATCTCGCGATTCGTGAGTTCGAGCCCCGCGTTGGGCTCTGTGCTGGCAGCTTGGAGCTTGCTTGGGATTGTCTGTCTCCCTCTCTCTGCCCCTCCCTTGCTCGTATGTGCTCGCTCTCTCTCTCTCTCTCTCTCTCTCTCAAATAAAGAAATAAATAAAAGTAGAGCCTAAGTGGGGCGCCTGGGTGGCTCAGTCGGTTAAGCGTCCGACTTCAGCTCAGGTCACGATCTCGCGGTCCGCGAGTTCGAGCCCCACGTCGGGCTCTGGGCTGATGGCTCAGAGCCTGGAGCTTCCTTCCGATTCTGTGTCTCCCTCTCTCTCTGCCCCTCCCCCGTTCATGCTCCGTCTCTCTCTCTCTCTCTCTTCTCTCTCTCAAAAATCAATAAACATTAAAAAAAAATGTTTTTAAAATGGTGCCATATCCTCAGTGTTTTAAGGCACAAACAAAAGGAAACAGTAATTATCCTTGCTTATTCCCCACGTCAAATTTATAAACACACCATCCTGAACCATCAACAGGTACGGCCGTAAGCTCCAGAAGACCGTCTTTCTTCTTTAGTGCCTCTAGGTTAAACTTAGAAAATTGTCTAAGTTTGAAATTTTCACAGGGTTAAAAAGGGAGAGGGGGCTTTTTACCCACACTTGATATTTTTAGCCCAGCAGAGAGCTTGAATTCTCAGGCTCCAGAAATCACGGGAACTGGACCGAGGTCCTGGCTGTCACTGCCCAGCTGGGTGACCCAGGCACGTTTCTTAACCCCCCTCACCTGCAGGTTCCTTTTCTATCAAACATGGACCATCACGTGGATGATATGGATGGCTTCCCCGGGAACCTGCATGGAGATTCCAGCCTTTGCTACCTGTTCTGCGTGTGTCAGGTTGAGGGCGACAGGAGACTCAGAGCAAAGGACAGTCGCATTCACCAAGTACCTCTGAGGTTGGCACGACTGTGAACTTTTTATTCAAGAGGAAACTGAGGTGCAAACAGCACGGGCGGGCAGCCCAGAGCCGCAGTGCAAGGGAGGGGCTGCTGGGGATATGGGTAAAATAGATGTCTTTTGATTGCTAGCCCACAGGACAGTGACAGGGACAGGGGTGGGGAGGGCAGCACAGAGGGCATCCAGTTCAAGGATATAGAAGGATATATTTCCAATCTTCCAAGTCATTCCCTCCGAGTAAGTAAAAATGGGTCAATTGCTAATATTGTTCTTCACTTCAAATTTTAATGAAATGAACTCTAGTATGGCTATAACTTACAGATGAAGCTCAGGAAAGTATTTCTCTCTCCTTAAGAATGGGTATCCAGACTACCTCTTGTCTCTTTTTTAAAAAACAGCATTTCTAAACAAAACATAACAACAACAAAAAAAAAAAAAAAAAAAAAAACCAAAACAACAACAACAAAGCAGAACTTCTGATCTTTAGCTGGGCATGTGGTTACTCGGAATAGAAACCAGATCTCCCTGACTCACTTGCAACCAGATATAATGAAGCTATAATTTAACTTCTGGCAAGCAGGATGTTAGAGGAAGTGTAGTGTGCAGCTTTCCCCCTTTTCCTGCTGATCGGTAGGTTAATGGAATGGCTGGAGCTCAAGCAGCCATTTTGCACCATGAGTACAAGCTAAACCTGGCAGAGAAGCAAGACAGAAGAAGCCAAGTGGATCATGGGGCCACCATCTCAACCTAGATTGTCTATCCTTGGACTGTTAAAGGAGAAAAAAATAAACTTCTCTCTCATATAAGCCCATATTACTTTGGGTTTTCTGTCACAGCCAGATCTAATCCTGACCATCTTTCCATATATTCTCCTATAGAACCATATCTAACCACTATGACCCTTTTCCCCCTATGTGATTGGTGATCTCTCTTTCTGACTTTATTTTTTAAATCTCTCTCACTAATTACATGCCATTATTTCAAGATGTCAAACTTTGGAAACGGTATATAAATGATGAATCCACATCGTAGTAATATAGTCACTTACCCTGATGGCACCACAGAAAACTCCTACAGGGATTTTTGTGGCCTTAAAAGAAAGTAGCATTGGAGATACTGAAATGAACAGGGAGGTGGAGTCCATTTACCATGACTCTTGGGTACAAGAGCTTAAGTCCTGTTAGCTCAGATGCTTCCATGGTCCGTCCAGACTAAATGAACAGACTAGAGCCTGTTAAGAATTCTCACTATGGGGGCGCCCGGGTGGCTTAGTGAGTTAAGTGTCCTCTCTTGAGTTCGGCTCATGGTTCATGAGTTTGAGCCCCGCTCGAGGCTCTGCGCTGATGGTGTGGAGCCTGCTTGGGATTCTCTCTCTCCCTCTCTCTCTGAATCTCTCTCTGTCTCTCTTTCAAAATAAGTAAATAGACTTAAAAAAATTTTTTTTTAAATAATCACTATGTCCCTACCCAGAACCAAATCACCTTTGCCAAGAAGTTTAGATACCTGGTGGATTCTGTGTTTGTGCTTTAAAGACCTTTGATGAGTTGAATGGGAAATCTTGATGTTTACCAAGATTTTCAGAACAATTTTATATACCCTAGAAAACACTCGTTTGTGCTACCACCCGAGAACAAGATTTTACTGGTGGGACTGACACCCCCAGCTTTCTCCCAGTCTCCACCTTCCTGAGACCTCTCGAAAAACAATCACGTATCCAGCTGTACCTGCGAAAGGCTTAAAACTATCAGCATCTCACCGTTGTTTGGGGACGGCTGAACGAATTTCTATACTTCCGAACGTTCATGTAGACAGTAAGGGCATTTTTATTTTAGCAAACCAGCTTACCCCTTCTCCTATCTCCCCTCCCCCCAAAAAAACAAAACTCACCCTGACCTCACCATCTCATTCACAGGAGCAGGCTCCTTGGCCCTCACCCCGACGTCTGCCTCGAGTTTTCCTCTAACGTATTGCCAAGGAAGTGTTTGCAATTTTCCAAAATGCAACCCTGACGGAATTACCGAAAGACATTCAGCAAAGGAAAGTAAATAAAGAAATAAAATGCAGGAGCCTAAAATATTTCAAATGCCATGATCGTCTATCATGAGCTGACTCTCCTTGGAAAAAAACAAGACATAAATAGCTCCTTGTGCACAGGCGACCTCTCTACGACGTCAAACATCCACGTGTGCGTGCGTGTGTGAGGGTGATGCTGGTTTTGATATCGATTTGAGCAAGTGCTTTAAGAAAAAACTTTCCTGGAAGCTATTACAAGTTGTACCTTGGACTCAAAATTAACTTAGAATGCAGTCCTGAGGCTCGCACTCACTCATCTGGTGACTGTGCTTGTGTCCCAGGGAGTGGGGTCCTTGGAGCAAGGCTGAGGAAGGCTGAGGAAGGCTGAGGAAGGCTGAGGAAGGGTACGACAACGGCCTACAAAGAAAGGCCTAAGGCGCACGGGATTGATTGGGACTGCGGAAGACAGAGTGGGGGAAGCCTTAGAAACAACCAGCAGGCAGAGGAAGCTCCTAGAAACCTTGTGTGTCCTCCATTTTGGGAGAAGACATTCCCAGTAAGAGGCTTGGAGCAAAGAACGAAAGATTAAGGTACAATGACAGCATGATTTCTTAGCCAGTAGAATAATTCGTCGAGGGACAGGGCACCAGGAAAGGCAGTCGTCGCTTATTCTCCACGTGTCTTTTAAAGGCCAGAGAGGCCACTCACCTGGGCCCAGAGCTGAGGGTCACAGAAGACATCTCTGCTTGCGGTGTGACCACGGAAAACCAGGTCACCTCCCAGCTCCAGATTTCATGTCCTCGGGGTAGGCAGCTTCGTGCGGAGGTGACAGTCGTGAAGTCTCTAGAAGCAGAGGGACACGTGTTGCATGAGCACTGGGCAGAGCTTACGGTCTGTGAAGTCCCAGCTTCAGCAAGCCCAGAGCCTCCTGGGCTATGTGACTACGTCAACAATAGCGCCTTGGTGGTGAAGCCCTCGCCTGAAAGCATTATTTGTAATTTTTTTTCTTGTCTTTACTTCTTTTAAATCTTTTGAGAGAGAGAGAGAGAGAGAGAGAGAGTATGAGCCGGGAGCCGGGGAGGGTTAGGGAAAGAAGGAGACGCAGAATCCCAAGCAGGCTCCAGGCTCCGAGCGGTCAGCACAGAGTCCGACGCGGGGCTCGAACCCACGAACCTCGAGATCATGACCTGGGCCGAAGTCGGACGCTCAGCCGACGGAGCCACCCAGGCGCCCCTGAAAGTATTTATTTTAATGGAAAATAAACACCGTTCGGTAAACTCAAGCAAAAATGGGAAAATACCCCCATTTATTCCAATATGGCTCTGAAAAAGGCCACTTGGAAAACCTGCCAGGAGACCCCAAGAGATGCAGGGCGGTTTCGGGGCCTCGCAAAGAGTAACTTCTTCCCTCTTGATTCCCGCTGTAAATACAGTTTGGGCTCTGAGTGTAGACTGGCCCACCACGCATAGCCACAGCTGATGCTATTACCAAGGCATAAAAGGGAGGAAGTTCAAAGTTATGAACACCACTGTAAGAGTAACACACATCGTGCAATCCGTTTGTAAAGTGTGCTACTGAACATCGTGTTAACTTTTATGGTCTCTATTCCATATGTGTGATGTGAAAAGGTTATAGCAGGAGAGGGAGTCATAATTCTGAGTTTTCGGATAGTTATGACTTTCAAGTGAGTGTAAGATGTCCACTCTTTCTCCCCTGCTTGTTCTTGCCCTCCGGTTGAGTCTGCCTTTCACTGTATCTTCGTATCTCAGAACTTTTCTGGCAGATTCTTTATTTCAATACAGAGATTATTTACTTCTGTCCCCCCAATATATTTATTTAAGCGTCTTTAGGACAAGTGGAGCTTCAGGAGATACAGAAGGGGCTGAATACCTTGCGGGGTCTCCATTTGATGGTAATCACAGAGCATAGCAATGTGCTAAGCAGCTTATGACCATTATATTTTATCCCCCACATTTTATACGAAAGGCAGTATCCCATTTTCTAGATGTACGTACCGAGGCTCACACAGCTAATACTAGCCACGAAGTAGTGGGAGCTAGGTCTGAACTCGTTAAAAAAAATTTTTTTAATGTTTATTTATTTTTGAGAGAGAGAGACAGAGTGAGAGTGGGGGAGGGGCAGAGAGAGGCGGGGCCACAGACTCCGAAGCAGGCGGGCTCTGAGCTGTTAGCACAGAGCCCAATGGGGGACTCGAACTCACAAACTGTGAGATCATGACCTGAGCTGAAGTCAGACGCCTAACCGACTGAGCCACGCAGGCGCCCCTGAACCCACGTTTAAATAACCAAAAGCTCATTCTCTTTTCTATCATCCGAAAGCAGAATTTTCTGGCATCCCAAGCTAGGTCTTGAAGAATATGTAGGTTTTATTTTTGAAACCCTTTCTTTTGTTTTTTGCTTTCTTTTTTCAGGCAAAATATATTTAATATTAAAAATTCAGGAAACGCAGAACGAAGAAAAAAAAACGCATGCATGACTCCAGTACCCAGAAATTACCACTCAGCATATTTTAGTGTCTTTTCCTCAAAAGTTTTTCTTTTTTTTCCTTTTTGTCTGAATAAGAGCTTTTGTTTCTCGTTTATTACACAAGTGTCGTTCTTGTGCGTGAATGGTTTGATGATTTTCTTGTTTTAATGTATCATAAACTGGCCCAGGTGGGGAGAGCGCAGCAGGTGAGAGGCAGGTGAGTGGAAAGGCGTGTGGGGAGGTGGACGCAGCAAAGACAGGGCACGGGGCATCCAGGACACCACAGAGCTTGGCGGACGCATCTGAGAGGCGGGGGGCTCTGAGCGGGAGCTCACCGATGCTTGGCTTCAGGGTTAGGACACTGTGCTGTAAGCCACATACGTGTGAACTCTTTAGCATATGGATGGCAGCTAACAACACGAAATACACCTGGATGGCTTCTGATCGGGGGACAGACGTAGGGCAAAGGTGCCCTACGTATGTTATCCAAGCAGCAGTGCAAGGTGGGGCGGCAGGGGGCACAGAGGGTTCTTCTTACAACATCCACCCGCGGAAGCAAGGGCAATCTGAAGGCAGGCAGGTGCAGACTATGAAGAAGGAAGAATATGGATGCATGACACATGGACATCTTCCGCGGAGCTGGACAGGTATTGTGACCCCAAACTCCAAAAGCAGGAGACTAGCCCAAAGCTTCGGGTTGGAAGGGCTGAAAAGAACACCGAACTGTTTCTGGTTTGGTTTTTAGATTCTCATTTGGGACCAATTTCGGGTAAGAAAGAACCTCCACTACCCTCCTAAGACAAATTTGCATTATACTTAAATAATTTTGCACATTGGTACCACTTCTCATGCATGGGGCAATTTATCCATGTGACCACATCTTGGCACAGAATTCTCGGCTTCCTCCTGAAAGCCGTGGACAGAGGTGGAGGCTGATCGCGATACGGGGAGGCTGGATTTCACAAGTGGCGGGTGTGAAAGCACTCAGGACTGTGGCCCTGGGAATAAGTGATTGCAAACATCGCCATGTGGGTCGTGTCCCTGGTATGAGAATTATTTGTTTCCATGTCTCATTCCTCTTGTGAATTTCTTGAGCACAAACCATGTGTCGTCTGTCTTCTAAGCACCTGGTGATAGGTGCTTAGGACACAGGTGAGCACTTGATAAATGGTTCTTGAATGAAGGCATAAATTGCAAGAAATTGGGTGTGTGTGTGTGTGTGTGTGTGTAACCACATGTACGTGTATACGTGTATATCTATATATAGTTGTCTACGTATGAATAGATGTACATGTGTATATATATATATTCATCTATCAAGTTGTACTTGTCCCTCGTCTGGCTGTACTACCCCCATTCCTGACCTAAGCAGCTTGAGAAAGAGATCTTGGTTACTCATCAGTGCCTCATCCTACTAAACAGGAAGGCCTTGCTTCATGCAGGGGTTGTGAAAGAAATCCCCTGCAAATCGGAATTTCTACACTGACTCCAATTCTCAATGTACCGAAGGAGTCTGTGATTTAATGCATCACTCACCCATATGTTTGCAAGGTGCACTTTAGAGAAATGGAAATCATGAACCTTAAATTTGTCTGTCTTCAGATCCAGGGTTGATGCTTAAAATTGGGGCATGCCTACCCCTTTCTGCCTCAAACTTTGCTCATCCCCCCGAGCAGTTGGAACAGGGGCTTCCCTTGCTCGCTTGCATAGGGCAGGGGTGGCTTGGTAGAACATAGCATAGGATCCATGTGGGGAGGCTCCTGGGCCCCCAAACATTGGGGTTCCTAGGATGCGTAATGAGTCTATCGGGGCTCCTGGGTGGCTCGGTCATTTAGGCGTCCGACTTCGGCTCAGGTCATGATCTCATAGTTTGTGGTTCGAGCCCTGCATCGGGCTCTGTGCTGACAGCTCAGAGCCTGGAGCCTGCTTCCGATTCTCTGTCTCTCTCTCTCTCTCTCTCTCTCTGCCCCTTCCCACCTCGTGCTCTGTCTCTCTCTCTCTCTCAAAAATAAACATAAAAAAGAAAAAAAGAACGGGCGTATCATCCGTATCGTATTTAGCACAGAAGTTTTACAAAATAATGCACTAGTTCAATATCTGCTCCATTAAATGTGCCAATAACATGTAACATTGAAGTCGGATGTTAGCATAAAGGAAAAAGCTGGGCCGCTCAGAAGGGAGCTGACAACTTTGGGAGCTAATGTTGCTTCAATGGCAGGATCTTCGGCTTGGGAATGTGACACGTGTTTTTCTCCAGAGAGAGAGGAAAAGGGAGAGAGTTTGGCCCTCACGGGACCTTCTTACCTGCTTCTTCTGTCACGTGTCTGGCAGAGCTGAGAAATTGTCTGCCAGGGCCGCCATAACAAAATGCCTCAGACTGGGGGGCCTAACCAATGGAAATTTATGTTCTCACAGCTTTGGAGGCTGGAAGTCCAACACCAAAGTGCTGGCTGGTTTCGTTTCTTCTGAGGCCTCTCCTCCTTGGCTTGCCGACGGCCGCCTTCTTGCTGTGTCCTTACGTGGTCGTTTCCTGTTCACGTGTACTTCTGGCGCCTCTTTGTGGTCCCTCCTCTTCGTAAGGACACCCATCACATTGGACTAGGGCTCACCCTGACAGCCTTATTTTAACTTAACGTCCTCAAAGATCCCGTCTCCAAAGGCAGTCGCATGCTAAGGGGTCTGGAGTTATAACTTCAGCATATGAATTTGTAGGAGGACGCGTTTCAGCTCGTAACGCAAGAACATTCTCCACAGCAATGCTGAACCCGGCGTCCTCTCCAGCCCATCTAGAGTGTGAGGGCCAGGAGACAGAAACACCTGCCTGCCAGTTCCTTCCTCCCCCATAACAACAAACTGGGCCGATAAGAAAACCTCCTCTTTGCAAAGCCCTTACGGCAGGAGTGGTGCCGTGCCGTGAGCCTGAAACCTGTCTCTAAGATACATAGTGTCCACCCGGGAGTAAAGCGGCTCCCCTCCCCCATGTAATTAACTCTCCATGCTGAAACTACTCCCCGGGATGGATCCCCATTGCCTTCTCCCCCCACCCATCTCTGGCCCAGTGAAAAGCAAGTTAGGCGATTATGCAGACCCATGAATTCATAATTCAAAATAAACCCATCAAAACATTTGCTCTCACTTTTAACCCCATTGTACCCCGAGTGGAAATGTTAACACACAACAGCAGAAGAGATAAATATGGCAGACAAAAGTTTTCCCACAGCCTTTAGCCCCTTAAACATTCTAATCCCATCGAGGATATTTATGCCTGGCCAAACACTGCCCCCGGGGGCTGGGCTCCTGCCGGCGGCCCCTCACAGCGCCCGCTGCCTTTGTAGAGACCAGCTGCCCGTTGCTATGGCGATTTGGTTACGGAAGGGCAACGCAGGGCACCTAACCCAAGTGCTTTTTTAACCAAACCGCATGCTTATTAAAAGAAAGGAGAAAGTTTCCATTAAAATATCTGGGCTGATTACATTTGGAAACTTAATAACATGTGTTGACTCAAATAACTCCCATTGAATTGAACCTCAGCAGGACTTAAGAGTTCACCGGGGGAACAAATATCTCTGATGAAACTTGGCATCTTAACCCTGTTTAACATTTTAATTAAGAAGGGAAAATTCGGTGTCATTTGCTTTTCTGCGGTCTCCAGGAGCGGCAGGGGACATGCTTGAGAATTCCTCCAAGAGGGAAGGCGGAAAGAAATACATTAGCTAATTAGGGATGAGGCAAACATCTATATACAAGATATATACGCCACTGCTCGCTTTCCTTGCCCGACTTTTCCGCTGCTCCTCTCCTTCCAGACGGGCTCTCTCAGAAGAGGATGCATGAACGTGCTTCTTTTTAATACTGTTAATGGAGAATTAAAGTATTGCTTGAGTCTTTTATTCTACGAAGCTAGAGAAAAGCTGGGACAGGGGCACGCAGCTACAGACAGCCCCGCTCTTGGGAAATGCCCAGAATTTGGTAACTTCAGAAAAACTCTTCCCAAGCCCTCCTTTCATAACCATCAAAAACTCATCTTTTTTTATGAGCATTTCTTTTTTCTAGCCAGGCAGGCACCCTGGGGAAAATTTGTTAGGATGGCCCAGTTAAGTAGAAAATATTATCTTCCCTGTTTTGCAAATGAGCCTGTGAAAGGGGGTTGATTGAAACGGCAGCCAGGCAAAGTTGGGGCGCGGGGACAGTGGTCGCGTCTACACCCACCCCGCCTGGCTACCGGATCGTCCCGGTCCTGGAAAAAAAGCAAACTGAAATAAGCAAGAGTAGAAAAATCAGTTTGGCCAGAGGATGTAGAGAGAGATTTTCAGTGTATTTCCGACTCCCAAGAGTAGCAGGCAGAGACTTAGCTGTTTTATTTTGTGTCGCTTTCCTCCGCAACACGGAGTCAAACCCGCACCCTGAATTTTTAATTTTAAGCTCCTTCCTCCTTTTGAGGTCCCTTAATATGCAGCCTAGTGCTGTACCCCTGGGACTTTACCTCCTGGGAACCTGCCCTGCCCTGCCTGGTCCGATGTCTCCTGTGGGGCCCCCGGGGAAAGCAATCCCCCCCCCAACCCCCTCCATTGCGGGGCCCCAAAGGGATGGGGAACAACTGAACTATGTGTTAATTGCGTTAAGGCGCTTTCTCTAATGAAATAGTGGCTTTCTCCATAGCAACGGTGATTAAAACATGCAGAATGGCGGGTCCTCCAGGGCCCGTCTGTCTGGGAAGTGATTGCCACTTTACAGAACAATTCAGTCCAGATAGAAGTTTATTGTGCACATTCGGCCTAAGCTGACTGCTCAGGTCACACTTCCCAAAGCCACTTTCTCTCCCTCTGAGCGCTATTTTCAGGCTGACTTGGGGGAGGGGACCACGGGATATTTGCCGCCAGGCTGGGGGTGGGGAGTGTAGTTGGGGGCTGTTTCGAGCTGGGGGTGGGGGAGAAAGAGATCTGACCTGCTAGGGCTCTCCTTCAGAGGATGGGGGAGAAACGAAACCCAAAGCCTGCAGCTTGAATGTAAGTCCATGCTAAAGAAGCCCCATGCTTCATTAAGCACCTTAAAAAATGCTCGTTGAAATGCCCAGAGGGGGTAAGGTGAATTCCCTTTCCATTTTTGTGCCCCTACTAAAGAACACAGCATTCCTATTTTATACACTAGAGGGTAAGTGATTCTCCAAGTTGGAGGGAGGGGGGCAAATAAACATTATCTGGACTGCAAATGCAGAAGAGGGTGACATGATGGTCCTAACAGATTGCAGGGTCTCAAACGGGGGGAGGGGGGTGGGGCGGAGGCATCCTTCCCGCTGCTCTCTCTTGCTTCTTTTTTTTTTCTTTTTTTTTTTTTAATTTTTTAAAATATTTATTTATTTCTGAGACAGATGGAGACAGTGCGTGAGCAGGGGAGGGGCAGGGAGAGCAGGAGACACAGAATCCGAAGCGGGCTCCAGGCTCTGAGCTGTCAGCACAGAGCCCGATGCGGGGCTCGAACTCACAAACCGTGAGATCATGACCTGAGCTGAAGTCGGATGCTCAACCGACTGAGCCACCCAGGCTCTTTCACACCCTCTGTTGCTTCTTTCACACCAGGTTCTGGGTCTCCTCTTGTAGGCAGACCTGAAATGTGAGGCTTGGATCCTTCACTTGGGCCGCTGCCTGCGACCCAGCTCGCACACGCCCGCACCGCCTCTGATGCCCGCATACGGAGGGACCATCAAGCCCGCACTTCAGGGACCAGTGAACTAAAACTTGCCAGGAGGCCCTCCCGGTAGGAAGAGCACGTTTTGGAACATGAAAAGAAACTACATAAAACCGTGATTTACAAATCCAGACTCAAGCCCGAACACAGCCCCAAATACGTTCTCAACGTACAGTGGAATCAGATTTGAATGTTTCCGATAGAAGCGCTGGAGTCCCCAGGTCGGGGTTAGATTCCCGGCTCTGCCTGACCTCGGCCAAATTACCGAATCCTCAAGTTTCTCCATTTGAGAAAAGGAGATGAGAATTACAGGAGAGAGCTATGTCGAACATTCACTTCTGGCGTGCAGCGCATGTTCAAAATTTGTAAGTAATAATAATTATTATTATGCAGCGAAATGCCCTGTTAAATTTGTATAGCACTCTATGGCTGACCAAGTGCTTCTAGGACCTTTCCTCTTATCATCTCCCTAACGACCCTGGGCTGTTCCAGAAGCCAGGGCTGTGCCTAGCTGGAGTGAGATCAAAGCACTGCACTTTGAGACCGGGCACTGGCAGGTCAAGCAGAAAAGGCCGGTTGCTGGGGACAAATCAGGCAGAGAAATCCAAACTTCCAGACCCAGCCCTGGGAGCTGGGAATGTTCTAGGCTATGGGATACAGAGGTGAACAAGAACAAGGCAGTCCTGCCCTCCTGGGGCTGACAGTTCAGGGCCACGTTGGAGAGGTGGAGGACGCAGAGGGAGTGCACGCCAGAGGCAGCTGACCCCGGCCCAAGGAAGGCTTCGTGACTCCATTTTATTCACAAAATTTTGAAGATAACACACTTAAAGGGCCTTTAAGTGTTTAGATTTCTCTGGGAAATAAAAGTGCTATTTATACTGGCATCGAGTAGAATTATTCACACTTTCAAAAGTGTTTGAAGCAAATTGGAGGAAGGCCACAGATCTAAATATTTATAATGCCAAGAAATCTGTGTGCTTCTGTGATTTGTGTTCGACCTAGGAAATCACTCATTTTAAAAATGATGATGACCCAAACTTTCTAATCCTAAGGGAAAACTTCAAATTCTAAACAAAAGCTAATACACAATTTACCTTGGGCAAAAAGCCTTCTAAATGCACTTTGTACCCGGCCCATCGTCTGGGTATTTAATACAAATACTCAACATTCCTCAAAGGTATTTACCCAAACAGCTGCAGGGTAATGACCCAAACAGCTCCCAAACAGGAGCATCAGTTACAGATCAGTTACAGAAGACTCCAGGGGTCTGTGGGACTGAGCCGCCCTGACAGCAGACAATGTGTCCTACCCTTGAAGTGTGGGACTTCAATGTGGTCCAAGAATCCACAGGTTCTGCCTCACCTAGGAGCCTGTTAGAATACAACACTCCAACATCCCCCCCCCCCACCCCATGTCTACTCAATCAGAATCTCCATTTTATTTTATTTTATTTTTTTCAACGTTTTTTATTTATTTTTGGGACAGAGAGAGACAGAGCATGAACGGGGGAGGGGCAGAGAGAGAGAGGGAGACACAGAATCGGAAACAGGCTCCAGGCTCCGAGCCATCGGCCCAGAGCCTGACGCGGGGCTCGAACTCACGGACCGCGAGATCGTGACCTGGCTGAAGTTGGACGCTTAACCGACTGCGCCACCCAGGCGCCCCCAGAATCTCCATTTTAAAACAAGATCCTGGGTGATTCCTATGATACGAAATTTGGAGACTTTGGAATCACTGTGGCACATCTTTATTTCTCCATCTTTTATGACACCACCTTCTACATGCAGCCTGTATATACGTTATTTCTCATCACAGACTGCAAGCTTCTTGTATATCTTGCCTACAATAGGTACACAAAACTCTCAGTTAAATGAATGAGCCAACGAACTAATAATGAATGAATGAATGAATGAATGAATGAATGATTTATTACCGAGGGGTACTTGTTAACCTCCCACTGGCCAGAGATGGTATTTAGGAGCTTCAGGAAGGATAGGGGTGCCTGGGTGGCTCAGTCAGTTAAGCGTCCGACTTCAGCCAGGTCACGATCTCGCGGTCCGTGAGTTCGAGCCCCGCGTCGGGCTCTGGGCCGATGGCTCGGAGCCTGGAGCCTGTTTCCGATTCTGTGTCTCCCTCTCTCTCTGCCCCTCCCCCGTTCATGCTCTGTCTCTCTCTGTCCCCAAAAAAAAAAAAAAAAAAAAAAACGCATATTAAAATCTGATCACTCTGAAGGGTTTACCCTTAGACAGTGTGGTCAGATAACATAAGAGAGAACCGGTCACGATACTCCCTTACCATCTTTTTTATCGTTTCTGACATCTATTTAGCCATGATAAAACTTAACCTAATTCCTAATAATTTTGTCCTTATGCAAATTATTTGGATTTAAGCTCCCCCCTCCCCAATTCCAGCAAAAGGCGAGCACATGAACACACCTCACCACCTTGCACGTTAAATAAAAACATGAAAACATATCATAAGCATACCGCACCTCTCAGAGACCCAATTTCCCCATCTGTAATAGAAGAGGGTTGAACTAGATGTTCCCTGAATTTGCAGGTCTTTTTAGATCCAAAATCCCATGAGGCTGTGCCCACAAGCCAAGAGCTCAAACAGAATTAGTTTAGGCCTAAAACGAGGCCAGGCTATGTGGAAAGAGAATAATATCTAGCATGAAAACCTGACAACAGGTGACCAAAGATTCCTTTAACTAGTCTTATGGCAACAGGACATATAAAGATACTTGCAGACCAACCCTATCTAGACTTCACAGCTTCCAAAACCTTCTTTGCAACCGTGGACGAGGCTACTCAAACTCCACTGAATCCCTCCTTTGTTGGCTGAATCCTCAGTGAGATCCTAATTCCCCGTGCACGTGCAATTAATTGTCCCAAATACAAACTGAGAGTCGAAGACACTCAAGCAAATCCCTACATCGTGTGCTCTTCAACTGAAAACCCATTTCAGTAAGCGTATTGCTGGCAAGAGTGTTAGCATTATTATTCTGAGACTGGCGGGGCTGTTGTGGGATAAAATCAATGAGTAATTATGTTGGTATCATTGGGAACCGGGATTCTTCGACATGGAGAAAAGAGAGGTAGGTAGATATGAGATTGGTCTGGTTAAGTAAGATATTTCGAGTCCGAGGGTGCCTGGGTGGCTCAATCGGTCAAGCGTCTGACTCTTGATTTCAGCTCAGGTCATGATCTTACAGTTCATGTGTTCAGCAAGGGATTCTCTCTCCCTTTCTCTCTGCCCTTCCCCCACTCACGCTATCTCTGTCTCTCTCAAAAATAAATTAATTAATTTTAAAAAAGATATATAGAATCCTAAATGTGGATTGGAAATATTAAGAACCCATCCAATTTTTTTTTTAATCATTTGTTAGGTTTGTCTCTTGAAAAGGCCTAAAGTGACTCCCAGCCCAGTAGCAGTGAATGTCCTTAGTACTAAGAAACTTCAGGACTCATAGTTAAGTGGCTTGATCCCAAAGTGCTCCCAGAAATTTGCAAGACGAGCTCAGAACAACCTGTCATCCCAAAAGGCACAGAAGCTTTCAAAGACTTTTGGGATTCTGTCAAAAGGCCACAACAACAAATTTGAAAAGGCACCCATGGCACAAAGATAGGATAATTCATTGAGCAATCACTTAAGAACAATAACCATAATGGATTAAAACCCACCAACCCTGCTTAAATCCACAAATTCATATGATATTTTAAAACAAACTTATTGGTTATCTTTGGAATATGCTAGGAAACCAACTCTTTATTTCAAAAGTTGCTAGATAGCAAGCATGAAACACTTAGCCTAGCTTTTCTCTATGAACTGTGCTTTGGGGTCACATAGTTGATGAGGTAAGTTATCTTTATAGGTAAAAAATGAAGATGAAAAGATAAAATTAGACTAGCACCATTTTCAACCCCTAACCAAACAACGGATCTGGGCAATAATCACTAATGGCTGCTAATATCAAAAAAGAGAAACAACCAGATGTATTTTTTAAATGTTAATTTATTTATTTCTGAGAGAGAGCATGAGTGGGGTAGGGGCAGAGAGAGAGGGAGAGAGAATCCCAAGCAGGCTTAGTGTTGTCAGCACAGAACCCAATGTGGGGCTTGATCTCATGAACTGTGAGATCATGACCTGGCTGAAATCAAGAGTCAGATGCCTAACTGACTGAGCTACCCAGGTGCCCCCCAGTCATTTTTTTTAACTCTTACTGGGAGAACACACTGTTACCTATGAAGGAGTCTTATTAAAAAACTCAAACCTGGATTTCATTAAGTCTTGAGATGGAATCAGCAATTGACAAAAGGTACAGGGGAAAGAGGAACATGTTCAGTGACACCATGGGGACATGCCCAACAAAATCTGGACTTTGAGAAACTCTGCGGGACAAGTAACCAAGTTTCTTCAACAAGTAACTTCCAAGGTTGGTAGGGGGGTGTGCAAAGGGGACTCATAGATGAAAACAAACTTAAGAGATGTTATTAACTGATTGCAATGAGTGGACCTAATTTGGATCCCAATTTGAACAATTAGTAAAACATTTTATAAGATAATTGAGGAAGGGTTAATGTGGAACCCTTCCATGTCAGTCACTGACATGGAAGAATTATTGATGATTGCAAAAATAGAGCTGTGATAAGGAATGCCAGTGGTTTGTGGTTAAATATGAATTAATAAATATGTAATTAATAAATACATCTTTTAAACATATACCCTGTACTGATGGAATGACATCAGAGTTTTATTCAAAATAATTCAGGATGTGGGGCGCCTGGGTGGCTCAGTTGGTTAAGTGTCTGACTCTTGATTTTGGCTTAGGTCATGATCTCATGGTTTGTGGGATCGAGCTCCCAGTTGGACTCCATGCTGACTGCACAGAGCGTGCTTAGAATTCTTTCTCTTTCCCTCTCTCTGCTCCTCCCTGACCCGTGCAGGTGCACATACTCTCTCTCTCAAAATAAATAGACTTTAAAAAAAATTCAGGATTGGGAGGGTAAGGGGGAATAGACAAAATACATGAGATGATTATTGTGGAGGCTGTATGGTAAGTATATGGAGGCTCGTTATATTATTCTAATTTGTATATTTGAAATCTTCCACAACAAAAAATTTATCTTTTTTTTAGTAGAATTACCTGCAATTCCAAGGGTGCTGGTGTCTCCTTTCTGATCTGACATTGGACACCCTGAATAAGCCCACTGGACCCTCTTAATAATCCCATAAATGAATAACATATGAAACATAACAACCTCGTGAAATTAACATTCCTCATGAGGTCCATGGGAGGGACTATTGCTGTTCTCGCTTATACAATAGCCTCTTTGACCTAAAGAAATACACCCTGACCAAAGATACCCTGAAAAGGACCTCCCTATACACACACACACACACACACACACACACACACACCCTTAAGACAGGGGTGGAGAAGTGTCATTATAATTAATGACAGTTCTAGAAGTCCAACTCCCTCCTTTCCATCATTAAACTCTGAAAGCTCAACCTTTCCTCCTCTGGGAGTCTTCATTCCTGGAGAAATGAGTGTATGTTGCATAGGGGAAGAGCCCAGACAATACTTTCAAGGGATTGAATCCAGCCTTCAACTGGGATATGAAGACAAGGTCAGGCAGCTCACGCAGCCAGCATCAGAGAGCATCCCCCCCTTGGCCTGTGGACTTTTCCTCTGACCTGTCTCTACTCTCGCTTATTACCATTGGGTTACTTGTGAATTGCTTCGTTAACCCTATGGAGAGACGGTACAACAGTGACTTTAGTCCATAAACGAGACATGGCCCCTATTGCAAAATGTTTGCATCATAACTGTCCCATTCCGCAGAGGGACACCTTCTTGATGACTGTAGCCTGTGAAGCTGTACCTTTTAAATAACTTGCAACATAGAAGCAAAAGGACGTTCTCTTTTGTTGCAGCCTCTTTTCAATTATTATAGGGTAGTATATCAGTAATATAAAGGCATATAAATTCATTTTGTTTTAAAAGGTAAATTATAATTGCCTCACATGGGCTGGAAACAAGTTAAGTGTTCTCCAGTTCCTTGTAATCACCAACTTCGTTTTCTACTGGAAAGTGGGGAAAAAGCGTGGAAGGTTGACTTGTTTCCTTGGTGGTCAAAAGCAAATGAGTCCCTGCTGCCTAAATGCACTCAGTGAGCAGTCCTAGACTGGAAGGAAAAAAAAGATCTACAGAAGACATTATTGGAGAAATCCCCCACATTAGAGCTACTGTAAATAACCCTTGTGCTAATGTTTAATTTCCTGAGCCTGATCATTGTACTATGACCATATGAGACAGAGAGAAAGAGAAAGAAAAAGAGAAAGGCAAAGTATTAATAATGAGGAATCTGCGTAAAAGATTTGCAATGGGGGGTGCCTGGGTGGCCCAGTCGGTTAAGGGTCTGACTTCAGCTCAGGTCATGATTTCACGGTTCGTGAGTTCGAGCCCCACGTCAGGCTCTGTGCTGACGGCTCAGAGCCTGGAGCCTGCTTTGGATTCTGTGTTTCCCTCTCTCTGTGCCCTTCCCCTGCTCATGCTCGGTGTCTCAAAAATAAATAAACTTTAAAAAAAAATTTTTTTAAAAGATTTGCAATGGTTCTTTGCACTGTTCTTATAAATTTTCCACCAGCTTGAAATTACTTAAAAATACAACATTTTAAGTCACGATGAGGAATCTGAGACCCAGGCCCACTGGCACCAGAACCGGGACTTCCCATGGTGGCCCGGCACTGTGCTGTGCCCTGTGAGCAAGGCGGTGTGTGATTCCAAGCAGAGACGGGAACAGGCAGCCAAGGAAGAAGTGATTCCTTTTAAAGGGCAGGAGATGAACGGAGTCAAAAGCGAGAGCCGTCAGCACTCTCTTAGGCCAGATGGCTAGGGACCTTTATTACCAAAACAAAATAACAGCTATCAGAGCAAAACAAATATTCTGTATGGTTTAATCTTTATTTTTACAGGATTTGGCAGGAGCCATGAGGTCTGGAACGGTGGGCCATTTGGAGAACTCTGTATTTATTAAAATGATCTGGACACTGCCTCTTATTATTCTTTGTCTTCCTTTGAAACAGGAGTGGAAAATCTCCTGATAAATGGGCAGCCCGCGGTCCAGATTTGTGTCACTAACTACTCACATATCCTTTTAAGCTCCAACACCAAAAGGTACTCCTATAATTCACCTTCTTGAGACCCTAGGTTCTCAGCTACCTAAACTTGCTAGAACTCTTGTGCCAAGTACAGCACACGGACCCTGGGGCATGTCAACGACAGGTTTCAACTGGAAAGCTTCATCTAAAAGAATCTTATAAATACTGTAAATTTACTACATGGGATCTAATTCATCCTTCTTAGAAGAGAGATGGAGTTTCTAACCTTAGAGTTCACGTTTTGTTATTCTACAAGTTCCACATAGTTTACAAAGTTAACTTCTTCTGCCAAATACTGAAATTCATCTTCGTGAAACACTGCAACAAACAACCATGTTGCTATATCATAATGTAAGCTTAATTTAAAATTGTTTTAGGGGCGCCTGGGTGGCTCAGTCGGTTGAGCGTCCGACTTCGGCTCAGGTCATGATCTCACAGTTCATGAGTTCGAGCCCCACATCGGGCTCTGGGCTGATGGCTCAGAGCCTGGAACCTGCTTCGGATTCAGTGTCTCCCTCTCTCTATGCCCCTCCCCCGCTCACACTCTGTCTGTGTCTCTCTCTCACAAGTAAATAAACATTAAAAATAAAATAAAATAAAATAAAATAAAATAAAATAAAATAAAATAAAATAAAATAAAATAGTTCTGGGACGCCTGGGTGGCTCAGTTGGTTGGGCATCTGAATCGTGATTTCAACTCAGGTCATGATCTCAGGGTTGTGGGATCGAGCCCCATGTTTGAGCTAACAGCACGGAACCTGCTTGGGATTCTACCTCTCTGCCCCTCCCCTCCCTGTGCATGTACTCTCTCTCTCTCAAAATAAATAAATAAACATTAAAAAATATATTTAAAAAATTTAACTGTTAAAATACACATAACAAAACCTACTATCTTATCCATTTAAAATGTACAGCTCAGGGCGCCTGGGTGGCCTCAGTCATTAAGCAAGCATCTGACTTTAGCTCAGGTCATGAGCTCACTTTTTTTTTCTTTAATATAATTTATTGCCTTTACCTCACAGTTCTTGAGTTCGAGCCCCACATTGGGTGAGCTTGGGCCTCACATTGGGTAAACACAAGCCCTGCTTTGGATGAGCCCCACTTCTCTCTCTCTCTCTCTCTCTCTCCCTCTATCCCTCCTGGGATTCTCTCTCTCTCTCTCTCTCTCTGCCCCTCACTCACTTGCGCCTTCTCTCTCAAAATAAATACAATACAATACAATACAATACAATACAATACAATACAATACAATACAATAAAATATACAGATCAGTAGTGTTACATATATTCACACTATTAGGCAACCAATATCCAGGACTTTTTCATCTTGCAAAACTGAAACTCTGTACCACGAAATAACAACTCCCCATGCACTTTCCCCAGCCCCTGGCAACCACCATTCTTCTCCCTGTCTCCATGAACTTGACTCCTCTCGATATAACCGTGGAATCACACAGTATTTGGCTTTTTGTGACTCCCTTGTTCCGCTTAGCATAATGTCCTCAAGTTCCATCTATGTTGTAGCAGGTGTTAGAACGCACTTGCTTCTTAAGGCTGAATGGTCCTCCATTGTATGTATTTACATTTTGTTCATCCATTCTTCCATGAACAGATGCCTGGGCTGTCCTCACCCTCTGGCCGTTGTGAATAACGTTACCGTGAACGCGGATGGACAAATCTCTCTGTGAGATCCTGTTTTCAATTCTTTTGTATATATACCCACAAGTGGAATCGTTAGATTATATGGCAACCTTCTTTCTAATTTTTTGAGGAATCACCTTATTTTCATAGAAGCTGCACCATTGTTACATTCCCACCAACAGTGCGCAAGGGCTTGCAACTTCCCCGCGTCCTCATCAACACTTGTTCTGTTCTGATTTTTCTATAATTAGCCATCCTACGGAGGGTGAGGTTAAACTTTTACCTTTAGTATTCAATTATGCAATGAAAGCCTGGCCCAAAGAAATATCAGGAACCAGCCAAAAGGCATGGAACGCATTATCTTTTTTTTTTTTTAAGAGTTTATGTAATTTCTACACCCAACGTGGGGCTTGAACTTACACCCCCAAGATCAAGAGTCGCACACTCTGCCAACTAAACCAGCCAGGTGCCCCTACCTTAGCTTATTTTAAGAAGGAATGTCCTTTGCCAGTTATCTAACAAGACATCACTGCATTGGAGAAAAGACTGAAGCTAGCAAGCCCATGAGGAGCCTACTGGAGTAGCAGAGCTGAGAGCAAACAGGTGGCGATCTTTGCCAGCCTCAGGGTAACAAAAGGATCGAGATGCTAGAACCACATTGGAGATGAGATGAATAGGGCTTTTCAGGTGACTCTAGGCTGCACACAAAAGAGAGGAGTCCATGATAGCACCAAGGCTGCTATCATGCACCCAAGGTGGGTGACCTGGGGAATTAATGGCATTCCTAGACCAAGAGTAAAGAACCAGGAGCAGGTGGGGAGCACCCAGCTGCAGGGAAGCAGCTCAGGAATGAAGGTGTCAGCGAGAGGAAGTGCGAGCAGAGGGAAGAATGTGGCAGGTGACCCCACGAGGACACCCTTGGAGGAGGGAAGCCGAAATCACAGGGCGTTACTAGAACAAAGGAATTTTTATTAATCTGTCCCGCGTAGGGTTGTGCTGCCAACTATTTCACCTTGAGCAGAGCCAGAAACCCTCCCCAGCTTTGGCTGCAGTGGTCCAGCGAAGGCATCTGCAAGAACAGGCAGAGTGCTGGGCCTGCTGATAAGCAGCTCCCAGCCCCCTGGCTGCAGCCTGCGCGGGGACCCTCAACAAATCCTTTTTCAAAATGAAATCCACGGGGGGCGGGGGGGGGGGGGTCAGTGCTCCTAAAAAAGCCAAGGGAGTCTCTTGCTACCGCCAGCAGGTCGGTGGTACCTCCTTACTGGGGGTGCGGGCAAGGCCCAGCGCTCTCTCCACCAGCAGGGCAATGAGGGCCAGTCATGGAGGGGAAAGGTAAGAACATCTGAAGTACATTCTTCAAGCTGGAAACGCACGCTACCTTGCTTCGATACATACATGTTGTCAACAGGATAAGGGGCCAGCCGATCCCCCAGGGAATGTAATTTGGCGGTACAGTCAGTGTTTCTCAGCCACCGCAGCAAGGAAAGAACATGGTGTGCAGAAATGGTTGATGTCCTAGCATTCTGCCTTCTACAGAACAAGCAACAAGTTTACATTTCAACAACAGTAACTACCCTTGGCCTATCACACATAATGAATATTTGCAGAATGTGGGCGCGCGTCTGCGGGTCTATGTGGGCTTGCGTGCAAGCTAGACACATTTGGTTTTCATTGTCCTTGACGGACTCGAGGAGTGAAAGCTCTCTCTTCCCTGGGGAGCACGTGTGGGTCAGCCCATACGTTTTTCCAAGCACAGCATGTGGTTTCCGTCACATGTCCCTTAGTAATGTCCGTGGGAGCGGTGTGGGGGTCTGGGAACGTGTGGCCCCACAACTCCCTGAGGAAAGGGGGCCTTAGTGCCAGATGTAGTAGCCGGGGCAACACGTAACAAGGTGTCTTATTCCCGAGCAGGTCCGCGTGGTTCTGATGTCAGTGGCTGACTAGATTACCCGTGCCCCCGGTATCAGGACCTTGCCTATAGATATGTGTTTAATGGCGACACCATAAAGAGGTGGGCTGAGGACAGGGGAGAGCAGATGGGCCCTCCTGGTGGGCAGAAAGCAGGCAGAGACTCAGAACGTCCAACATCAGCCTCTTCCAAACCAGCAAAGGGACAGTCAGGGCTCCGGCAGGACAAAAGTGAGCGCACACCTAAGAAAGGGGTCGGTGGGGATTTTCCTGTTTTGTTCTTACCAAGGGGAGGAACAAAACCAAAGCCACATTCAAATAAAATGAATACTTGCTTTTTTTAAAAAATCATTTGAGGGGCGCCTGGGCGGCTCAGTTGGCTGAGCGTCCGACTTCGGCTCGGGTCATGAAGTCGCGGTTTGTGGGTTTGAGCCCCGCGTCCGGCTCTGTGCTGACAGCTCAGAGCCTGGAGCCTGCTTCGGATTCTCTGTCTCCCTCTCTCTCTGCCCCTCCCCTGCTCACACTCTGTCTCTCTCTCTCAAAAATAAATAAACATTAAAAAAATTAAACATCATTTGAGACATGTCCCAGTCACCTTATGTTTCCATACTTCTAAAGAAAGAAAATACGGGCTACAATGGATATTCTCAAAGAAAAATATGGAGTGACCTTAGCTGAGAAGGCCTAGAATATTAAGGCCAGGGATATGTAGAATCTCACAATTTCCTTGGTCCTTCCTCATTTTTATCTTCTTTTTCCCTCTGGTAAAGCCTATTCAATCATTCAGAAAGCGTTCACCGAGAGCCCAGTAGGGGCTGTTCTGGGCCCGACAATGGAGCAGCGGGCAAGCCAGAGCCGACCTCTTCTCCCAGAGCTACCAGCCCTCTGGGGAGACAGACAGACACACAGACAGACAGCAAGACGAACAGGAAACGTGGTCGGTAGGGAGCAGGCCTAACACAAGAAGGCAACAACGTTCTAACGGTTGTGTTGAAAGCCAATGGTTGGGTGCTAACTTTGAATAGAGGAGACAGAGGCCTCGAGGGGAAACAGGCGGAGCCCGATCAAGGAGAACAGCACTGTGGGCAGGAGGGGCCGCTGGGACCCAGCACAGCGAGGGGGGTGCCTTGTTCCTTCTCAGGCCAGGTCTGGAGAGGGTAGGACGCCTGGCCAAGTCCACAGGTGCTTGGCGTCAGAGGCAGGGTGAGGACCAGGTCTCCCCCTGGTCCCCTGCTCTCCTCCTTGGCCCCACAGACACGCGTTTTCCTTTTACCATCAAGTCAATTACCTTAGCCCTGCCTCCTTTCTTACCTCCGGTGACGCCCCACGCCGACCTTCCAGCTACAGTTGCCATCTTTCCGGATCACACGTCCTGCTTGGGTCGACAACAGGTCCCTCTAGTCCCTCACACTCAAAAGGCGGCTCCCTCTTGTGGCCTCTTCACCCAAGAACACACCGGTCGCCGTCCAGGGGTCCGACCACAGTGGCGGCGGCCCGCGGTCACGGTGGCCGCTCACCCCAGGAAGAGGAGGGCTGCAGGGAGCCTGGCTCCGGCCACACGGGAGGGGCAGTGGGGGCGGGGCGCAGAAGAAAGCGCTTCCCCTCTCTCACGGCCACGGCTGACACCTGTTCATCGGTGGGCCCAGAACTCTGACCACGCGCCCCAGCAGCAAAGGCTTCTGAGCGTCGTAGCGGACGCTGCCCGGCGCCCGGACCCCAGCGGCTCACCCTACCGGGTTGCTGAGGCGCTGCCGCGGAAACCATCCGGCCCGCGAGGTGACCGTCCCCACGGTCCCCACCCGGCCTGGGCCCCCACCTCAGCTGAGCCCAGGCCTGCTCAGCCCCTTCCCGGGTGCAGCTCTGCTTCCTCCCCCCCTGCTCCTCAGAGAACACCCTGGATACACCCCCTACCCAACGACGCCCTGTCGGGCTGTGTCCAGGGGAAATCTGACCCAAAACAAGCCTGTTTACCTCTCCAATACACATGGTTATTTACTTACGGATTAAATCCACGTGCAACGCTCAGATTTTCCTCTTCTGGGGACATTCCTCTTCTGCTGTTTCTTTCTTCTTCCTCTTCTTCTTTGTTAATGTTTATTTATTTTTGAGAGAATGCAAGCAGGGGAGGGGCAGAGAGAGAAGGGAACAGAGGATCCAAAGCAGGCCCTGTGCGGACAGCAGTGAGCTCTCTGTGGGGGCTCGAACTCATGAACCGCGAGATCATGACCTGAGCCGATGTCTGACGCTCAACCGACTGAGCGCACCCCCCCCCCTCCACCCCCGCCAGGCGCCCTGGCCTTTCTGTGCGGCCTCCCCCACTGGGTGTTCCCTATGGGGGAGGCTTAGGATTCCGGAACGGTCCATCCCAGGTGTCCAGGTGAAAACAACAAACCAATTTAGCTGATGGTAAGAAATCAGCTGGCTTCTCGATTTTGCGGTGGGCGTGTTCTGCTTGCATTCCTGGGACATCAGGAGGTGGCCTCTCCTCTCTGGCTGGGACACTGTTCCTTCCAGCCACGGCTACTCCCCGCTGCCATCCAGAGGGGTTCCCCGGTCGGGGAGGGGGGCGCCTGGGTGGCTCGGTCCATTAAGCGTCTGACGCTTGGTTCCGGTCGAAGTCATGATCTCACAGTTCGTGAGTTCAAGCCCCACGTCGGGCTCTGTGCTGGCAGTTCGGAGCCTGCTTGGGAGTCTCCCTCTTTGCCCCTCCCCCACTCGCTCTCTCTTTCTCTCTCAGAATAAAGAAACGTTTAAAAAAACAAAGCAAAGTGGTTCTGGGCTGCCGGAGAGAAGGAGCCCCACACACGCGGCCAGAGTCCACACCCGCCCCTCAGGGGGTGCTGTACTAGGCCTTCCAGCTAAGCACCCATGATTTCCTTTCAGAGTCTTTATATTTCAGCCAAATGAAACTGCACGCTGCCCCCAAAGTATTTCGGCCTCCACTTGGGGGCTTTATTCCATTCCTTCTGCCAGGAACCCTGACCCTCCTTTCTGAAAATCGACTGTAGGTCAAAGATCAACTCCCTCAAGAAACCGCTTTGACTGCCTTCAGCCACATGCAAGCTTTTCCTCCCCAGGGTGTCCATAGGATTTCATCTGTGCCCTCAGAGCGGTTCTCATCCCATCCCATGGGTTCGGGTCTCCCCTCCGGGACTGCGGCCTCCGAAAGGGCAAAGGCCACACCTGTTCCATCTCGGATCCTTAGTAACTCCGTGTGTCCTTGTGTTCGTGGTTTCATTCACTCAACACGCTGCTTCCAAAGGCCGTCCCCGAACACCCTATGCAAAGTGGTCTCTCGGGCTACCGAACACAACCCAGCGTTTTGCCTCTCTGCTTACTGTAAATTGTCTCTCCAGAGAAGGTGATTCCAAGAAGACAGGGGCTCGGAGTTGTTCACCTCTGTGGCTCACACTATACTCGGGACAGGACAGGCGCTCAGACAGCCGTCGGGTGAATAAATCAACCAAAAGATGAATGCATGAAGCCTGTGTGCGTGGCCTGGATGTTGCAGAGAGCTTTCTGAGAGCAAGCAGGTTGAGAGCCCCAGGCCTCCGGGAGAGATGTGCGTCTGCAGCCTCGGGTGTGCTGGGTCAACACGAGGGCTGTCTGCCCTGGAACCACCCCTCCCTGCCAGCCAGTTGTAACGGGCACGTTCTGCCAGTGGGCGATGCGGAGCTTCTCCGCGAATGTCCCGTGTCCTCATCGCTTGAAGCCGGTCACAATCCACATGCGCTGAGCAGCGCAGCTCACGGAGTTGGGCCAGTTCCTGCGCCCTTGTGAGCCT
The DNA here is from genome assembly GCF_028018385.1 of Neofelis nebulosa. NCBI lineage: Eukaryota > Metazoa > Chordata > Mammalia > Carnivora > Felidae > Neofelis > Neofelis nebulosa. The sequence goes on from NC_080794.1 coordinate 82,432,959, forward strand.
CAAGGAGAAGCAGCAGCTGCAGAAAATTTAGGAGGAGTTAACAGAGGTTAAGACCAAGTGAAAGAAATGGCCGCGAAATAGGCATCATGAAGGCTCAGCCTCACTTCGGCACCTCGGGCTCAAGGAATCCGCTGGCCTGGGAGGTCCCGAGAGAAAGGGAGGCTGTACCACCCGTGCACTTGGGGGCCGGGGAGGGCTCTCTTCTGCACTTGCAGTGGGTCATTTGCAAGGGTTTTCTCCTCCTTTCAGGACCTCAGCGGGTGCAGGAGGACTGATCCCCCAGAGCAGAGCGTGTCCGCATGTGTAAGAGTGCCTTTGTGTCCCCTGTAAGAATGTCTTACCATATGCGAAATGAATTAAGAGGAAAAGTCCAAATTAAATAGGGATTACCCTGATCCCCTTTAAGAATTTTCAACTCATATTGGTGCATTTTTTTTTTCTTTTTTTGGTATGAGAGCACTAAACCAAAACAGGCCTGCCCTCAAGTACTGGGGTCCACATAGCCATTAGGCCAGGAATTCATTATGCGAAACAGCCAAATGTCCCCAGACGATGGCTCTCCGCATGCGTCCCCGCTTGCTTGCCGAGGCACGTCAGCCCTCACACACGGGATCCTTTATTCCTTTCTCTCACTGTTCCTTTGGCAGCAGGTGACCATGAAGGTACCTGTCGAGGCACAAATATCCACACAAGCATAATCTTCACCTCTGCTAACATCCAAAGCGATTCACGAACGTGTTCACCCCCCACCCATCTGTGAATATACAAGCAGCCAGAACAATGGATGCGTTTCCTACAGATAATCCTTGGCCCGTTAACAAGCAAGCAGACTGGCACCCTTCTAAGGTCACGAAGAAAAACTCCTCATCTATGTACATCAAATTTACAACTCTTCTTTATGGGCATTTCCGTTGTTCTTAATGTGTTAAGAGCCCGCAAAGTTCGATAGATCCCACTGTGGGCTCACTTCTCGGGAATGCTGTCTAAACATTTCCACCGAGTGCTGTGAAACTGACCCCGAGGAGCGGACCAGACCCATCCTGGCGTCCTGGGAGCTGGGTCTCAGCACCCACATTACCCAAAGCACACTTTCTCTAGGGAGGTTCCTCGAGTGAATCCAGTCTCTGGCCGGCTTTCCGAGAGCAACGTGCATCATTTCCATGGCCCACCTTGCATTTAGTTTCTTGGTTGTCTCCAGCCTTAAGAAAGAACTGCCAGATGAGGAAGGACTTCGGATATTGTAGACCAGGCACTCATTGGGAGGTGCCATCTGGTCTGGACCTTGCAGATTTGAGTGTCAGCCGCTGGAGGAGATTGGGCAAGACGGATGAGGGGACAGACCCAATGGAGGTCAAGAAACAGGCAAAAGATTGCTGAGAGTAGGGTTTATGGAAGGTAGATGTAGCCAAAAAAAAAAACCAAAAAACAAAAAACCAAGGTTGAAAAATATGCTGGGCTTGCCAAAGGGGCACAGAGATACATCAGTCAGATGTGTGTTGGGCCCATGAACTGGCTGGGAAGGCTGGCAGGCTATGGCAATGATCCTGGTAAAAGGGACCGGGGCCTGCAGTAGCCCAGTGAGACTGCAGACACGGGGGAAAATGCAGGTGAGACTGGGATGCTGAGCCAGGCCTGGCCATCACGTAGCTAAGTCACCAATCATACAAATGCTGAGGATGTGCGATTTCCCCTTCCTGATTGCTTTCGGCGCAGAAAGAAGACTTAATTCAAAGACCACCCAAACCTGAAAAAAAAAAAAAATCAAGGATATGGGAAGTAGGAAATGCAATTTATATCAAAAACATTGGCCCAAATGAACCAAAGGAAAAGTTCACTTTCCCCTCTCTACACGGGAGGGGAGAAAAAGGGCAAGGAAGTTTCTTTCTGCCCCCTGGTGGCTTTCGGGAAAATTGAACGGAAAGGGCAGAAAGAAGAGAGGGGACCAGTTTGTCCAACTCGTGTCCAATGTCAACTGAGCAAACAGCACTCCAACCACAGCGAAGGCGTTTCAGGCATCCTGACATCTCAGCCCTTCTGCCTGAGGTTGGCGAGCGGAGGTCGGGCCACCGCCCGGGTCGTCTGCTGAGCGTGAGCGGGGGGCTCTGCGCAGCGCCCAGCGGGACGGGGGAGGCGGCCGCTGAGATTCCAACTCCGCTTCCATCGGGCTTCCACTGAGCCGTTGCTAGAACGTGATCTGTGAGCAGAGCGGCTCTGACAATGCTCAGGAAACAGCTCCACTGGCCGCCGTGTCGAATCGCATTGGCCCAGGGGCCGGGCACACAGCTCTGCACATAGCAGAATGCACTTTTAATTAGATCAGGGATTTTCGGTTTGGGGTGGGTTTTGTTGTTGTTGTTGTTGTTGTTGTTGTTGTTGATGGTGGTGGTGGTGGTGGTAAAAGCTGCAAATCTATTTCCAACTTTCATCTTTCTAGATCGCCTTTTGCTCCCCGCGAAAGGCAGCATTCCACGGTCCTGCGTAACATCACTCCTTTTCCACTCGAAAAAACGTGCTTTGGATCTCCTGACCTTTTTGATAATGCTCTTCAGCTAACGTGTGGCTCTGTGAAAAGCCACTTCTAAGAGGTAATGCCTCTTCCAGAATTTGCCTTCCGAGTGCAGCGGAACAATGCAGAAGGACGAAGAAAAGCAGGAGCAGTTGGGGGGCTGGCTGAAAACAGTCCAGTCATTACCAGGTCGGCTGTAACTGGATACGGCAGCCTGCTGTGCAGAGCAAGCAGCACAGCCCACAAAATGCTGCTGGTTTTCCAGATATCCTGTTGTTCAGTTTTGTCTCCAACAAAACAAACAAAAATGCGCATAATTGTACCAGGCCTCAAAACCCATTTTATTCTCCCAGTATACCAAGGAAATCCGGAATAGTGGCGCCACTGGAGTGAGGCTCTCCGTGGGTTCCTATGAATAATTGTTTATCCACATTCTGTTAGGCAAAGGCCAGCCAATGGAAAGTGCTCCCCCTCCTAACATGTGAGTGTCCTTTGCGAACGGGCATTTAACATGGATTCTAACTCCCTCGTCTTGAAGACCTGTTTCAATATGGTGAATTTTGCAGATAACTGTAATTTATCCACTAATAGATTCTTCCTGTTGCCTGAACGATTTCGAACAGAAATATGTGAATGCATTATACCATTTTTTTCCTGGGTTAGAGGATACCGAATGTACTGTAACTGTTTCCTTGACAATTTCAGCATTGCCATTACCAAAGTCAACGATGACGGACCGGACACTGTTGGTGCTCAGGGGCCGTTCAGATGTTTGGGGTCCTATGCCTCGGATTGGTGGGGTGTACTCTTTCTTTTTTCTTTAATATTTTGTTACAACTTGGTGACCTTTCTTTTGGTCCACATCCGCTTTGGGCAAGGCGTCACGGGTCGCAGAGCCGTGGACCAGCGAGGCCGCGTGCTCAGCCTTCTACAAGGCAACTGCCCTCGACTCCTACCAGCGGGGCCCCCGCCTGCCCAACTCATCTCTCCTGATGAGGAAGCCGAGGTTTGCCCGCCTTCTGGTCCTTGCCTAAGGCCACACCATTAGTTAGGTGATCCTGGGACTTGAACCCAGTCCAGCTTGAAGGGTCCCCTCCCCCACCCCGTGTTTTGGTTTCTGGTTTTTGGTTTTAACTTATTAAGGTGGATAAAAGGGTCTGTTTGCTAGTGGAATGTGGCCAGAAGGTTGCTTTAGGCCTAGTGTTGCTCACCGCCCGCCCCCCCCCCCCTCCCCTACAGTCCATCTGCCCTCCTCCAGAGCAGACTCCCAGCACCGCCGTCCACGGAGACCGTGTTGAATGTCAGCGTATATACAGCCAGAGCTGGCCAGGAGCCGATGCGCACCCTTCCATTAATACGTCATTTCCTGTTCACTTTATTCTTTTACTTTGGAACCAAAACTTTCTTCTCCTTATGCCACGTAGCCCGAGTGGCTTTCCCATGGGTAAGGATGCCCTTTAGTGCCTGGATTCGAGCCCATTTGAGCTTCCAAGAGGCAAGTTTCTTTCTTTCCTTCTTCTTCTTCTTTCTTTTTTTTTTTAACCTTACTTTTGGATACTCCCATTTATGTTCCAGATGGTGAAGTGGCTAGATAAGCAACCTGCCGATAAGCCAGGCCCAAGATTCATCATCACTCACCGATAATGCTGACATATAGCAGTTTCCGTATCTTAACAAAGGCAACCAAGGGGTAATACAAATGAATAATGAGCTCGTTATGGTGAGCTCAGAGTGTTCTCCGGACTTTTTCCTCTAAACTCGGATCCTTTATTTCTAAACTTTCTCGACAGCATCTTTGGTGACATTATCAGAAATATTAATTGCCCCAAGCATGAACCACCAGCTGCTGTAGACGCGAAGCTCGTAATTACACACAGTTGGCCACACACTGATGTTTCTCTGGCCTTCTTATAAACAGCGTGGGGAATGGAATTAAGTAAATCACAACGTGACTCTCAAGAATAGGCAGAAGGCCAGGGAGACCAGCGACGGTAATTCTTAATTCCTGCAGATACTGTCCCTCACCCTGTGCAGAGCCCTGGGGCCACTGGCCGACACCAGGGTCTCCTTCAGCCCTCCCCACCGCCAGCTCTGCTCCTGGGTGGCCACACACGGTTTCATGAAGTGAATCCGGACGAATGTGTCCGGGTCTAAATAACACGCCTCTAGCGAAATTCCACGAAGACCCCCACGTTGAGAACACTGATATGCGGTTTTGGTCAGAAGTAGGCTGTACTAGGAAAAACAACAACAACAGTAATCAAAATCACCCTTAAAAATGCAACACTAAATTGGGGCGCCTGGGTGGCTCAGTCAGTTAAGCCTCTGACTTATGCTCAGGTCGTGATCTTGCACTCTGTGAGTTCGAGCCCCGCGTCGGGCTCTGTGCTGACAGCTCAGAGCCTGGAGGCTGCTTTGGATTCTGTGTCTCCTTCTCTCTCTGCCCCTCTGCCCTCATGCTCGGTCTCTTTCTCTCTCTCTCTTTCTCTCTCTGTCTCTCTCAAAAATAAATAAACATTAAAAAAATGGAATACTAAAGGAATAAAAAAAAAAATCTTTAAGGCAGACCCGCAAATCGATTGAATCTGTCCTCTGGTGAGGTAACCACCACCTGTGTATTAAACAGTACAAGAGAAATGTTGTAATGAGGATTTATTTTTCCCATTTCCTTCCTTTTTTTTTTTTTTTTTTAAGGTTTACTCATTTTTCAGAGACAGAGAGAGACAGAGTGTGAGCAAGGGAGGGAGGGGCAGAGAGAGGGAGACACAGAATCTGAAGCAGACTCCAGGCTCTGAGCTGACGTGGGGCTCGAACTCACAGACCGTGAGATCCTGACCTGAGTTGAAGTCGGATGCTTGACCGACTGAGCCACCCAGGCGCCCCTATTTTTCCCATTTTCTTTCGCACACAGGCCACTGCATACTTTTGGGTAGACTTCTTGTGAGAGATGCATTTAAATCCTTTTACTGGCATAGATTCAAAGATTTTTATTGATAAATTTATTTAAAAAATTTCTGCGTAATCAAAATAAACATGTAACTACAACAGTTTAAATTCTCTGAAAGAGAATTCGAGATGCCATCTAAAAATGGAAATAATGAAAGAGCAGGGGTGCCTTGGTGGCTCAGTCGGTTAAGCGTCCAACTTCAGCTCAGGTCATGATCTCACGGTTTGTGGGTGGAGCCCCGAGTCGGGCTCTGTGCTGACAGCTCAGAGCCTGGAGCCTGCTTCGGATTCTGTGTCTCCCTCTCTCTCTGCCCCTCCCCTGCTCCTGTTCTCTCTCTCAAAATAATTGACATTAAAAAAATTTAAAAAGAAAGAGCAGAAATACTTTAGAAATATTTCTGGATTAATATCTCAGTCATTCAAATTTTTAAACATGATCTCTGCACATAGTTGAACTTTATTTTTTTTAATTTTTTATTTTTTAAAATTTACATCCAAATTAGTTAGCATATAGTGCAACAGTGATTTCAGGAGTAGATTCCTTAATTTCCCTTACCCATTTAGCCCATCCCCCCTCCCACAACCCCTCCAGTAACCCTCAGTTTGTTCTCCGTATTTATGAGTCTCTTCTGTTTTGTCCCCCTCCCTGTTTTTATATTATTTTTGTTTCCCTTCCCTTATGTTCATCTGTTTCGTCTCTTAAAGTCCTCATACGAGTCAAGTCATATGATTTTTGGCTTTCTCTAATTTCACTTAGCAGAATACCCTCCAGTTCCATCCACGTAGTTGCAAATGGCAAGATTTCATTCTTTTTGATTGCTGAGTAATACTCCATTGTATATATGTACCACATCTTCTTTATCCATTCATCCATCGATGGACATTTGGGCTCTTTCCATACTTTGGCTATTGTTGATAGTGCTGCTATAGACATGGGGGTGCATGTGTTCCTTCAAAACAGCACATCTGTATCCTGTGGATGAATGCCCAGTAGTACAATTGCTGGGTCGTAGGATAGTTCTCTTTTTAGTTTTTTGAGGAACCTCCATACTGTTTTCCAGAGTGGCTGCACCAGCTTGCATTCCCACCAGCAATGCAAAAGAGATCCTCTTTCTCCGCATCCTCGCCAACATCTGTTGTTGCCTGAGTGGTGAATGTGAGCCATTCTGACAGATGTGAGGTGGTATTTCATTGTGGTTTTGATTTGTATTTCCCTGACGATGAGTGATGTTGAGCATTTCTTCATGTGTCGGTTGGCCATCTGGATAAGACTCTTCTTTGGAGAAGTGTCTATTCATGTCTTTCGCCCATTTCTTCACTGGATTATTTGTTTTTTGGGTGTTGAGTTTGATAAGTTCTTTATAGATTTTGGATACTAACCCTTTATCTGATATGTCATTTGCAAATATCTTCTCCCATTCTGTCGGTTGCCTTTTAGTTTTGCTGATTGTTTCCTTCGCTGTGCAGAAGTTTTTATTTTGATGAGGCCCCAGTAGTTCATTTTTGCTTTTGTTTCCATTGCCTCCGGAGACGTGTTGAGTAAGAAGTTGCCGCGGGCAAGGTCAAAGACGTTTTTGCCTGCTTTCTCCTCGAGGATTTTGATAGCTTCCTGTCTTTCATCCACTTTGAGTTTATTTTTGTGTATGGTGTAAGAAAGCGGTCCAGGTTCATTCTTCTGCATGTCGCTGTCCAGTTTTCCCAGCACCACTTGCTGAAGAGACCGTCTTTATTCCACTGGGATATTCTTTCCTGCTTTGTCAAAGATTAGTTGGTCATACGTTTGGGGGTCCCTTTCTGGGTTCTCTATTCTGTTGCATTGACCTGCGTGTCTATTCTTGTGCCACATAGTTGAACTTTAAATCACAATGCCATGGCAGTTATCTTAGGAAACTGGGGCAGCCTCCTGGTAATGAGATACTGCAAATTCATACATTATGTGTAGCTGTACTTTAATCAAAGATGGAACTAGACTGCACGATGTAAATTATAATGAGAGACCAGAAAGTGTCAAAATAAGTTGCCCTAAATGTTTGTTCTGCTGTGTTAGTTCCACGGTGTTCTGCTATGTAGACACGTAAAATAGATGTCATCAAGCCCTGACATTTTCATTTTGTAAGACGGCCTTTCTGCAGCACTGTCCAGGTACACTTGCAACAGTAGAATGCTTCTGTATCTGCCCTGTCCAGGGTGGCAGGCTCTGGTGGGTTGAACGGTGTGCCCCACAGGGGCACCTGGCTGGCTCAGTAGGTAGAACATGTGACTCTTGATCTCGGGGTCATGAGTCCAAGCCCCCTGTTGGGCATGGTGTCTACTTAAAAAAAAAAAAAAAAAGAATTGTGTCCCCCCACCCAAAACAGTATGTTGGAAGTCCTGACCCTAGGTGACTGTGAATATGACCTTATTTGGAATCAGGGTCTTTGCCGACGTATGAAGATAAAGTCATGCTAGATTGGGGTGGGCCCTAAACTCAATAGGACTGGTGTCCTTACGAGAAGATGACCTAGAGAAATGCACAGACAGGAGACGGCCTTGGGAACCCGGAGGAAGAGGGAGTAAAGCAGCTGCCAGCCAAGGGACAGCAAGCGTTCCTGGTAATCACCAGCAGTTGGAAGGTGCCAGGAAAGGTTCTCCCTGGATCCATCAGAGCGAGCATGGCCCTGCCGGTACCTTGATTTTGGACGTCCAGCCCCCAGAACGGTGACAGAACAAATACGTGCTGTTTTCAGGCACCCAGGTTGTGGTAAGTTGTTAGGGCAGCCCCTGGACCACACATGGCTAGCCACCGAGCCCCTGCAACGTAGCTAGTGAGGCTGAGGAACTGAATTTTTAATTAAAACTTTTTTTTAATGTTTATTTTTGGCAGAGACGGGGGTTGGTGAGGAGGGGCAGAGAGTGAGGGAGACACAGAATCCGAAGCAGGCCCCAGCCTGTGAGCTGTCAGCACAGAGCCCGACGCGGGGTTCGAACTCACGGACTGCGAGATCACGACCTGAGCCGAAGTCAGGCAGGCACGTAACCGACGGAGCCACCCAGGCGCCCCTGAATTTTAATTTTAATTAAGTAAGTGGACATATGCGGCTATTGCGGACAGAAAAGCTCCATCAGTTTGTAGGGCTCCTACAATAGTCTTACAAATCTAAACCCTTTCACGGCTGACCCTTGAACAAGACGGGCTTGGGGCACCAACCGCCTGTGAGTCAAACATCTGCAGATAACTTTGACTTCCCCCAAACTTACCTTCTAACAGCCTACTGTTGACAGAGGCTTACCAATAACATCAACAGTCAATTAACACATATTTTCTACGTTATACGTATTATATATTGTATTCCTACAATAAACTCTTAGAGAAAACAAAATGTCATTAAGAAAACCAAGGAAGATACATTTACAGTACTGTATTTATTGAAAAAATCTGCATGTAAGTGGACGCATGTACCGTTCAAACCCATGCTGGTCAAGAGTCAGATGTATTGATTCTTGGAATTAGAATAAATCACACTGTTACTAGTGAGCTTTAATCAAGCACACGCTCTCTTTCACTGTATATGTATGTACATATAATCTCTGCTTTAATGGTCAATAAAATAACATCAGCAACAGCTTCTAATTCCAGTCTGGCCACCTCTGAACATTTTTAAATGTGCTTGAAAAGTGTTGGGAACCGTCCACATAGAACTGAGCGAAGACCCTTGAGCTCTGAATTCACAAATCGAAATGCTTTTTATTTCATGATCCAAAAGCTCCATTAGTCAAGAGATGCTATTCAGACCCCCTGAATACTGAATTAACAAAGTGTGATGAATGGGACTTCATGAAGTATTCATGAGTCCTCATCTAACGTTAATTAAATAAAATTTTATAAAAGGCCAATGTTAAATGATTTCAAAACCCTGGCCCAGACTGACAAAAGCATGAAAAATGCAGGGTCAGGAGAAAATGTGATCCAAAATCACATAGTCGGACTGTGCGAGCTGGGAGCACAACATTTGTACTTTCTTGGTATAATGGCTTTAGCTTGCAGCATATAAATAATTTTAGAAACCGCTTTTTGTCCATTGGCTCTAATCAAACTGTAATGATCAGAGAAACAAAGCTGTTTGTGCTAGTCACTCCTGGTCTGCTTTATGCATGCTAGACGTGGGAAGGAAAGGGTGTCTTTCTCTCCTCCTCCGAGGTGGCTGAAACATTGATTTTTGTTTTTTTTTTTTTTTTTAATTTTTTTTTTTTCAACGTTTTTTTTTTTTTTTTATTTTATTTATTTATTTATTTTTTTTTTTATTATTTTTTTTTTTAATTTATTTTTGGGACAGAGAGAGACAGAGCATGAACGGGGAAGGGGCAGAGAGAGAGGGAGACACAGAATCGGAAACAGGCTCCAGGCTCCGAGCCATCAGCCCAGAGCCTGATGCGGGGCTCGAACTCACGGACCGCGAGATCGTGACCTGGCTGAAGTCGGACGCTTAACCGACTGCGCCACCCAGGCGCCCCGAAACATTGATTTTTGAATTCCAAATTAGAGAGTGATTATTAAAAATCACAAATGCCACATAACATTAAAACTTGCTGTGCACTACTAGGTATTTATCCGAGGGATACAGGTGTGCTGTTTCATAGGAGCACATGCACCCCCATGTTTATAGCAGCACTATCGACAATAGCCAAAGGGTGGAAAGAGCCCAAATGTCCATCGATGGATGAATGGATAAAGACGATGTGGTATATAGATATATAGATATAGATACAGATGTAGATGTAGACAGATATAACGGAGTATTACTCAACAATCAAAAAGCATGAAATCTTGCCATCTGCAACTACGTGGATGGAACTGGAGGGTATTATTCTGCTAAGTGAAATTAGTCAGAGAAAGACAAAAATCACAGGACTTCACTCCTATGAGGACTTGAAGAGACAAGACAGATGAACACAAGGGAAGGGAAGCAAAAGTAGTATAAAAACAGGGAGGGGGACAAAACATAAAAGACTCTTAAATACAGAGGCCAAACTGAGGGTTGCTGGAGGGGTTGTGGGTTGGGGGGGGGGTGGGCTAAATGGGCAAGGGGGCATTAAGGAGGACACTTGTTGGGATGAGCACTGGGTGTTATATGGAGGGGATGAATCACTGGAATCTACTCCTGAAATCATTATTGCACTATATGCTAATTAACTTGGACGTAAATTTAAAAATAAATAAATAAATAAATAGAGACCTAGAGGGATATGTTGTTTAAAGGAAATAATAGCGAATTACTTTATAACCTAAATTATTACCCCTTCAAAAAACTAAATCTCAATGGAAGTAAAGAAAAAAAGGTCATTATTTTTCTCATATTAAATTGCACATTTTCTGAAAAAAAAAAGGTTTACTATGCATTTATGCATATGTATACTGCGCACAGAAAATTGCACATTTTCTAAAAAAGAAAAAGAAAAACGATTTCATTTGTTTTCTAAGAGTGCACCCCTGTGGAACTGTTTCTTCACACCGCAGGTGATGTGCTGAGGAAACCAATTGGTATAAATCTGCAAGCTATTCTGAAGCTCTGAAAGAATAAGAATTTGGCATGCAAACTATATTTAGCAACTTTAATTCTTGGTCTAATTGAAGCCGTCAATAGGAAACTATTTCCTGGACGGGGCTGGACTGAGGATACTGCCCGTGACAACCAACTGGACATAAACATACGATCGTACTGAGAATTCAATCTGAAGAAGCCAACATCTAAAAAGCTTAGCTAAATTAGCAACTGCCCACGCTCTCCACATACTAATTTTAAGGACCTCTGTTGTCTAAAGAATCAATGAATCGGAAACTTGTTTTAAATAACGTCAAGTTTTTAAGACATTTTCTAACTAGAAATTTTAGAGATGTGCAGACTGTAAAAATGGTATCATCTCCCAGAAAATATTTAGCTGAGAGATAACGAGAGAAAGGGACACTAAGTTTTCAAAGCTACACATTTCTTGGGGCACCTCGGTGACTCAGTCGGTTGAGTGTCTGACTCTTGATTTCGGCTCAGGTCGGGATCCCAGGGTCGTGGAATCAAGTCCCACATCAGGTTCCGTGCTGAGTGTGGAGACTGCGTAAGATTCTCTCTTTCCCCCTCTGCCCCTCTCCCCTGCTCACGTGTGCTCTCTCTCCAAAAAAAAAAAAAAAAAAAAAAAAAAGGTGCACATTTCCTGAACCTTCAAGTTAGGAGAAAACCCCTGCTGTCCAGGGAAAGGCATAGGGGCTGGGAAAAATGAGGAGTAGGAACCATGTGACAGAATGTTACAAGCAACTGATGAAAGATATGAATGTCGGTCAGTTACAACTCCGAGTGCCCATAAGGAGGGGCTGACGTCTTAAGACTCCTTTCTCAAAAGGTACTAGACATAGCAGAATATTATCGAACAGCTATTAAAATGATTATATTCTTCCTCATTTAGCTTCATGTTCACAGATTAAGATGTCCAAATATATTAAATAGATGAAAAAAAAATATAAAACCCTACACATGACATGATTCCATTTTTATTTAAAAATAAAAACACAGGGGCGCCCGGGTGGCGCAGTCGGTTAAGCGTCCGACTTCAGCTCAGGTCACGATCTCGCGGTCCGTGAGTTCGAGCCCCGCGTCGGGCCATGGGCTGATGGCTCAGAGCCTGGAGCCTGTTTCAGATTCTGTGTCTCCCTCTCTCTCTGACCCTCCCCCGTTCATGCTCTGTCTCTCTCTGTCTCAAAAATAAACATTAAAAAAAAAAAAATAAAAATAAAAAAATAAAAACACATACATACACGTAGACTGAACAAACTATGAACGGGTACACACATCAAAGTGTTAACCGTAGTGGTGGTGCTTGCTGATAGGATGGGAAGTGATTTTGTATCTTCTTTTGTGTACTTTTCTACACGGCCTAAGTGCTCCCTGGTGAACACCGTACGCTTCAGGTAAGAAAAACAACAACGCAAATTTCCATTCTAGAAAAAAAAACATGTCAGTGGGAATTCTAACCAATATTTCAATCACTTGGAAAATCGTACACCTACTAGGGTCCTCTTTACTGTAAAAAGACAAAACATTTGTAAACATACTTCATAAATACACTGTGTACCATTATGAACCATGAAAGCGTACTTTGTTTTATGAGATATTAATGAAAATTTCTCTGTAAACTAAGCTTTTTAAGACAAATTATATTTCAGTTTGCTACTTAAATGCCACTTCTAATCCCTTTGGGTAAGAGAATGTCTATTCCCTAATTTATCTTGTGAAACCCGGATGTTTTGCTTAAAGTGAGATTTATTTTATTTTTATTTATTCCTAAGAAAGGAATCCATCATGCTTTGATTTAGGTAACCAAATGATCTAGAATTCCAATTACTGTAAATTAGATATTACGATTCATACAGCCAGTGTTTTACCTCTGTTTTCTGAATATTCACTACAGGTAAAATGTATTAAAAAATTTAAGAGTATGGAAACATAGGTCTTTTAAGTATTGACCAGCACGAGCCACTGCGGATAGAAACAGCTTTATTTTTTCCACTTAAGCTTTATCAAATGGACTATTCAAAAAGCATACACAAGAGCAAAAAAAAAAAAAAATATATATATATATATATATATCACATGCAATCAAACTTGTTTTGCTTTACAGTCACTGGTTTTCTTTTGGAGAAGAATACACATTTGAATAACTTCTAATTCAAACATTTCCCATATGTTTCCATTTCATTTCCTTCTTTAAAGTTAGCAACAAACAACACATTCTAGATAACTGGTCATCACATTCTTTCTCACTTTTATTCATACTGAGATAGTATAAAGACTGTAAAATCAAACCATATACTGTTCAGAAATCTGAAAAGCTTCATTTACAGAATAGATTCCAATGTGTTAAGAAACCACACACAAGTGCTGTTTTGCAAAATGGATAAAAAATAGGAAAAGTTGTCTGAAAGCAAAGATAAACAGTAATAATTTCTTATCTAAATAATTTTAATCAAATGAATAATATATTCATTTGGTAATAGCCTCTATCTTTCATAGAATATAAAAAAAGTGCTCAGATTACATTTAAAAAAATAACAAAAATCTCACAGAACTGAAAGAATTTAAATAAAGATAGTAGCATGGGGACATCTCGATTTCATTTCTGCTCCCAAGACAAGGAGGCAGCAGATGTGAATTTACCTGAATCCAGAAAGGGACTACAACTCTGAGACTAAATGTGCAGCTGCCAGCCTTGAAAAGATAAAGATAGAAACTGTCTTTGAAAGGTTCTCGAGTGTCCTTCTTTGGATGAAAGCCATTAACATAAAACCAGATTTCTCAGCTAGACTGCATGTCGACTGACAAAGCTGGGTCGCTCTCCTTGTTGTCCTTGTCTAGCACTCTTGATACTCACTCAGCTAGGGCTCAAAAGAACAAATAATTAACTCATCAGGATCAATACACTACCTATTCCCAGAACGGCACATGAACGCAGCAAGTGAGCAGAAGAATCTTTGCGCCCAGCTCTGGCAGTTCACTGCAGCCGACCTTGAACGTCCCCCTCAGGGGCAGCACCGTGGTTCCCCGACAGGGGTGACTGATCGCTTTCCTCTGAAGGAACCTTAACTGAATTCTGCAGGAGGAAACCACGCTTGTGGCAAGATGGAAGAGTCCAGTCTTCTCTTCATGGGATACTCAAGACTTGTGATCGTCAACAGTGCCCTTCTACCTGCCAATCGCGAAGATGTGATGCAGCACCTAACGATGAGGACATTCCAAGGCCAAGGGTACTATGGACCAAGCCTACCCTGCTGGCTTTACTGGTACTGGGATTACTCACAACACCTCTGAAATCCTATTCTGAAACTTCTTTCAAAATTCAGGTATGTCCACAAAACAGCATGTGGAGCATAATTCTATTTATGTTGAAATTATACATGCATGCGTGTGGATATACAGAACAATTCTCTCTTTCTCTGGTATGGTAGAATTTCAGATTACTTTTACATTCTAATTTATAGTTTTATTAATGTTTTAATTGCTTACAGTGAGTACCATTTTGTCATCAGAAAACAACTAAGCTATCTTCATTTTATTACTATTTTCTAATGTTCATTTTGTTTTGAGAGAGGGACAGAGCCTGAGCAGGGGAGGAGCAGAGAGAGAGGGAGACACAGAATCCCAAGCAGGCTCCAGGGTCTGAGCTGTCAGCACAGAGCCTGACGTGAGGCTTGAACTCACGGACCGTGAGATCATGACCTGAACCGAAGTCAAGACAAGACGGTTAACCGACTGAGCCACCCAGGCGCCCCAAGCTGTCTTCATTTTAGAGGGAAAAAGAAAAAAAAGTTCTATAGACTCTGAAGGCAGTTCCAAACACGAGTCTATCAAATACTCTTGGGAGACTTATTTTGCGGAACAAAATTCCAGAAGAATGCTAAACCCACGCTATCAGAAAAAATGGCTCTCCTCGCTACCCTATCTTCAGTTAGCCAGGTACCTGCCCATGGCAGGTGTTAACACAGACACACATACACACACACATCACGCACACACCCTATCTGAATGAATAAATACACAGTTTATTTAGATGTTGAATTTCTAGACATGTGATTTTTAAAATCATTGTCTTAGGATCTTTCCCTTAGCTAACTGAAATTATTTTCTAATGTTTTATCTAAAATCAGTGCATTTAGGAGAAAAGTTTAAAATCAGTAGTGGGTTTCCAAGTACTAACTTTTATAATATGTGTGTTTTTTTAAAAAAGATCAATAGAAAAGAGGCAAAATGGGGTATGAAATGAACTAGTGGCCGAGCAGCTGGCTGCAGAAGACGGGGAGGAGCTGATACAGAGCACAAGAAACCAACGCTGCTCTGTCGCTCATGGTCTCCAACCCAACTCAGTTCTAACCACAGACTGAGACGTGCGAGTCTCCTCTTCCTTCCCGGCACAGTGCCTGTCACCTTGACGGTGGTGGACGAGGGACACTGGCTGACTGGGTGAGGGGCCAAACAAAAGCAAGTGAGAGGGGGAAAAAAGAAGCCGGCCTCTGCCTCAAATTCCTGAGTGCAGCACCTGCTCCGTGACTCGCAAACCAGAGGGCAAGGCACGGATTGTTCACCTCTTGCCCCGGAACAGAGGTCAGAATGATTCCTGGGCTTCGTTACGTGTGACCTGTAGTGCAGCTAGTAGTCCGATATTAACTAATTTTTAATCAGCAACCAAAGACGAGTGTCCTGAGTTCGAAGGAATGAAAAATTTAGTGTATGTTTACTTCTGGTGGGTCTTACTAGGCCAAGGCAGGAGCCAATATTTTACAAAAACAAAATGAAAAAACCGAAACAAACACAAAGAAAACTCCATTTCTTAGATTTTTAGAAATACAGCAAATCATCTACACAACATATATTTTGCTGTCCAAACTGGGATACTCTTGTAGTAATCGTTCTAGGAAAAACTAATCCCGTCAAGACAACAGACAAGATGGGGACTGTCCTGGGTAGATGAATATCTGATGTTCACATGACATCCTTTCTTCAATGTTTATATTCTTTTGAGTTTTCTATTAACTACATAACATTCAGCAGTAATTTAATACTGAACACCGAATAACAACACAGTCTCGTTCTCCTGAGAAGACGTTTTCTAAGTGGTGAGACAGACCCCCTCACTGTCCTCCCCACACGTAAGGTTTTGTAGCATAAACTAATGTGTTGAATGGATCTGAGAAGTCTGTTGTAATTTCTTTGACAAAAAAAAGCACAACAGTGATTGAAATTACTTAAGATCCACTTACTAGTTTTACTTTCCAAAATAGTAACATGAGAAGTTTATACCGTATCTTGCTCATAAAACAAACTTCCAAAATGATAAGCCCCAATTATGAGGCTAGGTCACGACGTATTTTTTAAATCTTTGTATTAACCAGGAGATTCTCACAAATACATTGCCACAAAATATTTTAGAAAAGCCATATCATAGTCCAAATAAAAAAGTCTAATCTGTGGGCGGGTCCGGAACGTCCCCGGAGGGAGGGGCATGTACCGTGCGGCGCGCGTCACGGGCACAGGGTGGGTGCCCGGGCGGGAGCGGGGGCGGCGCGGGTTCAGTTCCGGAACAGCAGCATCCGCTCGGAGCACGTCTGCCCCACCAGCCTCGCGTACTGCAGCACAGCGGCCTCCTCGCCCGGGTCTTTCTGCTGTTTCTTGTAAACGCCGTAAGGCATTATGGCTTTCTTGTAGAACACCTGCAAACGGTCAGGGTCTTTACTGCGACCTTCATCCACTGCAATAAGAAAGAAAATATTCATTAAGAAAGTCTCATGTCCAGCTACTTCTCATTTCTGAATTTAAAAATGTTTAATTTCTGGGGCGCCTGGGAGGCTCGGTCGGTTGAGCGTCCGACTTCAGCTCAGGTCATGATCTCGCAGTTCGTGGGTTCGAGCCCCGCGTCGGGCTCCGTGCTGGCAGCTCAGAGCCTGGAGCCTGCTTCGGATTCTGCGTCTCCCTCTCTCTCTCTCTGCCCCTCCCCTGCTCACGCTCTGTCTCTCTCTCAGAATATTAAAAACAAATGTTTAATTCGAGTAATAATTACGTGTTAAGATGTTCTCCTCGAGCCGTGTATGTTTAAACGAGGGCGTGCGGCATGAACATTAAGATGAACCTGAGTATGTTAATAAATAAATGCCCTGACAGAAGGTGATAAATTCCCTCCCCTAAGAGAGCTGGAACATCCGGAAGAGCACTGCATGCAATTGAACAACCGGCCCTGAACACATTCCTTTCTCCTAACGGGAAAGTTTACAACTCTCTAGCATCTTTCCTGGGTCTGAACTGAACGGACCTTGCCTGTTCCCAAGCCAACGTACTGAGGTTCTCATCACTGCAACAAAGCTTTCTGCAACCCAGCGGCTTGGCTGACTCGAGAGCCGAGCAGGTCAGCGCACTGGGCAGGCAGGGTCCGGGGGCAGCGGGCAGATTCTTCCGGCTTTTGTGGAGGATGCGGCAGGGATGGCCAGTGGCTGCGGCTCTCGCTTCTCCTCTTTTCTCACAGAAACAAATCCCTGGTTTCTGCAGGACACAACGGTCGCCTGGAGGAAAGCCTGATTCCCAGCTGCTCCTGCTGTCGGGTGCGGCCTCGTGACCAAGCTCTGGCCAACAGGATACGAACAGGAGTGTCTTGTGGCAGTTTCTAGGAATCCTTTAAAAGAACAGCTGGTCTTGTGCCCTCTCCCGCTTTTATTTTTCAACCCTTCCTTCACTGTGCTGCCTGCTTCATGAACGTCATGGCAGGGCTGCCCACCTGTCTCCTCCTGAGCTCGAGACTATGAGATTTCTCTTAGGTCAACAAAAACTAACGCAAGAAGGAACTCCGGTACCAGAGGACTCCGTGGGCTAAAGCTACCAGGGCAGCCCTGGACTGCCGATGTAAAGAATTTCATAGAAAAAAAGAAACTCCCTGGTTTCAGCCAATTTACTCTAGGTCTCAATTAATGGCAGCTGCTCCTAATTCCAGCGGATACAGGGACCACCCCGACGGTATGTACTTCAATGTATAATGTCTTTTATCAGGGACTTGGCCAGGCCACTTCCAAGAACCATCCTCCAGCTGCGGTTCTCAATCCTGAGTACATACTGGGTCTCATGACTGCCTGTATATCTCACCGACAGTTAATATGGGGCTGAATGATAAAGCACCAGAGAAATCTTGTGAAAGTGGTTTTACGAGTAGAAAGTTGAAGAAGACATTTATGATATAATACTCCCTGCATATCCCCCTCTCCCTTGAGCACTAGGCATATAACCACCAACTCCTCTTGCCCACAGGTCCTGTCCCTATGCTATAATAAAAGCACATTTTGGCACTGAAAACGTCTCAAAAATTCTTTCTTGACCGTTCATTCGTGGCCCTACATAATGTCTACATTTATAAAATGATGTGTAACCATTTAAACATTTACCCTAAAATATTTCAGGACAAACACACTTTTAACATTCAAACTGATGGAACATTCTAGCAAATAAAGATGTAAAATCTGATATGCCATCATCTTATTTTATCTAGAACGAATGCCACTCTTTTATTCTTTGCTAATATGACACATAAAAATAGAAAATTAGGAAAATCCCCACCATGCAGAATTTACATGAACTATTTTTTAATGTTTATTTTTTTATTAAAAATTTTTTTTAATGTTTATTTTTTTGAAGAGATGGAGAGACAGAGCGTGAGTGGAGAAGGGGCAGAGAGAGAGAGCGAGATACAGAATCCGAAGCAGGCTTCAAGCTCTGAGCTGTCAGCACAGAGCCTGACGTGGGGCTTGAACCCACGTATCACAAGATCATGACCTGAGCCGAAGTCAGACACTCAACCAGCTGAGTCGTTGGCTCAGTAAATGGAATGCAGAGCCACAAGGCGTCGGTAAGAGAAACAAAGGGAAAGATATTATCATAAATTTTTAAAAACCTGATATTTCAGTAACTTGAACTAACTCAATGAATTCTCTGGGAATTAGTCATCAACAAAATTACCAAATATTCAATAAGCACATTAATTTTTAAATTCATCTTTTTCTAATCATAAAAGTTATGCAAATTGCACTACTAGGTATTTACCCAGAGAATACAAAAATACAGATTCGGGGGCGCCTGGGTGGCGCAGTCGGTTAAGCGTCCGACTTCAGCCAGGTCACGATCTCGCGGTCCGTGAGTTCGAGCCCCGCGTCAGGCTCTGGGCTGATGGCTCGGAGCCTGGAGCCTGTTTCCGATTCTGTGTCTCCCTCTCTCTGCACCTCCCCCGTTCATGCTCTGTCTCTCTCTGTCCCAAAAATAAATAAAAAATGTTGAAAAAAAAAAAATTTAAAAAAAAAAAAATACAGATTCGAAGGGGGTACATGCACCCCGATGTTAACAGCAGCATTATCTACAGTAGCCAAATTATGGAAAGAGCCCAAATGTCCATCCACTGATAAAGGAGTTGTGGTATGTGTATATATGTCTATATATTAGAATATTACTCAGCTATCAAAAAGAATGACATCTTGCCATTTGCCACAACATGGACAGAGCTAAAGTGTATTATGCTAAGTGAAATAAGTCAGAGAAAGACAAATACCGTATGATTTCAACTCACATGTGGAATTTAAGAAATAAAACAGATGAACACAGGAGAAGGGAAAAAAAAAAAAAAAAGAGAGGGAGGCAAACCATAAAAGACTCCTAACAATAGAGAACCGAGGGTTGCTGGAGGCAAGGTGGGTGGGGGGATGAGCATTAAGGAGGGTACTTGTGATGAGTACTGGGTGTTATATGTAACTGATGAATCACTAAATTCTACTCCTGAAACTAATTATTACAGTACATGTTAACTAGAATTTAAGCAAAAACTTAAAAAAAAGTAACGCTTGTAAAAACTCAAATAATCCAGAAATAAAAAAATTGAACGATGTCAGCACATGGAACCCTTTCTCCCCCACTCCTCTTTTCCTCAGCAAACTTCCACCCACGTTATCAGTGTTCAACAATTTCAGAGGATACATTTAAATATTAGGAGTTTCGGATCACATTCTATCCATACCTTAGATTAAGGCCGGAAAATCAAATCAATCACCCTTTCAGTGGATATACTGTGTTAAACTTCAGAAACCGCCGATTATCCTTATAGCGAAAATACGATGCGCTTTTCTCGGCTTAACGATCTGCAGTGTTACTGTCCCTAGCTGCATCTGCAATGAAGATTAATTCTGATTCGCGGCACATTTTATGTTATTAGTATTAAAACCAATTTAAAACCTAAACAAGAAATATTCTGCCAGACTCTTCCATCCAAGTACTAACCAGGCCCGGCCCTGCTTAGCTTCCGAGATCAGACGAGGTCGGGCGCGTTCAGGGTGGTATGGCCGTAGACACTGCCAGATTCTTAAGACACCAAAAATGTGGATTTATTTACTGAAGTAAAACAACAACAACAACAACAACAAAAGCATTCCCGCACCCTCACAAAACGTTTGTGATCATCCTGAATCGCTTGCCTGGTAAGTGTCATCGGTGCTGGTAGACAAAACCCCACACAGCTAAAGCCACGTGGCACAACAGGCCTCTTCTTGGAGGGGACTCGAAATGGACTAGAAAAAGAAGCCACTCTGAGCTTAAAGGCCATCTGCCATCTCATCCAAGGGACACTGCCAGCTTACTGACAAGTCTTAGAAAGGTGTGCCAACAAGGACCTCTTGC
Source organism: Neofelis nebulosa (assembly GCF_028018385.1). Classification (NCBI taxonomy): domain Eukaryota; kingdom Metazoa; phylum Chordata; class Mammalia; order Carnivora; family Felidae; genus Neofelis; species Neofelis nebulosa. The sequence continues at coordinate 82,453,623 of NC_080794.1, forward strand.
ACCTTTTCTTTCTCCAATGTATCACAGTTTTGTAAGATAAAAACCAAAGGCAATCCCGCAAACTCTCGGAGTTGAGCATCTGATCACTGGCGATACAAATGTGCTGTTAAATCTATGATGTTTTAATCTTCAAGGGAAACTCGTCACGATGGGCAACGACTGCTGGATTTTCCCCAGCTTTTCATTCGCAAGGGATGAAGTGCACCTCGCAGGCGCTTTCCGACGAAAAGAATCTAGAGCTCACGGCTTTACTTCTTCTTACGGGGATTGACCTCATTCGTGATTCTCCTAACGTCTAGGCTTCCCAGAAAATGATGAAATGGTCTATTTTCTTACCTTCATCATTTACTGGTAGAGCATTATTTCACAAACATGAAAACAAGTTACATGCTTGACAGTTTCTCAGGACGATGGCCGTGCAGACGGCAAACGTGGCAACGCGAATGAAGCTGAAGTTGAGTGAAACTGTGATGCAACAGAAAGAGTGTGGAATTGTGAAGAAGGCACGAAAGAACCCAACTCCGAAACCAGACTCAACTATGGAAAGTTCACTATCAGGTATGATTTAGAGTATCTTCATGTGACAAGAGGTATTAACAAATGTTTCGATCCCTATGGGGAAGGGGGAGAATCCGTGAAAGGCAGATTTCAGCGCGGGCAGCAAAGGGCCGGGCAAGGGAACGCGTGGCACGTGTGACAGAAATGAACTCCACTCGGCAGCTACTTGGTCAAGTTCACTTGGTGGGAGGCTCAAAAAATTGCTCTGGGAATCCAAAGCAGTCGGGGAGAATTACACATTTTCATAATCTATAAGGAATAATGTTGCTAGTCATTTCTCTTGGAATATTCTTTTGGACAAAATGAAAACAAATCTAAACTTAGCTTATGTAAAATACCATGGAATAGTAGCTTTATTGACATATAATTCTCCTACAATTCATCCATTTAAAGCGTACGATTCAATGGTCTTTAGTGTATTCACAGACTTGTGCAGCCATCAAAACAAGCAATTTTAGAGCATTTTCAGCATCCCAGAAAGTAACCCTACACCTACTAACAGTCGCTCCCCACCCCTCCTCAGCTTCCCTAGCCCCAGGCAATACCAGTCTATTTTCAGTCTCCACATGCAATCTTTTGTGACTTACTTCTTTCACTTGGCACAGTTCGCCCACGCTGCAGCATATAATTGCACTTCATTCCTTTTTATTGCCAAATAATATGCCATTGTATGGACACGCTGCTTTTTACTGATCCAGTTGATGGGCACGTGGGTTACTTATACTTTTAAACTATTACGACTAACGTTATGAACATTCAGGTCAAAGTTTTTGTGTGCTTTCACTTCTCTTAGATATATACCAAGGACTGAAACTGCTGGGTCATAGGAAAACTCTACATTGAACCTACTGAAGAAAGGCTAGACTGCTGTCCAAAGTGGCTGCACCGTTTTATATTCTATCAGCAGTGTATAAAGGTTCCAATTTCTTCACATCCTCATCAACACTGACATTACAGCCATCCCTAGTGTGAATGAAGTAATATCTTACCATGGTTTTGGTTTGCATTTCCCTGATGGCTAATGATGTTGAGTTTCTTTTTATGTGCTTGTTGGCCATTCACGGATCTTCTTCAGAGGGATGTACATTCATGTCATTTGCCCATTTTTAAACTGAGCTTTTTATGGAGTTCTAACAGTTGTTTGTGTATTCCGGATACTAGATCCTTACCAGATATACGATCTATGAAAACATCCTTCCATTCTATGGACTCTGTACTTTGTTGATGTGTCTCTTGAAGTGTAAAAGTTTTAAACTTTCGATGAAGCCTAATTTATTCACTTTTTTCCTTTTGTTACTTGTGCTTTTGGTGTGATATTTAAGAAATCACTGCCTAATCCAAGGTTAGGAAAATTTACTCCTATTTTTTCTAAGAGTTTTATGGTTTAGCTTTTACATTTTGGTACAATCCATCTTGAGTCAATTTTTGCATATACTATTAAATAGGGAACAAGTTTCATTCTTTTGTATGTGGTGATCCAGTTCACCCAGGACCATTTGTTGAAAAGATTCTTTTTCTCTCACTGAAATGTCTTGGTATCATTTCTGGAAATCAGCTGATCATAAATATGAGAGCTAACTTCTGGACTCTCAGTTCTAGTCCACGGATATATAGGTCTATGTGTCACAACCACAAAATTTTAACCTTATTCTTCTTTTTCGTGACTGTTTTGGTTATTCTGGATTCCTTTAATTTTCACATGAATTTTGGAATCACCTGTCAGTTTATGCACAGAAGCCAGCTGTTATTTTTTAAACTTATTTACTTCTGGGAGAGTGCAAGCAGGGGAGGGGCAGACAGAGGGGGACAGAGGATCCAAAGTGGGCTCTGGGCTGACAGGCTGACAGCAGCCAGCCCGATGTGGGGCTCGAACTCATGAACCGAAAGATTGTGACCTGAGCCGAAGTCGGACGCTCAACCAAGTGAGCCACCCAGGTGCCCCAGAAAATCATCATTTGGCAACCATCTCAGTAATAAATGATTCAAGCAAGAATCATCATTAATGGATATAAAAACTGGTAGATAGAAGTTTGATAAAATAGGATATTTACAATGTCTCAAAGTATCTCCCTATAAAATATTAATTTCTTATTAACATATACAAAATGCTAATTTTACAGTGGAGACACTTGACATTATTATACCAAGTGATATAAACTCAAGTCCCCAGCAGTGAGATGGACTGACAGTGCAACTGACTCCTCGGATGATGCAGTGAGAACGCAGCATCAGTTCTAGGGTGTTCTTGCCAAAACGAAGTAACCTGCGTCCAATTATGAAGAAACGTAACAGAAACTGATGAACAGAAATTAAGGAACATTCTAGAAAGCAACTGGACTGTGTCTTCAAAAATGGCAAGGTAATGAAAGCCAGGGTGTACTGAGGAACTGTTCTAGATCAAAGGAGACTAAAGGGACAGGACAACAAATGTAGCCCACAACACTGACTTTTACTCTGGTTTGGTCTGCCTGTGTGTACACGGGCTTCTGTGTAATACATGGTGCTAACAGAACATTGCTACCGTGCTCGTCTGGATGGCTGCCTGTGTGGAAAAGCATCCCTGCTCTCAGGCAATATGTACGTTGAAATATTGAAGGACGACGGTGCAAGAGATCTTCAACTTATCCCCAAATGGTTCAGAAAAAAATACAGAGTAGGGGAACATGAGAAGGCAAATGTGGTAACACGTTCACAACTGGGGAATCTGAGTGAAGGGCGTGCAGTTCCTCGTATTAGTCTTAAACTTTTTCTGTACATCTGCAATTATTTCAGAATAAAAAATTAACAGGCTAAACTACGTTCTTCAGCCTCTCATCATATTCTATGTGTATATTTTTAAACCCAAGCATTACATTTACACTTTTTAACTGTTAAATTTTGTTCTGACACGCTCTCATCACTACAACCTATGGAGGTATTTTCAGATTCTGTTTCTTCTGTCAGAGAGCAGAGTTATCAAGATGAAGAATAAAAATCTTAAGTAGAGTCCTGAGAAAAAGGAACTGTAAAAGGTAATACTGTATTTAATATAAGTCAATACATGGATATCTGACAATTTTTTTATTATCAAATATACTGAATTAGTTCCTTTTATGATCTATGATGTTCAGCTGATTTAACAAATTAGTTTTCATTTTATTTTTTAAAGTTTATTTATTTTGAGATTATTTATTTATTTATTTTGAGAGAGAGAGAGAGAGCGCACACAAGTGCACAAATAGGGGAGAGGCAGAGAGAGAGGGAGAAAGAGAATCCCAAGCAGGTTCCATGCTGAGCGTGGCTCCAAATCACCAACTATAAGATCATGACTTGAGCCAAAATCAAGAGCTAGCTGCTTACAGACTGAGCCACCCAGGCACCCCTAGTTTTTTTTTTAATCAACAGCTTTAAGTTCCACATGTGACAGTTTGTTAAAGTTAATACAATAATAGGTAATCTCACTGGTAACCTCACTGACAGGTAACCCCACTGGGTCACAAACAAAGCCATTAAAAATGAAAGTTAGCCATAAAATAACTTCCAGTGACTGAACTTGACATTGAGTTAACTCTGCTTCTTTCCAAGGGAACCGAGCTAGACACGTCCAAAAGTACCTTCAAAGGGCAAAAACCTTTAAGAATTTCCAGGGGCATAAAATTAAATTCAAAATTACAAAATTACAAAATTTTTACCTACGGGCAAATACACATTCATTTTTCTTTGCCAAAGGCCTCATTCCAGGAATCTGTCCTCTTCCCCAATCTTGGCCTCAACCCAATCTGCAAACAATCTCTGTAAGTTACAGTACCTCCTTCTACTAGTTCCTTTTTACTAACTTTCATAAAAGCTTAAGACTGCCACCTGGCAGAAACAAACAAAACTCTCTGACCCCTGCTCACCCTCCAGTTAATCTTATTCTACTTTTCTCTCCTTCGTTAAAGGGTATTTAATGTCCATTTCCTCGTGTCCCACCCACTGCACAATCTGTCTCGCTGTGTGTCTCGGCCCCGTCCAGTCTACTCTCTTCACTAAGGGCAAAGGTCTCACTGTTCTTGAATACGGCGAACACAGTTCCGTCCTCGTCTCCCTCAGCAAAGCGTAAACTCAGAAGACCACCTCCCTCCTCCCTGAAATCCACTCCAGCCTTTCTGACGCCACGTACCCTGCTTCTTCTCTTTCCACCAGGGCAATTCTTTGCCTGATCGTTCCATGTTAGGAGTTACACAGTATTCCGTTCTAGGTCATCCTCTCTTTTTGCTCTACACTTTCTTCCTAGGAAACCTTAACCATGTTCATGGATTCAATTTCCATCACTTAAGTCTGACCTCCCAATCCTCAGGTTCCAGCCTAAATCTTTCTTTGGAGCCCTAGGAGACTCGATAATACTAAGTGGAGCAGAGGTGGGAGGCTATAATCTACAACTTGTCTTCTGCTGGGTAAATTCACATGCTCTTGGTCAGAGCAATTCTTATTTTAGGGATGTGTCCTGCAGAAATATTAGTATGTGTGCAAAAACATGTATATTTAAAAGTATGTTGTAGCGTTATTTGTAATAGCAAAAAATTTACAACTTAAATGTCCGTCAATGGAGTAACTATTATCAATAACGTATATCATTGTCTGCAGCCATTAAAAAAGAACAAGTAAACACATGTATACCATATGGCCCCATAATTATGCTTCTCGGTATTTCCCCAAATGAGCTGAAAATTTTTTAAGTTTTTTTTTTTTAATGTTTGTTTATTTTTGAGAGAGAGAGAAAGAGAGAGAGCGAGTGCACACAAGCAGGGGAGGGGCAGAGAGAGAGAAGAGACAGAATCTGAAGCAGGCTCCGGGCTCCGAGCTGTCAGCACATAGCCTGATGTGGGGCTCAAACCCAGAAACTGTGAGATCATGACCTAAGCTGAAGTCAGATGCTCAACAGACTGAGCCACCTAGGGGCCCCTAAGGTTTTTTTTTAAGATTTATTTTTTAAATAAGCTCTACACCCAATGTGGGGCTCAAACTTGTGACCCCAGATCAAGAGTCACATGTTCTACTGACTGAGCCAGTCAGGTGCCCCAAGGAACGGAAAACTATGCCCACACAAGAACCTACAAACAAATGTTTAGAGCAGCTTTATTCATAAGTGCCAAGATACAGAAGCAACCAAAATGTGCTGCAATGAGTGAATGAATGAACACACTGGGTGATACATTCATACAATGGACTATCATTCAGTGATGAAAAGACAGCAATTTTCAAGCCATGAAACAACACGGAGGAACTTCAAATGCATATTACTAAGTGAAAGAAGCTGATCTGAAGAGGCTACGTACCGTATGATTCCAACTATGTGACACTGTGGAAAAGGCAAAACTATAGAGACAGTAAAAAAATCAGTGGTGGCCAAGGGTTGGTGGCTTTGAAGCGGGGATGAACAGGTGGAACACAGAGGGTATTTAGGGCAACGAAACTATTCTGCAGGCTCCTGTAATGGGGGATGCATATCATTACACATTGTACATCATACAATGTACACCACGAAGAGTGGATCCCATTGTCAACCATGGACTTCAGTTAATAATAATGGATCGATATTGGCTTATCAACTGTATCGAATATATCTCACTAATGCAAGATGTTAATAATAGGGGAAATGGGAGGTGGGCGTTGGAGGACAGATAGAAACTCTCTGTACTTTCTGCTCAGTTTTTCTGTAGACTTAAAACTGATCAAAAAGAAGTCTAGTAAAAAAAAAAACTACAAATGAGAAAAATGTAAGATAATGACAACAGGGGAAAGTGGGTGCGGGGGGTACAGGAGAATGCTCTATACTATCTTTGCCATTTTTCTGTAAAGTTTAAACTCTTCTAAAAAAGTTTACTTTTAAAAGGAATGAGGAAGTTCGTGATACAACATTTTCACGATAACCTAATTTTAATGTAAAAAACCAAGCCACAGGATATTTTAGAAGGATTTAATTTACACATATAAATTCTAGGTTTAAATAAATGATGTGATTAAAAATTAAAATTAGAAAATACACGCACAGGAAAAAACCCAAACTTCCCACCAAACTTCAATAGTGCTTACCTCTGCAGAGCCTGGGGTGTGGATATGTATGCTTATATGCACGTGCACTGGGATATGTTGTGAGATTTTAACTTTCCACACCATATTTTTAATAATAACAATCATATAATCAATCATGTTTCTAGTAAAGAAAATGTTCAACACAAAGAAGCCACCTAGGGCTAAAGTGCTGGTGAATAAATAAATATGAAGCGTCCAGCACAAGACCGATGCTAAAAGCAGCAACAGAGCTACAATTACTGTTGATAGAATTCCCACTTCGGTCACTTCACCCTTATTTAAAGAGAGTGCTCACATCTGTGCGGCTTTTAGCAGGTGAAGCCGTGAGTCAGAGCTGGGTAAGGAGAACGCCTGCCTGCCGTGTTCTCGGGTACACGGGGGGAGCTTCTGAGTCAGCTGCCGGGGACTGCACACAGCACACGGACCTGCCTCAATGTGAAGTCACCCCTGAAGGCTCATCTAAACTTCTGGACCAATGAATCGTCCAGCAGGCAGAAGAAAGCTCTGCCAGTCGCCCAAATAAAACACGTATTACAAATAGTAAGCTAAATTCTAGCACGCTGGTCCTCAACTTTGGCTGCATACTAGAATCACGGGGGACGTTTTAGGAAATTCTGACGCTCAGGATCTCTATGGACCATCGGGAGTCCCTGGGAGTGGGGCCTACAGGCAACGGCACAGAAACACCCCAGCATGTAGTCAGACATGTAGGAGATCTTAAAAAACACACCGGCGCATGAATCGAAGGGTGCGTTAACAATTTCTTGCAATTGCCTTTAAAAACAGTGCTCTAGGGGCGCCTGGGTGGCTCAGTCGGTTGAACGTCCGACTTCCGCTCAGGTCACGATCTCACGGACTGTGAGTTCGAGCCCCGCGTCAGGCTCTGGGCTGACGGCTCAGAGCCTGGAGCCTGCTTCCAGTTCTGTGTCTCCCTCTCTCTCTGCCCCTCCCCCGTTCATGCTCTGTCTCTGTCTCAAAAATAAATAAACGTTAAAAAAAATTAAACAAACAAAAACAGTGCTCTAAGACAGGGAAATTACGAAAACAAACAAAAAGCGAACCCGTGACAAAAACCAAAAGCCAAGGCTACAGCAGGGAATTTCTCCACTGCCACATTCATGTGGCCATTTTTCATTTCTGCTCCTATTAAAGCCTCAGAATGGAGAGAGTGACCCTCCGGTGTGCCTTAGCTACAGTGCAAATAAGAACGTACAAAATAACCTCAGTTGTCCTTTCACATCTTCTATAATAATGCTGTGATCCACTGTTTTTGTGTTAGAAATCAGCAGATTTCCATTTAATTTTATTCGTGATTTGATAAAGTGACTCTGTGGAGACTGAAAAAAAAAAAAACAACAAACCCAACATATTAACATAGATGAGAGAAGAGGAGACAGAGATGATTATCGATAGTTCCTTAAAAGTCAATTTAAGACCATCACAACATCAGGAGTAAGGGGCACAGTGGTGTCATCTATTGTAAGTGCCTTTTTATTGTCACAGCTTTATGATTTTGAAATCTGGTTTTCTTTTGGATTTTTAAACCTGAAACTAGGTGCTGTAATCTCTCTGAAAGTTAGTCAAGTAAGTAGTATTAGTGATACAAATAAGCCTTTTTACAAAACTTGGATCAGATTTGATCATGTTTGATTTTTGCTAAATTTTCTCAATTACTCATTTGCTGCATATTAACTACCAGTAGCATGCGTTAATGGTCTTCATAGTATAGCTGTAAACGCACAGCTGAAACAGGAATAATAGTTTACACGTTCCTAACCAGTGAAAAAAAAAATACTTCTTAGGACTTTTTTTGAGAGAGAAGGAAGAGAACATGCATGAGTAGGGGAGAGGAGTAGAGGGAGAGAGAATCTTAAGCAGGTTCCACTCCCAGCACAGAGCCCCACATGGGGCTTGATCTCACTACCATGAGATCATGACCTGAGTTGAAGTCAAGAGTCGGATGCTAAAGGTTAAACAAAAAATTTAAAAAAAGGGGGGGGGGCGCGCCTGGGTGGCTCAGTCGGTTAAGCGTCCGACTTCGGCTCAGGTCATGAACTCACGGTTCATGAGTTTGAGCCCCGCGTCGGGCTCTGTGCTCACAGCTCGGAGCCTGGAGCCCACTTCGGATTCTGTGACTCCCGCTCACTCTGCCCCTCCCCTACTCATGCTCTGTCTCTCTCAAAAAATAAACATTAATTTTTTTTTTTTAAAGAGTTGGACGCTTAACCAACTGAGCCACCCAGGCACCCTGGCATTTTATTATTATTATTTATTTTTTTTTTTTTTTAACATTTTTTATTTATTTTTGGGACAGAGAGAGACAGAGCATGAACGGGGGAGGGGCAGAGAGAGAGGGAGACACAGAATCGGAAACAGGCTCCAGGCTCCGAGCCATCGGCCCAGAGCCTGACGCGGGGCTCGAACTCACAGACCGCGAGATCGTGACCTGGCTGAAGTCGGACGCTTAACCGACTGCGCCACCCAGGCGCCCCAGTTATTATTATTTTTTTCTAATTAAGACAAGAGAAGACAGGGGCTTTCACTTCCAGCAAGATGAGGCACACCTACTTTTCTCCACTGCCCCACTGAGGATGACAGAAAACCCTGGACATGATGCATAAGACGTAAGAAGACACTGGAACAGGAGGGAAGGCGCAGCCCGGTAGGGACTCGGAGGCCTGAGGAATGATAAGGCGGTGAGCGTCCTGGGCTCTTTCTGCCTCGTGTATTCCAGAGGGGATCCTGGAAAAGCTGGTGACCCTGAAAAGCCAATACACAGAGACAAAAAAAAAATGTAGCAAGAAAAAAAGCTTTCTGAGAATAATCTCAAAGAACATACTGTCCCAACTCACCCAATATGAAATAATATAAATAGCCCTATAACTAACTAGTAAAGAGATTGGATTTGTAATTAATTTCCAAAAAAGCAATCTCTAGGCCCCAGTGGGCTCCCTGGAGAATTCTACCAAACATTTAAATAAGAATTAACACACCAATTCTACACAATCTCTTTCAGAAAATAAAAGCAGGAACCTAAATTAGACAAAGCACAAGTAAAGAAAATCGCAAACCAGTACTCCTTATGAATATGGATGCAAAAATCCTTTATGAGATGTTAGCAAAAAAGAATTCAGCAGTTGCATTTATCCCAGGTATGCAAGGCTGATTCAGTATTTGAAAGCTAACCAATACAATCTACCATATTAACAGTTTAGAGAAAACAATCACAGTCACATCAAACGAGGCAGAAAATACACCTGACGGATTCAACAACCAACCATGCATGTTAAAAAGTCCCAGAAAACTAGGACTGAAGGGGGATTTCCTCAACTCGATAAAGAATGAATGCTTTCCCCCTAAGATCAGAAACAAGGCAAGGATGTCTGCTCTATTTTTATTCAAGGTAGTGCTGGAAGTTGCCACTGCAATAAGGTGAAAAAAGGAACAAACATGCACCCAGATGGGAAAAGAAGAAATAAAATTGTCCCTATTTGCATGTAACATAGCTGTCTATGCACAAAACCTCAAAGATGCTGTAAAACAAATCCTCCTAGAAATCCAAGTGAGCCCAGCAAAGTCACAGGATAAACATCAACATACACCAATCAAATGAACTACAAATCACATACCTGCTATGGTTATTAATATCTGGGATATAAAGAACTCCTAACACTCAACAACAAAAAACCCCAAATAAGTTGATTCAAAAACAGGCAAAAGACATGAATAGACATTTCTCCAAAGAAGACATACAGGTGGCCAAAGAGCACATGGAAAGATGTTCAACATCAGTCATCGTTAGAGAAATGCAAATAGAAACCACAATAAAATAACGCTTCCCACCCAGATGGCTATTGTCAAAAAAACAGAAAACAGCAAGCGTTGGGAGAGGATGTGGAAAAACTGGAACACTTGCACGCGGCTGATGGGAATGTGAAATGGTGTGGCCATGGGGAAAAACGGTATGGTGGTTCCTCAAAAAAATAAAATTAGAATTACCATATAATCCAGCAATTCCATTTCTGGACACATATCCAAAAAACAGAAAGCAGGGTTTCAAAGAGATATTTGGAGACCCGTGTTCCGAGCAACATTATTTGCAACAGCCAAAAGGTGGAAACAACCCAAGTGTCCACGAATGGATGAATGGATAAACAAAATATGGTGTATACACACAATGGGATATCATTCAACCTTAAAGAGAAATGAAATGCTAACATCTGCCATGACATGAGTGAACCCTGAAGGCACTGTGCTAAGTGAAATACGCCAGTCACAGAAGGACAAATAATGTACAATATCACTCCTATGAAAAACTTAATAATCAAGCTCATAGAGACAGCAATTAGAATTATGGTTGCCTGGAGCTGGGAGAGAAAGGAACAGAAGTTAGTGTTTAATGGGTACAGAGTTTCGATATGGGACGATGAAACGAATTCTGGAGAGGGATGGTGGTGATACTGTACAATGTGAATGTACTTAATGCCACTGAACTACACACTTAAAACTAGTTAAAATGGTGAATCTTATGTTGTGTATATTTTGCCACGATCGAAACAAATATTTTTAAAGGCCCACTGTATTCAATAAACAATAAACATGTGGAAATTATGAAACATAAAAAACCACGTCATTTATAATTACTTGGAAAAAGAAATACCTGTAAACCTAAAAGAACATGTATGGGACTTGCATGCTGAAACCCACACAATGCTGCTGGAAGAAATCAAAGATCTAAATGAATGGACAGATGTTCCATTTTATGGACTGAAAAACTTGTGATAAAAATATTAATTCTCTCCCAGCTGATCTATAGATGTAACACAGTTCCTAACAAAATCCTTGCAAGTATTTTTATGGATACAGGCAAGATTATTCTCGAATGTATGCAGAAAGACTAGGAGAGCTGAAACAATTCTGAAAAAGAATAAAGTTGAAAAAGAATCATTCGACTGAATTTTAAGTCTTGTTACATAGCTACAGTAATCAAGACTGTAGGGGCGCCTGGGTGGCTCAGCTGGTTGAGCGTCTGACTTCGACTCAGGTCATGATCTCATGGTTGGTGGGTTCAAGCTCCATATTGGGCTTTGCACGGAGAGCATGGAGCCTGCTACGGATTCTCCGTCTCCCGCTCTCTGCCCCAACCCACTCATGTGCGTTCTTGCTCTCTCACAAAAATAAACATTAAAAAAAAAAAAAAAGACTGTGTAATATTTACACATTACACAGGTAGACATACGGATCTGTGGGACACAACAGAGTATCCAGAAACAGCCCCACACAAGTATGGCCAACTGATTTTTGACCAAGACGCAAAAGCGATTCAGTGGAGGAAGAGCCTTCCCAGCAAACAGTTTTGGAGCAACTCGATATGCACAGCCAAAAAACTAAATCTTGATCTAAACTGCACATCTCAAAAAAAATTAACTCGGAATGAATCACAGACTTAAACGTTACCTGTAAAAGCATAAAACTAACAGGAGAAAAATATTTGACACCTAGGGCTTACTGAAGAGTTCTTAGACATGAAACCAAAAGCATGATTCATAAAGGAGAAAAATGATAAGTTGGACAGTATTAAAATTAAAAACTTTTGCTCTATGAAAATCTGTTAAAAGGATAAAAAGACAAGCTACTAAAGACTGATATTTAAAGTATATAAAGAAGGGCACCTGGGTGGCTCAGTGGATTAAGCAACTGACTCTTGGTTTCTGCTCAGGTCATGATCTCAAGGTTTGTAAGTTCGAGCCCACACAGTGGCCTCGGCTGCTGCCAGCGAAGAACCTGCTTGGGATTCTCTCTCTCTTCCTCCCTCTCTGCCCCTCCCCTGCTCATGCACGCACTCTTTCTCTCTCTTACTCTCTCTCTCAAAATAAATAAATAAACCTTAAAAAAGTATATAAAGAGGGGCTGGCTGGCTCAGTTGGAAGAGTGTGCAACTCTCAATCTTAAGAGTCGTGAGTTCGAGCCCCGTGTTCAGTGTAGAGATTAAACTTTTAAAAAAAATAAAGAACTCTTATAACCCAACGATATAAAAACAAACAATCCCTTTAGAAAAATGCACAAAAGACAGGAGGATACATTTCACCGAAGGGAAAATCTGGATGGCAAATAAGCACATGAAAAGATGTCCATCAGCCATTAGGGAAACGCAAATTAAGACCATAGTGAGATACTGCTATCCACCTGTTAGAACAGCTAAAACAAAAACATAGAAACAAAACCAGTGCTGGCAAGAACGTGAAGGAACGGTGTCTTTCATACATGGTGGTGGTAATATAAAACGGCACAACAACTCTGGAAACCAACTTGGCAGCTTCTTAAGAAACTAAACCTACTTTTACCATACAACTTGGCAATTACACTCTTGGTCATTCATCCCAGAGAAGCGAAAATTAAGTTCACACAAAAACCTGTATAACAAATGTTTATGCAGGGTTTTTCTGGTGATAGTCATAACCTGGAAAAGCACAGAAATCCTTCAACAGGTAAATAAACAAACAAGCTGGGGCACAACGATCATCCACACCATGGACCACTACGCAGCAGTAAGTAGGAATGGATTAATAGATTAAGAAAGACAGAGAGAAAGACACACACACACATACTCTACCCACCACTCTCCCCCGCACACACAGAGGAGAAGAGAGGGAAATTACAAAGGAAATATAGTACAATATCTAAGACATTCCCACTGGGCCATGTCTTTGTACTTTAGCATGGAGATCCTTAATAACCTCTGAGATTAGTAGTCAAAGGTAGTATTTCAGGATTTTATTGATTTTCATAAGCTAAAACAAAACTATAGCATCTTAAGTGCAAATGTGAAATATTTTCAGGATTTATTATATATTGTGTTCTTTAAAACAATCTGCTTTTGAACCTTAAGATCAATTACTTCTCTGTGGCTTAAAGTTCAAACAATGCTATGAACCGTATATACTCTGATCAATAAAGCCAAAATTCAGTAAGTCTGATCTGACTTAATAAAGCAATAATTCATTGTGCTTAATTTTTAATAATTTTTTATTCAAGATGAGTGGAGGATTTATAAGCTATTTCCTTAACTGAAAAAAAAAATCACATCGGACCTTTCATTATCCACTGCAATTAAGAGCAATCTCAAAATGAGACTCTATACATTCACTGTTTTAAAGTATCTTGATAGAATGAACAAACATCTCAAGCGTCTTAAACATAAAAAACTCCAGTCTTAAAGCAAACTAGGATATCTGTAAGGATGGCACCCACCTTGTTGAAGCTTGCAAAAATTCTGAAATAAAGAAACATTTAATACCCACAAATGAAACTAAGGCTATCAGGGGAAGAAAAAAAAATGCAACCAAAAGAAAACATCAAATCGGGTCCCTCAAAAATCTTCACAAAAAGCTGAGTGAGATAAGTGATGGAAAGTCAGTCACAGCCATCTCTCTCTGCTGTAAATAGTGATTTTCTGAATATTAAAATGAAGACAGTCTGTGGGGGTTAGGTTACCTACGAACCATGCTTAATGCAAACACAGGTGCTGGCTCCCTGCAGCTCCTCCCTCAGCCCCAGGTTCAGCAGCCAGGACCATCCAGCTATCCTATAATCCTAAGGCTTTTTCATACTCAAAAACATACCTTAGATTTTATTTTTAATCCCAAACAATGGTGGGAATGCAAAGGCCAATGAACAGAGTTAATGGCTATCATCAAAGTTTCCAAGATCTTTTAGGCAAATTAGAGACAATGTAACTCTTACTTTGCTTAGAAAAATGCAGTTTCAAATCTCAGCAATTTTGTCCCTGTAAGGCATCTTATGTCCACTTAGTTTTTTCTTCTATTAAGACCATTTAAAAATGGTGCTACCCCTGGCAACCAGCTTTGTTCAGGTAAACTTGACAAATAAAAATTAGAATTGCATACACTTAAGGTGTACAGCATGCTATTTTGATATATGTACACACTGTGAAATGATTACCACAATCAACCTAATTAACACATCCATCAAAAGTGTTCAAAAAATTGTTTTAATGTTTATTTTTGAGAGAGAGACGGAGAGAGCGGGCAAGTGGGAGACAGGCAGAGAGAGAGAGAAAGACACAGAATCCAAAGCAGACTGTGGGCTCTGAGATGTCACAACGAGCCCGACGTGGGGCTTGAACCCACCAACTACGACATCATGACCTGAGCCAAAGTCGGACACTTAACCGACTGAGCCACCCAGATGCCCCTCGATAGTGCTTTTTAATGAAGAAAAAACCTATTACAGGAACAATATTTTGATTGCTCTCTGTCATCTTATATGTGGATGGTCTTCCCATCCTAACAGTAAACTCCCTGAGGATGGGAAGCAAATCTTGTACTTCTTTGTAGCCTCAAGGTCCAGGCACGATGCACCCTCGATCCTGGAGATACAAAGTGCTGAGTAGGCATCCACTAAATGCCTGTGGTTCATGGTGCTGATCTCAGACTCCAGACTAGCAACACATCTTCAGAGCAACTATCCAGCTTTTATCAACTATCTTGTTAATTAGTACCTCATGTTTATTACTCAATGTCTGAATTCCCAAATTAAATCATTCTTGGATTATTTTGTTTCTGAATATGTAATAAATATTGAAATTGATCGGGTCGCAATTGCTTTGAATTGTGCTCTGTTTAATCTGTTTTTAGAACAAGAATGGTATCTGACATCTACATAAAACTCCTGTTAATTAGCCACAATAAAATGTAAAGAAATGATGCTAACTGTAAACAAGCCATCAAACACAACCTAAGTCCATCTGGAATGAAAAGGCTGTGTCTCACGCTTCACGTCCTAGACCAGTATATGTCTGCTTCTCCAGAGGGACTAAGAATTTTAGCAACAGAGACACTGCATGGAGAATACCCATGTTCCAGATCTTTTATGAACTGGCAGGGCTCCACTGATGATTTATATGAAGAGAGGAATTCGGGCCCAAACCCAGCAGTGAACCACAGCCAAGGTCAACTGCTTAAGCAGCATTTACGGACACTTCTGAGGCAGCCGTGAGCTAGGAATTACTTAGATGCCGTTCAAAGGCCCTGTTGGTTATTGGTCCCCAATCCAGGGAGGATAATCGCTGAGTGTGTTTTGGTTCTATCTTTGGATGCGAGATTGGAGACTGCAACCCACTTCCTCAGGGGAAACGCCCTTCTCCAAGGTGATAAACAAACTCAACTAAAGAAGCTTTGCCACATTTCCTTCCGGTATATTATCCTCCTGCTTGGAGGAAGAAAGGTTTTTTTCACCCTGCACAGCTACGCAGGTTTTGCTGTTTTTGCCTCTTTTTAAAAAATTTTTTATGTTTATTCATTTTTGAAATACAGAGAGAGACAGAGCACAAGCAGGGGTGGGGCGGAGAGAGAGGGGGACACAGAATCTGAAGCACACTCCAGGCTCTGAGCTGTCGGCACAGAGCCCAACGTGGGGCCTGAACTCACGAACCACAAGATCGTGACCTGAGCCGAAGTCAGACGCTCAACCAACTGAGCCACCCAGGTGCCCCAGCTGTTTTAGCTTTAATTATTAGATCCTTCTATGCCTTCCTTGAGTTGCCAGTCCAGTGGACTGTTCCATGTTCTTCCAGAGTTTCTGCTGTGCTTTCATTAGTCTACAATTGCATGTGATGAAATCCATTTGTTACTTGCTGACTCCAATCTCCCCAAATGACTTGATGCTCTTGGTTTTCATTTTCATTACAGTGCACTGAAAAGATCTACTCTGAAGCAAAATGTTTGGACAATGAAAAGGTGTGTGATGGGAACTATAATAAGATTAAAACTCCTTTCTTGGCATTAAATAAGCTAACGGGTAACCAACTCAGGCAAAATCTTACCAGTGATACATAGAACCTCTGGACAACAACAGGAGAGTTCTCTTTTGTTCCACCAGGCCACTCCTGGGACTCTCCGTGTCCTTCATCAGCTCTGACAGGTCTGACACAGAAACTGAGTTTTTGTCTTCATGCTGCTCAGGTACACGATTTATTCATGAATCCCTAAAACTTGAGACTTTCTAAAGTAAATTCCAGTTTTCTTTTTTAAGCTTAAAATAAATCTTTAAGAACGCTTCCTACATCTCAAATACTTCTTCCTAAGACTTGAGCCTGTTATAGAACTTTTGGGCAACAACGTAAGAGGACAGAATCTGAGGCCTTTTATAGAACAGTGTTGCTCAGTCCTTTGAATCCAAGCACGTTTCTGTGACGTATTTTTTAAGAACCTCGACTATTCCCTTCAAGTATTTTGAAAAACAAAATAAAGTATTGTGACTAAAAACGAATAAAGCAGTGTTACAAAGCACTGTACTTACAGTTCATACACACTCCTCTTTGGAAACCAATTTCTTTCAAAAATACAGCTGATCCTTGAACAATACAAGTTTGAGGTATGTGGATCTAGGTACATGCAGACTTTTTTTTTTTTTTTGATTAACACAGTACAGGACTGTAAATGTATTTTCTCCTTCTTATGATTTTCTTAAAATTGTTTTCTAGCTGACTTTATTGTAAGAATACAGTATATAATGCATATAACATACCAATTATGCATTCACCGACCATTTACGTCACTGGTAAGGCTTCTGGTCAACAGGAGGCTCTTAGTAGTTTTAGCAGAGTCAACACTTACATGCTGATTTTCAGCTGGACGGAGGTGGGTACTCCTAACTCCTGTGTTATTTTCAGAAGGGTCAACTTCTGTATTTTCAGAAGGGTCAACTGTACTTTCAGAAGTGTGCAGTTGCGAAAGAAATGGCTACAGTTTGTAGTTAAAGCCAGGCCTACGGTCCCAAAGCAAACACTGGACCACTGGCAAATTCAGAAAGTGCAAATAAACTAAATAGTCCCTTCTGATTTTCCTTGCTTTCTTGAGTGCAGTTTGAGTGCTTTAAGAAAACATGTTCAAAAATCCTAACTTTAAAAATGAAAATATAACACAGATGATTAGCTGTACTGCAAGACAGTCTCTGTTTTGTCAAAGAATTCGCAATAATGGATTTAACAACAGGGTATTTTTGGTTTTGTTTTGTTTTTTAGAGAGACAGAGAGAGAGTGTGTACACATGTGAGAGTATGAGTGGGGGAGAGGCAGAGAGAAAATCCCAAGCAGACTCCACGCTGTCAGTGCAGAGCCCGACGTGGGGCTCGAACTCCTGAACCTCAAGATCATGACCTGAGCCAAAATCAAGAGTTGGACACTTAACTGACTGAGCCACCCAGGCGCCCCAACAGGGTGTTTTTTAAAAGAGACATTAAAAGATAGAGCTCAATTTAGAGTCACTAGATCCCATTTGACTTTCCCGAAACCATCATTTTATAGAACGAAGATTATGCAAATTTAGTCAACCAGCTCAGATACACTTCTTTACATGTAGTCAGTAGATCACAGCACCTCACCCCTCCCTCCACACACCCTCTAACTGCATTAACCCGAAAGACCTTGTTTTTTGGTTTCATTCAGTTTTGAGGAATCACCTGGCATTACTTTAAGATGTGTATCAAAGCTCCCACATGAACAATAACTCGCTTCAGACTGAGAAGGCCTGTGCGGAAGACAGGTGGAGAAAGAGCCGAGGACAAAGTTCAAAGGGCATAGCGTTCCCGAGCTCTCCCTGGCACCTGCATCACGGGCTTCCATAGCCACTGTCATACTTACAACCGACTCCTTGGAAGAGAGGCGTCTTTACGAAGGGAATGTAACTTAGATCTGAACGTGAAATTAGAACTCAGAGTTCCTGATGCCAAGGTTCAGACGACTGCAGTAAACTCTGCTGCTGTCTGTTCAAAGAAATGATCTATGCAACTTAACATTAAGTAAGCAAAAAAGAAATTAAAAGAGGAAAACACAAGTGGTATTGATTTAAATTTCCCCTAACATACTCAAATCGTGTTTACTTAGAGTAAAATACGTTTTAAAGGGCATCTGTGACTGCATCATAAAATCAACGGACATAGTATTTCAGTCCAGAGTTTGTCAAAAGAGGTAAGCCTCTAAGGTCGTATCTTTCTTCAAAGGCAGACACATCTGGAGAATCCAGACACTTGGTAGACAAAGACAGTTATGTAACAAACAACAGTGAGGAGGTGTTTTAAAAATTGGGCATACAACTGTGTAGTTTGCTAAGATACATGATAAACAGTAATATTATTGTGTGATACCACAGAATACAATTTTGTTTAGTTTTATATGCAGTTGTCAGTTAACTATCTAGCTAGGACATAATCTTTAGAATACCTGATCAGTAAAATTACAAGCTGAGGCCCCAGTGAAATATAAAAACACGAGAATCCTGACCAAGATGGACAGCAGACCACTTACGAGAACATAAAGGTCTGTGCGACCATCCTGAATCCACATCTGCCACAGCAGAGGAGAGGCGGAGAACCATTCTGGCACCTCGCCAATGTACTGGTGACTTTTCTCACCCAAAGCCCATGTATGTGTGCATACACAAGGCTAAAACACAAAACGAAAACCATGAGCAAAACTGCTATCTTAGTTACTAATATCACTGGAATTAAGAAACAGAGAGGCCCGTCAGCAACTGACCAAGAAAGCCTGGAGAGACAGAAGTGCTCTTAAATAGAAAGAAACCAATTCAAACTTGTACCATTTTTTTCTTGCCTGTAGTCCAGTTTTTGCCTATGGCCCAACACTTCCTCAGGCTCTTGATGAGTGGGCCCATTATTTCAAACACACCAACTACACCTGACAGGCTCAAAATATCCGATCTAGAGCCCCCACCCAAAGCTGTCTAGGGTAGTAACTGGTCATTCAAATATGGCCACTCAGGACGGTAACGTAGCTGTGTGGGGCACATTCCTCGGTCTGTCCTCAGCTCTCAGGGCCAGGGATCGCTGCACGTACATACCACATACACACAATATCGACCACTCGGCAAAGGACTCTCAACAACTACAACTGTGAGATGTTCAGAGAGTAATTTAAATAGGTCCTTCCAGGGACAGGAATACTCTTACTACACTCGCCCAACTCAACTTCTTTCTACTACTAATCAGTTGTTTGCCTCACGAATACTGATCGACAGGTAACAGCAATAGTCAGTGAGGTGAATGTGAGTCAGTGGAAGGATGAATTAAGATGATAAATGCTAAGTGATGAGCACAACAGGTGGACCAACCAATATTCATCGTGGCAATCGCTGCTACCACGACTACGTCTATCAGAACAGAAGGAGAGCAAAGTTGGAGTGAGAATCCAGAGCTTTCCCCCCCATCCTCGTCTCTCAATCTTAGAACCAACTCAAAAATACTGGAGTGCCTCCCATGAGTAAAGATGAGTAATGGTCAGCACAGCTTTGTTTCAGCTGTGTTTGCGAGAAACGCGGAAATGTGTACTGTCACACTGGAAAATCCCTTTTTTACAGTGGACCATATTCAAGAGTTTGGAAAACACTTTCTTAAAGACTTGCCCTCATCTGAAACTGCAACTCGAATCTTCTGCTCCTAATAGAACAGAGAAGGCGGGTGAAAGGGTTCACTGTAGTGAAGTCCAGCACAACTATGGAAAATGCTACAAGGTTTATGTGATGCCTATCACTTGATGCTTCAGAATCGTATACCTTACCTTTATGTAATGCATTCTAGTTTTTTAATAGTGTGATCCTCACAAAAAGTCCTAAACATTTGGAGGTCCCAAAACATACTCGAATCCTTTTCTTTGGGGTACTGAGTTTTAGTTCTTTACGTATTTTGGATGTTAACCCTTTATCAGATATGTCAATCTTCTCCCATTAAACAGGATGCCTTTTAGTTTTGTTGTTTCCTTTGCTATAAAGAAGCTTTTAATTTGTATGAAGTCCCAATACCTTATTTTTGCTTTTGTTTCCCCTGCCTCAGGAGACCTGTCTAGAAGGAAGTTGCTGCAGCCAATGTCAAAGAGCTTACTGCCTATGTTCTCTTCTAGGATTTTTATGGTTGCAGGTCTCACATTTAGGTCTTTAATCCATTTTGAATTTATTTTTGTGTATGTTGGTGGGAATGCAAACTGGTGTGCATTTTGGAAAACAATATGGAGGTTCCTCCAAAAGTGAAAACTACCCTATGATCCAACAGTTGCACTACTAGGTATTTACCCAAAGAATATAAAAATACTAATTCAAAGGCATACACGCACCCTGACGTTTACAGGAGCATTATCCGCAACAGCCAAATTATGGAAACGGCCCAAGTGTCCACCAACCGATGAATGGATCAAGAAGATGTGGCATATATGTATACATATACGTATACACATACATATATAAATATACACATACATATATACATACACACGTATACACACACACACATACATACACACAATGGAATAGTAGCCATAAAAAAGAATGAAATCTTGTCATGTGCAATGACACGGATGGAGCTAGAAAGTATTACATTAAGCAAAATAAGTCAGAGAAAAACAAATACTGTATGATTTCATTCGTAAGTGGAATTTAAGAAACAAATGAGCAAAGGGGAAAAAAAGAGAGAGAGGCAAACCAAGAAAGAGACTCAACTACAGAGAACAAAGTGATGGTTACGAGAGAGGCTGGTGGCAGGGGGTGGGGGGGTGGGTTAAACGGGTGATGGGGACTAAGGTCTGCACTTGTTATGATGAGCACTGGGTAAGGTACGGAAGTGCTGAATCACTGTATTGTATTCCTGAAACTAGTATTATGCTCTATGTTAACTAACTGGACTTTAAATAAAAACCTTAAATTTTTTTAAAAAAAATCCTTCATTTCATGTAGTCTGAATGCCCCACTTCACAGATAATGAAACTGAGGCTGAGAAACTCGTGACCCACCTAAAGTCACAAAGCTAGAGTGTGGCAGAACTACTGTCTTCATACTTCTACTTTAAATACTGTCACTAGGCATTCATGCTCCAGTGACCTGCTATTATATGGGAGTAATGGTTAAGTATTAAATATAAATAAAGTTAATAGACTGGTTTTGGAAGTTGTGAATAAATAATCAGAAAATGCTACGAAAGATACTAAAAATTCAACTGAATGTAACTACCATTCAACTCGCGATTTGGACGACCCTAAGAACACAACAATGTGGTATGTTGGTCAACGTGACAATCCCATCAGCTCAAGGACCTTTAGAGTTAGAATCAATGACCCATCTTAAGACCTAAACGCAATGCACATTCCAGTTAAGACATAACCTTTTGGGCTCAAGGAAGGCAAACTGTGGTCAGCAGACCATGTAATCAGGTAAGAACACACTTGGTCATGGGCTACGTGTCCACCTCTTTGAGATACGAGGTCACTGAAGAGGCACTGTAAATAGGCTCTGGTTTTGTCTTTCAACCTGGAAAAAACCGAATTAAGAAGGAAAATGTCTGAGGGGCCCTTGGGTGACTTAGCCGGTTAAGCGTCCGACTTTAGCTCAGGTCACGATCTCGGGGTTCATGAGCTCAAGCCCTGGATCAGGCTGTGTGCTGACAGCTCAGAGCCTGGAGCCTGCTTTGGATTCTGTGTCTCCCTCTCTCTCTCTCTCTGCCCCTCCCTCGCTCATGCTCTCTCTCTCTCAAAAATAAACATTAATTTTTCTTTTAAGAAAGACTCATTTTTTAAAATAAAATAGTAAAGAAGATGGAGTGTATCACATCTGCAGGAGGATAAGCACTATTTCATGAGACTCTGGCTTCAAATCTATATATATATGGACATGACACTTGCACACACACGTAAGCACCGTGTACCGGCTGGAGATATAAACTATGTATTTTTCAATGAGTTGCAGTTAAAACCGCAAAAAAACAAAGACAGACAGGTGTTCTCAAGATCACTGTCTGTACAAAATGAGCTTTTTCTGGAAAACAGAACTCTATTTGTTCTCTATCCTATACTGACGGGCGGGAGGCCCTTGATCTTGTGTTTATGTTGCCGGGGGCTAGAAACATCAGAACTGTTTGATAAGTAAGAAGGAGCTTCACTTAGGGACATCACCACTCTTACATCTAAATGGCACGAAGGGACGGAAATCTCCGGCCGGTCCCTGTGGACTGCCATCCTTGCTCCTTCAGTCTTCTTCAAATAACTCCACCTTAATGCGACTTAGGCTCCCCAAACCCCAGGCCAAAGCTTGTCATGCCTCCAAACTGTAAAATCAGACCCTCTTTCTTCTCTGGACACCATTTCCTATCCTTGCAGGGAGCTGTCAGCCCATCATCCTGGTTTTGGGACCTCCAGTCCTTTGACCCCTTCTATGACATGTAGCTCCATTTGTCCCTTCGGTTCCTTTCTAACTGAATTCAGATGCCATCACCATATTCCCACCATTTCGTTGCCAACAGCCTTCAATTCTTGCCCTTCCACGGCAACGGCCTGACAAGCCCACACCCTGGAAGCCAGACAACGGTCTGCCTTCCCCAGGCCGTCAGAGAAGCATCTCCTCTACATGATCTCACCCTCACGGACTCTGACAAGGACTGGCCATCAGCTCTGTCTCCCATTCTTCTTACCCTGCCATCTCCCCCCCTCCACCAGCACCCATTCCAAATGGAAAAGAAAAGGAACCAAATGAGAAAGCATCCAACTTGTTGCCACCACACCAATCTATTTCTCTTCAGTGCACTGAGCCCTTCCTCACCCTCTCCTACAACAAAGGGTCCTTACGATCTAAGGCTGGTCTTCCTGTGTCCTTGATTTTCCTTGTGCTTCGTCCCAGAGACCTTGATACACTGATTTCCACCTCTCTCTTATTGTTCATCCTTCTCTTTGCTAACTCCCATCCGCTTTTGACAATGTTCAAGTCTCTCCCACTTTTTAAAAGTCTTCTGCCATCAGATTTACCTCTCTAGAGTTACTATCTTCAAAATTCATATTTGATCATGGTCGCCTTCTTAACTTCCACTCAGTTTTTAAGCCTTGACGACACTATTTTATCCTTGTCCAAACGAACACAGGTCTTGCCAGGATCCTCCAAAGATGCTTCCCAAGCCCTGTTGGCAGAATCGGACACTGCCATTGCTCCCCATTTCTTGAGCATGCTTCACGTGGCTTCCATGACCCCACACTCCTTTGGCCTCTTCATCATCTACTCAGTCATTCCACAGTGGGGTTCCATAGTGGGGTTCCTCGGGCTTCTCGTCTAGGACTGTTGTTCTTCACTCCGAACTAGGGCATATTCACTCGTAAGGCTTCCACACACGTACTAGTGCCTCCTTCCCAGCCTGTTCATCAGTTTAAGGTCTGTATGTCCACCTGCCTCCTCAACGTCTCTGTCCATGTCTCCAAACACCCCCGATTCAACATGTCCAAGCCGAACTCACCATTCCTCTCCTCCTCCCCCCACCCCCCAAATCTTCCCCTCTGTTCATGTGCTTCATGTCACAAATGAAGAGTAAGCATTAACTCAGTTCGTGTCAGAACCTAAACTCTCTCCCCTCACCCTCGCCATACACAATCACCCAGCCGGTTCCATATACCCCACCTCCTGAATATCCTTAGCATCCGTTTGCTCCCATCCCATTCCCAACAGTTACCACCCACGTCCAGGCCACCATCATCCTTTGCTTGGAGTACTGCGTGCAAAACCCTCCTGATTAGTCTTCCTACCTCCGGTCTGAGTCCTGGTCACTCTCCACATGTGGAGTAGAAAGGACAGAACTTCCGGATGCCATCAGGTGCCTAAACCCTCTCCTGGCCTTCTGGTGCTCTCGGGAGAAACATCGAAGTCCTTACAATGACCAGTCCTTCGCTAGCCAGCTAGATCTCCCCCACCCAGCCTGCCCCCCAAACTCTAGGTGTGCTCTCTGCCCCCTGGGCCTTCTGAACATGCTGTTGTCTCTCCCTGAAGCTCTTGCATTCCCTTCCTCTAAAAATTCTGAGACGTCACCCAAGAAGCATTCCCTGCCCTCCCACACCCTGTGCAGATCTGAGCTGAGGACCCTCCTATGTGAACTAACTGCACCTCTCTCCCCCAACAGGCCACTTATCACACTTTACGAAAACTGCACGATAGCTGTCTGCGTCCTCCGCCAGCCCTCTGAGGGCGGGAGGACTAATTTACCTCCCCGTCATAAAGCATAATACCCGGCTGAATAAGTATTTGTTGAGTGAATGATTTTATGAGTTCTTCACACTTATGATTCTAATTCTGCCTGGCTCCTCCAACTACTTTTTAAGTCCACTACTTCCTCGTGTTCACGGTCCGGATGCGATCTGCGCCAGTGCAGCTGACACGGTCAGCTAACGCTAGGGACGTGCCACCTCGACCTGTGCTTCTTCTGGATTAGACACTCCTTGGGCACTGCCCTGTAGCCCCGAGCCTCATCTCTGACTCGCGGCACCCCTACTGTGCACGGTTCTGTGAAGGGTCCACCGGCCCGCCCTGCTTCCTTTCAGATGCAGCGGCCTGCTCTCCGTTTGCACAGGTACAAAGGACAGGGCAGAGACACTAACACCCCATGAGCTAATCAACAGCCAGTGGAGAACGAAAGCCAGGTGAGCACATACGTCTTCCTTTGGTCCCTCAGGCAGTCGATTCTGAAATAGGTTTCTCAAGGGACTGACGTCCAGTCACTAAAGTGCCGGACCGCCCTGTGCACACACACACTTCCGTTATCTTCTCCTCCTCCCTTCGCTAGTTCACCCGCACCAGCCCCCACTCCTGCTCCCATCAACGCAAGCCCGCGTGTCAGGATCTGCTTCTGGAAGGAAACCCGGCTGAGAGTCGCTTCGGCATCAGAATTTTTCCTCTTGCTTTTTTATTTTGGTAGCAGTTAGCGGAGCAGGTGGCTTTACTTCTTTCCCGATTGTCAACAGGTCCTTCCTAATTTCCGACAAATTTCATCTTGTTATCAGTGAACACGCTACAGAAGCATGAACAAGTCAAGTCTCCCACAAATGATACCTATTTCAAATGAATGGCAGCTAGGAAAACACATTTCTTACAAGAACAGGAATTCTACCCCAGTTTCCAGATTTATATTAAAAACATTTTGCTGGCATCACATAAAAGAACACTCCTAAAATAAACAGACCTTCTCATACCTTCATGTTATAGCTTGCTTATTTTCCTGCAGAGAGACTGAATATTAACGGACACAAGAGAGAGAATCTGAACAGTTTCAAAATACCTTGCAGACAAACGCAGTGACTTCATTCTTATATTGGAGCTGGGTGTGAATGATCTAAGAAACCTTCGGACTGTGGCTTGTCTTTGTCTCAGCTCCTCCAGCAGCCAGCAGACACTGCACTGAACAGCAAATGATGCAGGCTCCAAAACAGAGCATCAAACCCCCTTCCAGAATTTTTTCCCACTAAGCTAATGATTCACGTTCTGTTACAATGGAGCCACAAGTTAAACCAAGAACACTCACTGATAATTCACAAGTGTTCAATTAATGGCACGACTTAGGGTTGATGACAAGCTTGATGGCATCGAAGGATAGGATCTTTTGCCCCTTCTTTACTATTTCATCTTTAATCGTTATTCCATCAGGTGTCCGAGATCACTGAATTTATGGGCTAAGCAAAGTTTAATTTAAATTCTCTGTTTTTATCCTTGCCTTCCAACATCAAAGTTTTTAAGTTTTTAAAATGTGTTTAAGACCAGAATGCACTGAAATCATTAATGCTTACAGAATGTCACTGCTTTTTGAGTAGTAAGACATTTTTACTTTCATTACAATAAAGTATCCCTGTGAAGTAGTTACAGGTCTTCTCAAAATTTTCTGAAGTCCACGGGAGAGGGTATTAAAAGAACTCTGTTGTTGTCATATATCCATGACAGTAATCTTGTTTTTATCAAAAAGCAGGTGGAACTGATGCCTTCTAACTCTGACACATAGGTGTGCACCCCACTTATAATATATTTAATGCCTACAAGCGAGATGCCACAAAGCTCCCTAACAAATAAAAACAAGTCTCTTAGGTACTCCATGGCTTTGCCCAGTACTGCGGTGCACAGACTGAACCACATTTCCTCTACGTCATTAAGATTCACATTTTCACACATTCTGGTATTTCTGAAACCCAGATGCATCTTACAACTGACAGAGTCATAGTCTAACTGGCAACATTTTTTCTTTCTTAGCGGTACGTAAGATAGAGGACTTAAAACGGACGGTGTCTTCCATTCAACGGCGTATCATCGTTCAGCCAGCACTTAAGCAGCTGTGGGCTTTATTTTTATTCTCTAAGTGACATTTTGGACAACCTCTTCGTTACATTCAGAAATGTCAGTTTTTTTATTCAAACGAACAAAGCACTACTCTAAGACGCCACACATCAAAGCCAGGCACAACTAGCATTTTTTTAGACACGGTCTGAAGTGTATTGGTAGTTTCCGGCCTACTGGAATGATTTCAAAACGGATTAATTAATGATTTCAAAATCATAGGATTAATTCAATTTTAAAAACTGGGTGACCGTAAAAGGAATTGTTTATTTTTAAAAATTGATCTGTTCCATAAGAAAAGACAACAGGATCAGGGAAATCTTTCTTTAACAGCTAAACGGAAACCTCAAGTCTGCTTTTCAAAGTTTTTCAGAGCTATTTCAGTCTGCCTCTGGCCAGGGCTCCAGCCAGCTTCGGTCACTGGCTTACTGCTCGCGCGTGCTTTACTGAGCAAAGACTGCCCGGTAAAAATTTGCAAAGCAGTAGTTTTAAAATTTCTCTTGTGCGAGTCTGGCTGTAAAACACTGAAAAAATGCACACGGTCTTTGCAACTGTTGGAAGTTTACCTTAAAAGTCCGTCTCAGGTTTTCTGGTAGAAAGCGCACACGCTAAAATGTTACAATCCTTCGGTGTTACGCACAAATATCGTAGGAAAGGCCTCTTTCCTTGCTCCTCTCTTGCTCCTTTCCTTGCTCCTCCTCATTAGAAGACCGTGTCACAAGGGGGGAAACCTCGTTTCTCACTTTTAAGCCAGCAGTCGTGTTAGTGCTACACTAACATCTGGATTAGAAAGGGTACCTCTGAGAAACGGGTAAGCGGGAAAAGAGAGGAACGCTAGAACGAAGAAGCATTTTTCAGCAGACAGAGAGTAAACTGAAAACTTACAAGGCTTTAACTTTCTATGTTTCTACGTTTGATGTTTTCCACGTCAAAAATACGTTCTCCAGGTTCACCAAATCCAAACAAGCCAAATTTCCGAGAACATTTTGTCTCGACGCCGGGCTTCGGCCGCTCCTGTCTCCACCCAGCTACGTCCCGGCACCACCACCTTCACCAGCAGCGAAGAACTTATGTTTACTAAGCGTCCAGCAATCGAACATCATTCACTCTGCGACTTCAAGCGGGAAGTCATCCTCAGATCCAGCTTCACTGCACACCTCTGGTAATTAAGAAAGACACTGTCCACTTAATTGTAACTTCTCACTGCAGCGCATTTTTAGGAACCCTCGGAAGTTCTGGTTTATCTTTTTGTCATTCTGCATTACTTCCTAGTGACCAAGGCGACACTGTGGCTGAGGGTACACCCTTTGGAGGGACCGTGAACACAGTATTCAGGAAGCGAGACCGGGCTTGGAGAAACCAGGCAAGCGAATACAGTCAGAATTCTTTCTGAACCTGATCATCCCACACACAGTCAGAGTGGGACTTGCTTTCTCGATGGGCATTTACGACAGAAACTACGACACTATAGAAAAAGTGCCAGGGAACCATGCCAGCAAGAAAGAAGAAGGCAGTAAAGAGAAGAGACAAATGAAAGCATCAAGTAACACAGATTGGAGTCTTGGAAGTTCAGGGTTGAGCTCCTTACACTTAGATTTTCATTAACTGGCTGCAAAAGGTAAAATGTCTTAGAAATCCTCTAACTTGGGGAAATGCAGCAAGCACTAAGCCAAAATTAGGTGCTGTCCTTTTTACAGCAAACTTAAATTCAATATTCTGATATCATGACTTAGACAAATTAGGAAATTTCTTGCAATCATTTTCAAGTATGTATAGAAAAGAGGGAGTGAAATCTAGACTAATCTGTGGTAGAATGTCTATACTGCTGTAATCATCAGTAGAGACAGAAATAAAGATCATTCTACTTAGCTTCTTTGAAATAAATGCTAAAAATAAGTACTTATAAAAATGAAAGAGTAGTATCTGAATTAAAATTATTTTAGGGGCGCCTGGGTGGCTCAGTCGGTTAAGCGGCCGACTTCGGCTCAGGTCACGATCTCACAGTTCGTGAGTTCGAGCCCCGCGTCGGGCTCTGTGCTGACAGCTCAGAGCCTGGAGCCTGTTTCGGATTCTGTGTCTCCCTCTCTCTGACCCTCCCCCGTTTATGCTCTGTCTCTCTCTGTCTCAAAAATAAACGTTAAAAAAAAAATTTTAAATTATTTTAAATCTCTGGTTAAAAAACAAGCATCCGGTGATATTTTCGCAGTAAATAATATCTGAGGAGGTCAATCACGAAACATTCCATCACGTGCTGAGGATCAACTGGGGTAACGCAGGAGGAACCGGAGATGGTACTTGGGAACCAGCATATGCTCAGTGAGGTTATCCTTTTTTACGAGTCTGGAACCAAAGGGACTTTTTCTAAGTAGGCTCCACGCCCAGTGTGCGGCGTGAACTCCCGACCCCGAGATCAAGAGTCACATGCTCTACCGACTAAGCCAGCGAGACCCCCCCCAAAAGGATTCTACTACCAACGATAAATAGTATAACACCTGTACGACATTAAGAGTCAAATCAAACCATAATTTATCATGGTCCTCAAACCAGCTCCAAAACATCCGCTTTGCTTCCAATGCCTCTTATGAAGTATCGGTGGCAGACACTGCCTGTCACCTAAGTAGTGGCATTTGTCAGCTGAAGCCCCAAATCAGTGGCCCAGTAGGTTTTGCCTTACTAAAAGGAAGAAGAGACACAGAGTACTCAGAAAAAAACAACACAAGTGTGAAGGATGATTCCTGCTCTGTTGTTTAACCAAGCTATGCAGAGAAAAAAGATCCGGATGAGAGCATAAAAATACTGACAGTGATTACTGCTGTAGAAAGAGATCGATGGGCCGTTCCAATATTTCTTCCTGGCATGGTTTTATGCATTTGGATAAATCTTCTACTACTGTTCCCAGTAAACATTTTTTAAAGATAATTCAAACAAAAGAGGCAACATGTAACTGTAATGCAGATTTTTGAATTCTACACATATCCAACTATCAATTTAATAAGCAACCTGACAGATTTTTTACTTAAGAATGGTTTGAGAAACTTCTAAATTCCTTTCTTTGGAGTAGGCAGAGTTCCTGAATTCAAAAACAAAAGACCTATTTATGAACCAAGGGACGTCTTTAGAATTTTCCAAGTTGCTCCCTTTTGTCGGCCCCTCCCCTCCACCATACATGAAAGCAGTAACTACAACAGGTTTTTACCCTTATGCACACTTCCTCGTTAAGCAAATAACCATATAACCCCAAACCTCCAAAATGCGGGAGGTAGGGGAGTAGGGGGTGGAGGGCAGGGAGGAGTAGGATTTCCAGAGGCTTACATCAATTCAGGATAGAGAGAAATGCAATTTTTCTTACAAGTGGCTCCTGATACGCCTTGTAGCCGAACTGTTTTTACAGAGACCTGTGGCGATCAGCTGTGCCTTCTGCAGAGTAATGTAACTACTGAACAGCTGGGAGGAGAAACAGATTTAGTGGAAAAAAGCACCATGCCGACTAACAACGGTGTCCATATTAAACTCCGTATTTTGTCTGAGTCAGAGTTTGGGTCACGTAAAAGTAAAACGGACCCAAGAGAAGAGAACGGTTTCTCACAGATTGCCATTTAAATCTCAAATGACCATGTTTCACAGCATGCTCAATACCTTTCAGCATGTAACTGCATTTTAATTTCCTAAAACCACAGGACGTAAGTCTGATTTCAAATAGTGTCTGGACTGTGATATTCAATACTGATAAAACTGTACGGTGTTCTCTTGCAAGTTCCAAAGACTCGGCATACGGAAAAGGATCTTCCTTTTCTTTGAAGAAGAAAACTTAGTCCTCTGACTTTTGTAAATGGATTCTAAACAATGAATATATTAAGACCTAGAGCTTATGCCGTAAGAACTGGAATGTAACAGATACAGGAGAAAAGCACGTCGTGCACACTCTTCACTCACCATGGTGTGGTCCCGTCGAAATGAGACTTCAAATTTTCTTTGCCATGAAATGCTCCTCAGTGCTAACTTCAGAAAATGAATTTGAAGTCTATTAACATCAATAAATCTTTACTTGAATGTTCAGTGCATGGAAATTATTCAGTTACCTTTTCAGCTTTCTACAACAGACAGAGCCTGTGATTGTCTTAATCTCCAAATACTATATAAGAGAAGCAACCTTTAAAATAGATCCAGGAAAGAAAAAGGGGACAGTGAAACGGCGTCTTAAGTTTGGGAGTCAGAAACCAATTCGTGATCATTTTTATTTAGTTGGAAGGAACTTATCCACTTTTGTATGTGAACGTGAAATAATGCAGTAAGACGGTTAGCTGTTCTCACCAGAAGGAAATGACTCTGAGCTGCCCTTGAGAAAAGCTAAAAAGGAAAAAACAATTTTTTTTGAAGGGACAGCAGGTAAGTATTTGCTTTCCTCTGAACTACCACTGCCTTTCGCTTTGAGCCTGACTCAAACGCTGACAAATTCAGTACGGCTGTCTGTAAGCAACGCGTCTGTCTGTCTGATCAGTCAGGTGTAATTCTACTTAAAATGAAATAATGAAATGCTGACAATCGGAGGTGCAGAACTATAAAGCCCTGGTTGTTCTACAAACCCTAAATGTCTAGGAAGCCTGGGGTGACCTCGGGGTGTCTGGTGTAGGAGTCAGGTGGGTCCCTAGGGCCACTTGTTCATCAGATTCTAAGGTATCACCATGTGTAAGAAGTGCCCACTCTTGATTGCATAACAGCTTTTCAAGGAGATGCCAAAATACAATGAAACATGAACCAATTTTCCTTTTTTGGAAATAAAAAACCTCATTTGTGGCGGGGTCGGGGGTGGTAAAGAACGCACATCCTAGAACAGAAGAAATTCCTGCATTTCTTTGCTTGTCCCTTTGTCTTCCTATTTGATCTTCCCATTTACTCCCTGCCCCTCCCCCGGCCTTTCCGTTTCCCTTTTCTGATTTTTCTCCAAGCTTAGACCACGGGTGACTAGACAGAAAATGTGACTGTTAACTGTGCACCGGGCACCTCCTCTGGCAGACGTCAGTGAGGCACAGGGGGAACACCCAGGAACTCCAGTCTGAGGAAAACACACATGGGGAGTCGATGCCCACCACGAGCACCACAACTCGCGCCTGATGGACGAAGCCACGGGGGAACGCAGGGAGGGTGAGAAAGGCTGCTGAAAACTGAGCGAGATCTAGACAAAAGGGAGGTGACTAGAACTGCGTTATTTTTCTGGAGACAGGAATCAGAGCAAATAAAGGCAAATGCAGATGAAAGCCCGTGGCACAGTCTACGGGACATCGCGTGCTCATTTGCCCAGCCATCGCCAACCCAGCAAGACGAGGGGGCTATCCTCAGTGTGCCTGTCTTACTCTAATCTTCATGACAGCTCAGCAAGGTAGGTTCTATTATTATCTTAATTCTGAAGGTCAGGAATCTGAGGCCAGGAAGATCCCGAAATTGCCCAAGGGCACACAATTTACAGGCCGATGATGGAGCCAGGATCCACCTGCAGGGAGTCTGACCCCAGGCTGTATGTGCAAGTGTCTGTGCCTACCACCAGCGCACAGACTATCCAAATGGGGAGTACCAAGAGATAAGACATGGCTAGGGCTGGACTGCGTGCGCAGGAGGTGGAAGAAGGGACGGGAGAGGAGAAGCACCAAAGATGTAAGAAAAAGTCAACAAAGTATTGTCAACAACAACAAAAGTATTGTCACAAAACCCATCCCAGCCTGTTGGCCTTCGGGAAACCATTCCCCGGCCTTGTTCAGTCGAACTGGTCAGTATTTCTATCTTCTTTACCTAAACTAAACAGTCTAGGGAAGAATTTTTATGCACTGTGACAGCTGTAGCAGAAATGGAAGGTGGTACCAACGCTCAAAGTAGAAGGAGACGGGTTAGTAAGGAGCAGAAGCACATGAGGTTTCTGCATTTATTTCCAGAAGCGAGAGTGTTGTGTGTGTGCACATGTGGTATCTCCCGGTCTTACACACACGTGCGCGCGCACACACACCATACACATTCTACGATAGATGAAAAGCTACCTGGACCCTATTAAGAGCCAAAGCCACACACAAGGAACCCAAAAACAATGCCAAGGATTTCTGGCAGAGCTCTGCTCCAAACGTACCTGCTTCTGGGTCCTGGTTGAAACGGCAGTACTTTGAGTTCTCAAGTGAAGGCAGGCACTGTTCGATGGGCACCCAAACGTACGTCTCAGGACACAACAAATCAGAAGGTCTATACTGACCCTAAAGAGAAGTGAAGGAACAAGAACACAGGCTTTACAAACACAGTAACTTCCTGGTTACAAGGCTCCAGAGTTCCAGGAAAGGTTTTAATCACAAATTTAAACAAAGTCAACCAGAAACAGCTTTACTGTAAATACTAGCTGTCTCTAGTAACTGCTTTCCTATCTCAAGAATGCACATTTGATTCAAAAGCTCTCTAAAAGCAATGCATCACTATTTGTGATGCCTGTATTGATGTGGAAGATTCGAGTTTCTACTTCCTTTTGGAAGAAATATTTAATATAGGATTCTTGCTGAGCTGACTGCAAAGAATACCCAGTTTCAAAATCAAAGTGAACTGTCTTTTCATATATGAAAGCATAATTTATATATGGAGTGAACTCATTTTCAAAAATGAAATTTTAGAAGTTTTTAATTTGTAGATTTAGTTGATAACACTCATTCCATTCCAATGTACTAAAAACTACTGCTTTGTCAAGAAACTTTCATGAACAATCTAAACTGATATATGTAAAGTTTAAAAAACATTACAGAAATTTTAGAGAAACGTCTATAATTCTCTAGCTTCTTCAAATATGCCATTTTGCAAGAATGTTTTATATATTTATAACCCAATTATGTACCCCAAGTCTAAAACAAAGACTACACACGAGATGCTGAGGAAAAAAAAATCATTTGCCCACAGGTACAAATTATGTGAAATCATTTAGTGAAAAATTTCAGGAGTACCAAAGTTAGTTAAAAATTCCAAATATCTCTTCTCTAAAATTGCAAACTTCAAAACTCATTACAGAGGTTAAAATCCAGTGCGGTGTCTCCCAATTCTGTTTGGTACAACAGAACGCTTACCCGTGTTATGTAATCTTTTATTTCCTAACCTACTCCATTTTGGTTTTTTTAATGATGCTCCTGAGCCATAAAAAATGCTTTTATGAACGGCAAATGGGTCACAATTTCAGAGTTTGAAAAACACTATCGAATGCCAAACGCTCTACAAAGAATACCACTGTTATGGGCTCCACGCTGTCACATACCTTTATGACAGACCAGCGCTCTGTAACCGGCCCGCCACGTGGTCACTGTATGAAGCCCCACTCAGACGTACAAGAAACACCACACCCCCCAGTATTCGAAGCAGTCAGAAGTCCGCAAGCTAATGGGGGAGACCGTACAGAGAGTGTGTGCAAACTAGTTTCTTCTTGAGAAGCCGGGAGAGAGTTCAAGAAGGATGTGGAGTTTTATTGCGGATTTAACAGACTGACTGGAGTTAAGTCCAGGGCAGGATGAAAAGGCATGAGAACAATCTAGAAGAAGGGAACAGTAAAAACAGAGACGCAGAGTTGCAAGATCACCCTGAGGAACAGCAAATAGCGGGGCATTGCAGAAATGGAGAGGTAGGTTGGGACCAGATTCTGTGAAGCCTCAGAATTCAAGTTTTGAACTCTATTCTGGATGAAATGGGAATGCTTGCTGGACAGGAGGAAGACCAGAACTCAGGTCTATGACCCTGCTTTTTCCAGACTGTTCACTGCCCTGCTGATGCCTCACCGCCCTGGCACGGGCAACGTCATCCATAGGGGCAGCTCTCCAGGTGGTGCACATATTCGTCCAACATGAAAATTCACAACACAGGATTATTTGAGATGAATGAATAATTAGTAGGTGTAATAAAGCCCAATATTCAATGATACCTATCTTGTTAAAAGCAAGATTCATTCAGAAAGTGTTTTCTTGGTGGAAAGCAGCAGCATGATATGACAATGTCCTTATTAACAAATCTGAAAAACCAGCAGTCTAAAAGCACTGGGTCTGGGGCGCCTGGGTGGTGCAGTCGGTTAAGCGTCCGACTTCAGCCAGGTCACGATCTCGCGGTCCGTGAGTTCGAGCCCCGCGTCAGGCTCTGGGCTGATGGCTCGGAGCCTGGAGCCTGTTTCCCATTCTGTGTCTCCCTCTCTCTCTGCTCCTCCCCCGTTCATGCTCTGTCTCTCTCTGTCCCCAAAAAAATAAAAAAAATAAAAAAATAAATAAATAAAAGCACTGGGTCTAAACCTTTTTTATTTTCCTTTTGGGTCATAGACCATTTTGAAAGCCTGATGAGGAGGAAAAAGCTAAGTTTAAAAAGCTAAGCAAAGTTCTACAGAAAAAGAAAAAAGGAGTAAATTTTCTTCACCTTGCAGTATACAAAGATTTCTTAGTGCACAAAAAGCATAAACCATTAAAAACAACAACAACAGGGGCGCTGGGTGGCTCGGTCGGTTAAGCGTCTGACTTCGGCTCAGGTCATGATCTCACGGTCCGTGAGTTCGAGCCCCGCGTCGGGCTGTGTGCTGACCGCTCAGAGCCTGGAGCCTGTTTCGGATTCTGTGTCTCCCTCTCTCTCTGCTCCTCCCCTGTTCATGCTCTGTCTCTCTCTGTCTCAAAAATAAATAAACGTTAAAAAAAATTTTTTTAAATAAAAACAACAACACTAATGAGGTGGACTTCATGACCATTATATACTGCATTAAAAAATTAAGAAAATAAATAGGGAGCAGGGCGCCTGGGTGGCTCAGTCAGTTGAGCGTCTGACTTTGGCTCACGTCATGATCTCACGGTTGGTGAGTTCATGCCCCGCGTCGGGCTCTGTGCTGACAGCTCGGGGCCTGGAGCCTGCTTCGGATTCTGTGTCTCCCCGTGTCTCTTCCCCTCCCTTGCTCACACTCTCTCAAAAATAAACATTAAAAAAAAAAAAGAAGAAATAGGCAAGCGAAAGACTAAGAGAAAATATTAACGAAACATATATTAGAAAACATAGCTGTATCTAAAACGTATCAAAAATTTAACAACTCAAGAATAAAAAAATCATTTTTAAAAAGGCACCAAGGGGCGCCTGGGTGGCGCAGTCGGTTAGGCGTCCGACTTCAGCCAGGTCACGATCTCGCGGTCCGTGAGTTCGAGCCCCGCGTCAGGCTCTGGGCTGATGGCTCGGAGCCTGGAGCCTGTTTCCGATTCTGTGTCTCCCTCTCTCTCTGCCCCTCCCCCGTTCGTGCTCTGTCTCTCTCTGTCCCAAAAATAAATAAAAAACGTTGGAGAAAAAAAAAAAAAAAAAAAAAAAAAAAGGCACCAAATATATATGAATATAAATGAATGTTTAGTAAGTACCTGAAAACATATTCAGTATCAGTTACCAGAAATGCCATTAAAACCATAATAACATACCACTGCATAACCACCAGAATGGCTAAAATTAAGCCATTAATTTTAAACTGAATAACAAGTTTTGGCAAGGATCTGGACTATGTAGAACTTGGATATTGTTGGTTTAAAACGGTAGAACCATTTGGGAAAATACATTCTTGGACATGTATCATCTGTGAATATGTCCAGGATAAATTCCTTGAATTGGAATTGATGGCTGTAAGGGTTTTTATGTTTTATTAGCCCAAAACTATTTTCCACTGAAGTTGTGCCATTTTACATTTCCATCAGCAACATATGTACACAGTGCTAACTTCCTCAAATCCTTACCAACGCAGCCTATAATCAAAACTTTCAGTCTCTGCCAATCTGAGAAATGGCATTTCATTGTGGTTTGAATTTGCATTACATAGCATTCCATAAGTTGAAAGGATTTGCATTTCCTTTTCCATAAAGTTGGCCCCCTCTGTTGTTAGATTTCTGGTTTTGTTATTTGAAAAACTCTTTATATATTAAAGAAATTCACCCTTGGTTTGCAAAACATGTTGTACTTCCCTAGCTTATCTATCTTTTGACTCTGTATGGTATTTTCTTTCACCATGTGGAAATCTGATAAGTGGTCAAACATATCATTTGTTAAAACAGTGTCTAAGTTTTGCAATATAATTTTAAAAAGTCACTGTCACTCAAATATTATAAAAACATTTACATGTTCTTTTCAGTGCTTTTATGGTTTCATAATTTTACATTCACATGTATGCTCCATCTGGAATTTATTTTGGTGTAAGGTATAAGAAAAGGATCTAACCTAATTTCTTTCAGATGTTTACCAAGTGGCCTCAACATCATTTTAGGACCGTTGTTTCCCCCGCTGATTTAAACGCCTTTTGGATAACTTACTAAATTTCCATATATATTTAGATCTCTTTCAGCACTTCCTATTTATTTAGACACTATCTGTCTATTCATGTACCAATGCCACACAGTTTTAACTATTAAAGCTTGATATTGTATTTTAATCTCTAGTAGATCTAACCATCCCCCTACGACTGCTCTTCACATGTGCAGAATTTCCCGGCTCTTCTTGTGTAATTTTTCTAAAATCCGGTACTTAGGGGGCAGGGCGCCTGACTGACTCAGTCAGTAGAGCGTGTGACCCTTGATCTCAGGGTTTTGAGTTCAAGCCCCACGTCGGGTACCGTAGAGATTACTTAAAAGACAGAATCTTAAAAAGTAAATAAAATAAAATAAAATTCTGTACTGAGTACAAAAATATTACCAATATGAACAAGGAAACAGTAATAAAAATGTTATGGTGTATCTTGTCTGTTGTGATGGAGGGACACAGAAGCAGAGAACCCCAAGAATGTCTAGTAAAAAAACAGATGCAGATTCATCCACAGACACCTGAACCCAATGTCTGCCTTTAACGATGACAGTGACATTCAAAAACAGTCACTGACCACGAAACGAATCCTCACTGTGCGGCAGACGCTGGGTGGCTGGGAGCAGAATGATGAACAAACGAGTGCCTCTAGGTAACTCACCATCTCCCGGTAGCGACAGACCAGGACAAAGATGAAGCGCATACCAGGTTATAGCAAGTAGGATTGAGTGCAGGGGGTCAGGGTTTCTAAAATGTCACGTTCTTTTCAGGCAATACTTGCTCACAACAGCGGGTCGGATAGTTTCTTTTTAACTCTTTAAACACTTCATTTATCTCGCTGAAGGGTCACAAATGAATACATTTTGACTTCTGCTCATCATCCGAAATCAAGTGTTTAGATTAGGTGAAGACATCATTTTTCTCCAAAGCGTAGGCTTATCTCAGGGCTTTGCGGCAGCTATTCTCCTGAGCCACCAAAGAATACAAAGAGTTTTATGAAATAAACCACTTTGAAACATTATGCTTTCTAACATTAGCTGGTTGAGAGGGAGGGGAGGGAAGTACTTAAAGCTCCACTGAAAGTCACCGTCACACAAATGAGAAACGCAAGGGCCTGGAATCTGCCCTGCCTTTGCAGCTAGTGTGAGAAAATGAGAAATGTCTGTGTTAAGAATGTAATTACTTAAGGATTTGGACATACTTTCCTGTAGTCAGAAGAAAAAATATTTAATCAGCCCCTAAGTACGTTCATTCATACTGCAACAATGAGGCAAAAGCAGATTAATCCTCTCCTAGGGTGCAGACTCTTTGCAAAGAAGAAGAAATCAGAGTTACCATAGATTTCTCAAGTACTCGAAATTCTGAAAACGTAATTGGTCTGACAGGGCTTATCTCACAATTTTTCTGAGCGTTCCTGCAATCTGATGTACAATTTCAGAAGAGGAGCCCCAGAATCACCACGCCCCATCTCACACCCCCCCCATCTCACGACCACCCCATCTCACGACCACCATCTGACAAGGACAGGGCCCCAGGGGCCGGCAAAGGCACCGATTCCAGGAGGGGAGGCTCCGGATGACGCACTTCAAGAAGCCTGGGCAATGTAAAAGCTATCTTCTAAGAAGTCCAAATTTAGAGGAGGGAAGGCCTAGTCCTCATTATTAATTACACATTTCTGGGAGGGACAACCACTCTGGTCAAAGTCCTCAAAGGGAAGCAAGTTCGGTGACCTCTGACCTACAGCTTCACCAACAGAAATCACTTCTGCAGCTGGTTAAAAACCATTTTAGGGCAGACAACAAAAAGGAACACGAAACAAACTAAGGGCTTCTACATTTTGAGTTTTCACAGAAGAGTGAATGTTTTGCTTGGAGTGCTCAGCAATAATCAATGTTCCATTCCATGACTGTATTCAATGATTTCATTTCATTTAAAGAAAACCACTTAGACTATTGGTAAAACCCAAATTATGCTTATACAACCCCACCAAAAGAAGAGAAAAAATTAGGATATGGTCATAATATTTCAGTCAACTTTACTAGGCTGTCATAGATTGAAATTCAAGGAAATTCCAAAGTTAAAGCTAAAACGGGGGTGGGAGTGGGGGTGGTAAATACATTTCCTGTTCTATTTCTATTAAAAATAACTGCTTCTTTTGGAATAAGAGGCATTCAATTTTGGGTTTTGGTCAATAGAACAAACAGGTATTCTTTTCACTTGCATGCTTTAGACCATAATTTGAAGAACATTATCATATTGATCTAATTTTCTAGCCTGTAGATGACTCACAAAATAAACTGTATGGAGACTATCTTAGTGTAGCAAAATGTATTAATCAAAAGTCGACCTAAGAATTACATTCATTTTGCTAACCAGAGGTTAAAAACATCTTGCTATCATTTCTTACCAAGTAAGAGTCACACAGGTATGTAAAGTGCATATAAAAAGGGTGTCTGGAATAGTCTGATTTCACAATTGTTAACAATTTCAGCAAGGATACTTTAAAACAGACGAACATCCTTTACTTCTAATGAAAACACAGCCAAGAAC
Organism: Neofelis nebulosa; assembly: GCF_028018385.1. Classification (NCBI taxonomy): domain Eukaryota; kingdom Metazoa; phylum Chordata; class Mammalia; order Carnivora; family Felidae; genus Neofelis; species Neofelis nebulosa. The sequence goes on from NC_080794.1 coordinate 82,493,228, forward strand.
ACTAAGACTTTCCCTTAAGGTATAACTAGTTAAAAACCTGGATCTTTTTTTTTTTTAAAGAAATGTTTATTTATCTATTTATTTATCTATCTATTTATTTATTTATTTATTTATTGAGAGAGAGAGAGAGAGCGAGCAAGCACATGTGTGCAAGAGCTGGGGAGAGGCAGAGAGAAAGAGAATCCGAAGCAGGCTCTGCGATGTCAGTGCAGAGCCCAATGTGGGACTCAAATTCACAGAATGCGAGATCATGACCTGAGCTGAAATCAAGAGTCGGGCGCTTAACTGACTGAGCCACCCAGGTGCCCCTAAAAACCTGGATCTTCATTTTTTTTAATGTTTACTTATTTTTGAGACCGAGAGAGAGGGAGACACAGAATCCAAAGCAGGCTCCAGGCTGTCAGCACAGAGACCGATGTGGGGCTCAAATTCATCAACCACAAGATCATGACCTGAGCCGAAGTTGGACGCTCAACCAACTGAGCCACCCAGGCGCTCCCAAAACCTGGATCTTTAAAGGTCAAATCTACATTAGGTAGATGGAGGAAAAACAAAAAAAAAAAACGGTTCTAGCCAGCCCTGGCAATCGGCCACTTTTTGTAATTTTTTTTGAGATGCAATGCACATACCATAAAATTCACCTTTTTAAGGTGTACAGTTCATTGTGCTTCGTGTATTTTGCAAGGTTGTGCAATCAACACCACTACCTAATCCCATAACGTTTTTATCATTCTTTAAAAAAAAAAAAAAAAAAGCTCTCTACCCATTAGCAGTCCCTTCTCTCCCACTAAGGCCCTGGCAACCATTAACTCTACTGGCAATCCATTTTAAAATGGGGAGTATTTGTTTACGCTGCCACACTTCTGTTAGAGGCAGAGCAAAACCCAAAGCCACAGCACTGCCTACGAGGCCCTAAGTGATGTGACCCATGTTACCCTTCCGGCTTGTCTTCTACGACTTTTTCCTTCCTTCGTCATTCCGCTCTGGCTGCACTGGCTTCCTGGTTGCTCCCAGCACACATGAAGCCTGCTCCCACCTCAGGCTTCTGGCTGTTTTCTCTGCTGGTCTTACAGATATTCCCAAGACTGTCATCCACTTTAAGTTTTTGCTCCAGTGCCACCTTCTCCATGAAGCCCACCTCTCCCTCCTATTTTCTTCCGTAGGACTCAGCGCCTTTTAACACTCTTCCTCCTACTTACTTATTAGATCCATAGGAAACTCCTTGCAGGGTCAGGAGTTTTAGTCTGATGTTTTCACTGACGTATCCCCAAACCTTACTCATCAGCTGACTGCTGGCTGGATGAATGCAGGACACTCGGCCCGGAGGCCTTTTCTACTTCCTTCTCTGAACACAGACGTCACTTTGAATACGCCCTTCTTACACATAGGAATCGACCAGTGTCTGCTCAACTTGTATTTATGAGGCAGCTTCACTGCATTTTTACTGTACAGAAACAGTTCCCAACCTTTAGGAGTTCTGTGAATTACCACTGGATACTAAAAAGTACATGATCACGACAGGATCTAGAAGAGTCACTGAAATCTAAACGGCGGTTGTCATACTTGAGAACGTCAGAAACTTCTAGTTCGCGTCAATTTAGCTTTTTCCCCCTCAGAGCTGAAAATATTGCTTTCCTTATTTTACTGGTATACACTGTCTTTTTAAAAAAATGCATAGCTTGTTAAGTTTCATTTTAGGAAAAAGGAGGGGGAGACATGACCTGAGAAAAGACCTCCTCGTCTGTGCAGAGTTCAGCAGTGTCACTCTGGTGACGACAAGAGCATGAACAATGTCGGGGCGCCTGGGTGGCTCAGTCGGTTGAGCGTCCGACTTCAGCTCAGGTCATGATCTCACAGCTCGTGAGTTCGAGCTCCGCGTCGGGCCTTGTGCTGACAGCCTGGAGCCTGCTTCCGATTCTGTGTCTCCCTCTCTCTCTGCCCCTAACCCGTTCGCATTCTGTCTCTGTCTCTCTCAAAAATAAAAATAAACATTAAAAAAAATTTTTTTTAAAGAACATGAACAACAAGCTCCCCCAGCGTTTAAGCACAGCCTCCGTAATGACTCTGCACATCCCAGGAGCTAAATCTCCGAATAAATGACAAAGGTAATGAAAACAGATGCTGTTTCTACTGTGCAGATGAAACAGGAAGGTCCTGTAATGGTAGCAATGAACTCAGACCTAGACTCCTGATCCCCTTTCTCTTTCTATACCTAAATGCTAAGATACTCGCAATTGTTAAAAAGTATTTTCTCTCTTTTCATATTTACTTTTGAGAGAGACAGAGCATGAGTGGGGAAGGGGCAGGGAGCAAGGGAGACACAGAATCCAAAGCAGGCTCCAGGCTCTGAGCTGTCAGCACAGAGCCTGACATGGGATGGGGCTCGAATTCATGAACCATGAGATCATGACCCGAGTCGAGGTCGGAGGCTTAACCGACTGAGCCACCCAGGCGCCCCAAAAGTATTTTCAAAATAACTTCCCCAAACCTTAAAATCACAACTGAGTCCAATATGAACAGGACTCTGCTTGTCATCAAGGGTGGAAAGATGGAATGAGCCTCGCGAGGCACTCATGATCAGCTGGGGAAAAGGGAGGCATGGGATCCCGTGACTTGTGTAGCCAGGGGCAAATGCAGGGTGGTAGGTACAAGGTGCCATGGAAGGACAAAGAGCTGCGATGTGGCTGTGATACCTGGCACGGCAACAAGGACTATAAACAAGCTGCAGGTCAAACACAAGGCGGAGACAACCAGCTTTCTTGGGAGACTCCTCAGAAGAGGTCCCTTCTGTAGCATGTCCAAGTCTGAGTGGTACCATGTTTGGAAAAAATGTCAGGCACTTACCAAAAGCAAAAACAGACCCAAGACCCACATGGCTGTCTCCTTCCTGAGCCCCCAAATACATGTCCGTCAAAATTTCACCAAATAGGAAATGTGATGGGAAACCGTTTCGGTTCCACAGATTAGTAGTATGTGGTCCTGTGTCTGTGGCTTGTGGATGCTTCAAAAATCAATGTCTCTTCAGCTTTACACTCAAAATGTTAGGTTAGTTATAAAGATCAATTCCATCTTTTCTCTGAACGAATGCCAGTTTCCATAAATTCAAATTTATTGCCAGCGTATATCTTTCTTAATATGGAATGACATATTCGAAGTAACTTTCAAGCTCATGTATGGATCCTAATGTAACTTAGTATTATCTAGAGAAATATTATGAAATTGACAGCTTCAAAATAACATTCCGGTTTATCTTATCACACCTTAGATTCCTACAGAAGGACTTCTTACAATTCAATGTACAACTGATCAAAAATAAAAGCTTATTACTAACCACCCCTTTTAAATAAATGTGGGGTATTAAAAGGTATACTCTTTGATTATAGCAAATCCAGAAATACATTATTTTCTTTTAAAGGGCTCCAACATCTTTTAGAAGCCTTTTCACTTCACCTTTATAAGACAACATATATGAACCTCTATGCATTCGGGACTACACGTTTGCAAATCTGACATGTAAGAATTCTCTTTGAATGTTACATTGTCTTTGTACGAATTTAAACAACATGCAAATGAGAAATTATTTCTTTAATTAAAGTTAAAGGAAAAAATCAGAGAAAAGTAAAGAAATGCTTTCCTATGATATTCACCCAAGTTAGCATTCTTGGCTTTTAATTGGAAACATCTGGGGATGGGCTTGGCAGATTGCAATAAAATTGAAGTTACCAATTCACACCCTGCCATTTTGAGGGTATTTTGTTTTTACAGTTTTCAAATTAAAACCAAACGGACTTTCCTTTGAACTCTGGTCCTGAAGCAAAGATCTTTATGAGATTTCACTCTCAAAAATACTTTATAAATATTTTGAAAAATATGAAGGATTTTGCAAGTATTTGAGGAGAGGATAAACCAGCAGAGTTTATTTTAAAAGTTCAAGTTAAATTAAAATGTAAGAACACTAAAAAGGCAGTATTACTTAAACACACACACACACACACACACACACACACACACACACACACACACACACAGTAAACCCTAGTAGCACTGAACAAAGAAGAAGTAAGTTACCAGACATTTAAGTCTTTTTATCAGGTAAAGGTGATATCACTATCCTATGTTTCTACACTAAACCTATTTATTTTACTAAAACCAATTGCTTAAAAAGAAGCTCTAACACTACATAAACAAAAATAGCTCAAAATAATCCATTAGAGTGGGCTGTACCTACACAGAAAACGAGTAAGAACAAGGGCTTATTAAATCCAGTCTTTTCCCTGAAAGACAACACCAATGCAATCCCATCCACAAAGCACTACAGCAGACCCCTTGCTCCCTGATTTCATTACATAAACAGAGATTGACTTTATCAGTCCCCAAGAGAGTGCTTGAGAAGTAACTCTAGCTGCTCTGTTTTCAGAAACTGTGTTTGGATTGTGCCACGCTCAGTTGGCGAGGTGAGCGGAGACCAGTGAAGACAAAGGGCCTAAACATCTGAATCCATTTGTGTTCCCTGAGTTCTGAGAGCCAACAGATGTACTCCATGTGCTGCTGGGCTAAGCTTTGAAAATTTAAAAATACATATTTTTCCCACTGACAAACAGAAAGTGATGGTATTCTGTGTTTCTTTAATTAAAATCCAAGAGTTTGCAAAGGCTCCAGGACTTACTTTAAAGCTTCCTTAAGACTGGGCTATTTATTTTACTATTAGTGAATAATAGAGAATAAAGATTCTAATTCAGTTTTAATCACAATCTTTGCTTTTATTTTGGAAACCCTGGGTTAATCTTTTTTCTTCTAGAAAATACAAAGAAGGCTTGTGAAGAAAAGATTCAGGGAGTCAACTTACAGCCCAAATTTAATTTCAAACTGAAGGGTCATAAGTTGAAAAGGATGAAGAAAAAAAGAGAATGAAAGACGAAGACAGAGAAAATAATATAAGAGAAAACGAAAAGGTGAAATCCAAAGCTGCTTTAATTTCTGTTAAAGATCAAATATTCATGTGAATATCGTGTACGTGTGTGTATATTAAATTTGGCCTTCACCATACTAGGAAGAACAATCAGGATAGACGTTTGCTTTGTCGGGTTTCAGGCTGTTGCGTGAGAAGCGGCACTGAGAGTCACTGGTTCTGTCCCTACCGTAGGCGGAGATGTCCTTACCTGGACCACAGCGAGAGGGACTGATTTCAAGTTCTCCTGCTCTGAATCCATCCTCCTACTGCCAACAGAGAGAACTGACTGTGTAAATGCCCCATTTAAAGCCCCTTACTGGCGCTCCAATATGTATAGCAAAGTAGGATAATCCTTTTTAAGGTAAAAAAAAAAAAAAAAAGTCACAGGCCTTTATAAGATAGTATTGTAATTTTAGTTAAAGCAGATGAGAAATAACATAAGATAAAAAGCCACTACAAATTCATGAATGCTTTTAAATGAGTATGGATTTTACCAATGACAACAGGTCCTAAATGTGTTTGCACAAGGACAGTACTACACTCACGGGTGTATCAATCTACACCCACAACATGTATACGGACGCACAAGACTTCTCGCTCCCTGGTTTAGCGACATCACGCACCCTGAGTGAATGGCACAAGATGTGCTTTCAGCCTGCTTGCTTATCTGGGCACACTCACCGCAGGGTACTCACATCTAGGCACCAGGAGGACTACTCACTTGGGTCTAAATGCCTCCAGTGGACCTAAGTGCTGTCTACTCTTTCTCTGCCAAGCTCTCCTCGGACTCTGCTTCACCTCACCACCAACTGCTCTCACCCCCGGACAGAATCATCCCACACGCTCTCTTTCCTGCAAGTCAACGGGTTATTATTAAATGCCTACCAACTGCCAGGCTCTAAGGTAAGGGCTTGGGCATGCCATGGTGAATAACAACACTCACGAGTTTCAGTTCTCAGGGAACTCCTAGTCTACAAAGGGAGAGGACCTTAAGAAAATAATCACACAGAAACATATCATTACAAAGTGTGGCAAACACTGTGAAGAAAAAGCACTCAGAGAGTACAACAGGGAGACCTAATTTAGACTGGGAGTGTCAGGGCTGGTGTCTTTAGCGGGTATCTGGGTTTGTACAGAAGTTTTTTCTAGAACTTAATACGAAGCTACTGGAGTGGTCTGTTTACGTGCTGTTTCTCTTACTTCTGCAACCTCCCACCTCCCTTCCCCAACCTCAACTTGGGAGTTTCTGGAGAGCTGGGAGTACATCATTTCTTTGCATTCCTTGTGCCTAGGCAGAATTCCTTATATGGACTGAGTTCTCAATAAATACATATTGAATATGTATTAAATTAAACTGAATGTGTCAAATTGTGTTTCTTAAAATAGGCAATCAGATCATTTTAAAACTAGAAGGGCTGTAGACCTCCCGAGTCAGTATCCAGTTTCATTTTAATATTTAAAAAGGGAGGGGGGACAGAGAAGTTAAGTGACTTAAGGCCAATGACTGGTAAAGGCAAGATCATAAGCTCAATCTTAATATTCTTTTTTCTGTTAAAATTCCCAAGGTAAAGCCAGACAGAAGTATGAACACCTACGGTGTGTCAGCAAAGTCCTATGTTCCTGTTTATGAAGATTTGCCTAATCAGAATCATTTAGAATCTGGACCCATTAGAAACATACAACCAGCAGTATTTTTTCAACATTCTTTAAGTTGATATGCCTTGAGTCAAACAAATGCTAACAGCAATTCACCACAAATACACAGCTTTAATAACGTCAGTAAGCTGTATCTGATTGATCGTGTCTCTAACTGAAGCTATTACTTTTTTCCAGTAAACATTTTTCAATGCCTGAAAACCTTAATCGTAAAAGTCTGTTTAATTACACCCCTGAGGGAAATAAGAAGTTAGCTATAACCTCATATTTATCCCCAGGGTGTGATCTTTGGTAATCATTCCTTTTTTTCTGCCTGATGGAAAATTCATCACAAATGACTTAAACGCCTCAAGTCTGAGGATAACCTTTCCCCTCCCCGCTGTAGCGGTAGGAGGGCGGGTAGAATTTACATCCTGTCCCCTTGGATGTCATCAGTATTCTGTGTGTCTGTGTAAGGAAGTACTTGGTAGAAGGTCAATGTGACAGCTGAAGTGCCCACACTTCAGCAAGCTCAGAACATAATCTGGTAGATTACTTCCTCCTTTTCTACATGATCAGTTATAGAATTATGATGAACACAACGACTTTTAACTTAGTATTTGACGGGGTGAGCAAATCAAGTCCAGTCACAGAACTGTAGATAAGTTATTGTGAATGATTTCTTATGTCACAAACACCCAATAATCTTGGGTGCCAACTTGCGAACCCTCATGTCTGCATTTCTTCTAAGACATCCAGCCTAAAATATCACACTGGTCCAAACTCAACCATGTCACTAGAATAAAATTTAGAGTTATACAGCTCCCCAAGATCACAGCAATCATTAATGTCCTTATAAATGCTATAATTTTATCCATTTTTTTGCCCATGACAAAACCATCTATGCACCAAATACAAAAAAATCTTTATGACGTATTAAGAATTTTTCACATTTTCATGTAGGGTCTGAAAGTGTTATTTAGAACTCAATTTTATTTTATTGTTATTTTTTAAATTTCTTTTGATGTTTATTCACTTTTGAGAGAGAGGAAGAGACAGAGCACGAGTGGGGGAGGGGCAGAGAGAAGGGGAAACACAGAATCCGAAGCAAGCTCCAGGCTCCGAGCTCCAAGCTATCAGCACAGAGCCCGATGTGGAGTTCAAAACCACGAACTGTGAGATCATGACCTGAGCCGAAGTTGGACACTTAACCGACTGAGTCACCCAGGCACCCCTAGAATTCAATTTTAAAATATATGTATATAAAAGCAAAGTGTTCAATGGTTAAACCATTAAAAAAAGCTCCCCTACTTTCACTTTATACAAGAAATACATTATCCTAAAATTTTTTTTAAATTTTTTTTATGTTTTTATTTTATTTTTGAGAGAGAGAGAGAAACAGAGTGTGAGGGAGGGAGGGGCAGAGAGAGAGGGAGACACAGAATCTGAAGCAGGCTCCAGGCTCCGAGCTGTCAGCACAGAGCCTGACGTGGGGCTCGAACTCACAAACTGCGAGATCATGACCTGAGCTGAAGTCAGATGCTCAACCGACTGAGCCACCCAGACGCCCCCATCCTAAAATTTTTAAGGAGCCAATCATCACCTCTCTACCCAATAACAGTTTGGTGTAATCGAAACAGTATAATCATCTTGTCAGTTTACCATGTCAGAACTCTCTGGGAACAGAATAAAAATTAAAGCTGAAATCTACAATTTCCAGATGTGGGAAAGTATTATTTTGACAAGTTACTATTCGACAGAGCCTGGGATTATGATATTGGTATGGTTTTGAGCCTGAAAGTGTGAAGCACTGAGGATTGTTTAGAAGCTGTCAATCCACAGGCAGGCTGTAGGCTTCTGGGGACGCAGCCTCTGGGTAATACAACGTGGACCACAGCACACACTCCAGCAATGATTCTTCTGTATCGGTATGAGCTCACAGGTATAGAGATACTTAAGGTGTTTCAATCCACTACAGTTATCCTTTCTGATGTTCAAACTGGCCATAGTTTGGCCAGTGAGAGTCAATTTCAGTTGGCCCCTGAGAGCTTTGGATATAATTCTAGTTGCTAATGATAATGTCTATGCCCGCTGATTTCATTTCATCCTCATAGAGACTGTTTATTCAAGTTTTCACTATCCTCAGACATCACTGTGTATTTCTGGGCTATAGATTCGACAATCTATCACTAAATGAATTAAGCTTCCATCCAATTATTTAACCGTAGTTTTGGGGAACAGTATAGTCTCTAAGCTTCCTTCCCATAATAACAGCACGAGGCACTTACAAGATGAATGCAAAGAATCACATAAGACAGAATTAAACGTCATCTTTCCAAAGCACTTTTAGTAACATATCTACCCTTAACTGAAAGGCATATTTAAAAAATGTCTAAAAACTAAATCAAATGCATTAGGAAAAAGGAAATTAATTATATTTTCAGATCAAATTTGGGTAAAAGAACTAAATAAAGAAATGTTTTTTCTTTGTATAACTTGAAGTCACCAGTTCTTAGTAAAAATTATGTCTGCGTGTATAATTAAATAAATAATGTTGGTATTAGTAAAAATCATGACAATAAGCTAATCTTTACTGAGTGGTGACTATGAGCTGGGCACTACACCAAGCACTACACATACTGCCTCATTAATCCTTACAATCATCCTATAAGGAGTAGTGATGATTATTCCCATTTTACAGATGGAGACACTGAGGCTTAGAAAGTCTGTACATACAATAAGGCACGTAACCAAGATTTGAACTCAGCTCTTTGTCTTTGGAAACTTGACCTTAACTGCTTTCTCCTAATGAAATGGTAATTAATGTTTAAATTCTATTTAAAAATATATTTGTAGTCCAACTTTCAATAGTATTTCATTAACAAAACGCATGTTTAAATTGAAGATGTTTACAAACAACTGGAATTATGGAATTATGTTTTAAAAATCCTACTGTTCAGGAGCACCTAAGTGGCTCAGATGGTTAAGCATCTGACCTCGGCTCAGGTCATGATCTCACAGTTTGTGAGTTCAAGCCCCGCATGGGGCTCTCTGCTGTTAACACAGACCCGCTTCAGAGCCTCTCTCCCCTCCCCACCCTGCCACTCCCCCACTCACGTGCACGTACACTCTCTCTCTCAAAAATAAATAAACATTTTTTTAAAAATTAAAAAAACTGGGGCGCCTGGGTGGCTCAGTCGGTTAAGTGTCCGACTTCGGCTCAGGTCATGATCTTGTGGTTCGTGAGTTCAAGCCCCGCATAGGGCTCTGTGCTGACAGCTCAGAGCCGGGAGCCTGTTTCAGATTCTGTGTCTCCCTCTCTCTTTCTGACCCTCCCCCGTTCATGCTCGGTCTCTGTCTCAAAAATAAACATTAAAAAAATTTTTTTTTAATTAAAAAAACTAAATCCCGGCGTGCCTGGGTGGCTCAGTCAGTTGAGCATCTGACTTCAGCTCAGGGCATGATCTCACGGCTCCTGAGTTCGAGCCCTGCGTCGGGCTCTGTGCTGACAGCTCGGAGCCTGGAGGCTGCTTCGGATTCTGTGTCTCCCTCTCTCTCTGCCCCTAGCCCACTCACATTCTGTCTCTGTCTGTCTCAAAAATAAATAAACATTAAAAAAATTTAAAAAAAAACTAAACTAAATCCTACTGATCATAAGAAATTGTGAAAAAGATTCTACCCCTGGGTAAAAGGTTGGGGGAACAGGATATCCATAGTCTCTATGACCCCACAGATTACTCACGAACTGCAAAGGGGAAAAAGCAGCTCTACAGACAGATGGACTTGTGATATCCTGAGAGTGACACAGCATCACCTCAGTAGTATTTGCACTAAAAAGTTTTACCTGAATAAAATTATGAAGAAATAATGACAAATCCAAATTATGAGACATTTACGAGACACTGAACTCTTCAAAAATGTCAATGTTGTAAAAGCAACAACAACAAAAAAGCAAAGTTACAGTTCTAGAGTAAATGATACTTAAAAAAAAAAAAAAAAAAAAACAGGGACGCCTGGGTGGCTCAGTCAGTTAGCATCTGACTCTTGGTTTTGGCTCAGGTCATGATCTCATGGTTTGGGAGTTCAAGCCAGGCATCGGGCTCTGTGGCTTTTAATTTTCTCCCTCTCTCTCCGCCCCTCCCCTGTTCACTCATGTGCTCTCTCTCTCTCTCTCTCTCAAAATAAACTTAAAAAACAAACAAACCATAAAACGGAATGAAATCTATAGTCTTTAATAAGATCCCTGATTGAGAGAAAGAAAGAGTATTATTGGGACAACCGGGAAATGTGAATATTAATTTCACATTTGATTGTATTGTTTCAAGAATATTAAATTTCTTGAGCATGATCACGGTACATGGTTTAGTACAAGAGTATCCTTGTCCTTAGGAAACCCGTGCTGAAACACTTAGGATGAATGTCATGATCTCTGAAACTAACTTTAACATAGCTTAGCAGAAAAATACATACACATGGAAAATTATAGATGTATACAAAGAGATGAAGTGGTAAGATGCTGATCACTGGTGGCTCTAGGTGAAGGTGTCCAGGTGTTTACCGTACTGTTCTTTCAACTTTTCTGCAGGTGTTAAGTTTTCAAAATTTGGAGGGAAAATCAGATTCGATAAATACATACTTTTCTCTACCATGCATCTGTGCACACTCCACGGCATTCTGTCCCTTTCTTGTAGAACCAACCACACTTGATATCGCAGGATCATTTGCAAGTGTTTACTCTGTCAAAAAGCTATGTGCAGACAGGGCCTATATCTACCTCATCAGGACCAGCGGAGTGACTTACTCACTGAAGATCTTCAAAGTGCCTCATTCAAAGCAGGTCTAGTAAACGTGGGCTGAATTAAACAGTTTCTTCTGAGATATTACCATATGGGTGATGATAAATAGTTTTCTACAGTATTAAAAAGGACTCACAACAGAAGTATTTCATGACTGATAAACTATACTATATAATCCCTAAACTTAGAATCGTTTGAAAACTATTAAATTAAAAAAAAGTACACAGAGGTGATCAAACAATCACCACTGTTTAGTCTGTAAACCACTCTGGAATAACTCATGGTTATTATGTCATATAGTGTACTTTTAAAATTATATAGGTAAATTATGTAGCTATTTTAAAATTTGTATCCCAAGTTGGGAATATGTGTTCTAGAGGCACCAGGGTAAATTTATCATTGAACTTCACATAGCAAACTGTCCTGACAAGTGGGTTTTGTGATGACAGCAGAACAGCTATCAGGTGCTAGATGATGAGGATGACCATGATGTTCACTTTAATGTGTACAGGCTGGATCATCAGGGCCATAAAATAAAAGCAGGGCAGTGGCATACTGTAAAGTAGGGGTCAGCAAATCATGGCCATGGGCCCAAACTGGCCTGCTGCTCATTTACATATGGCCCACAACCTAAGAATGGCTCTTACATTTTTAATGGTTGAAAATAAATCAAAAGAAAAATACTACTTTATGACAGATGAAAATTATATGACATCCGACTTTCAATGTCCATAAATTAAGTTTTACTAGAGCACAGCCATGCCCATTTGTTTATGTATTTTTTATGGCTGCTTTTGCTACAAAGGCAGACCATATGGCCTGTAAACCTAGAATATTTACTATCTGGCCCTTTATAGAATAAATGCCAGAGACAGAAATTTCAATATCCAGTAGACATCGAGGACCCATGGGTATGTTTACCCTGTAATATTCATGGAGTGCTATGCTTTTGTGTGCTTTTCTGTATGTGTCGTATGCCTCAATAAAAAGGCTTCTTAAAAAAAATCCTATTACAGCGAATTTAAGGGTGTATGAAAGAGATAACATTCCCATGTTTCCAAAATTAAACATATAAGACAGTGACTTTCTAAAGGTGCTGTCAGAACCAAGGTTTGACCTGGGCAGATAGGGAAACTACAGAGATCAACCTGAACAAGTCATTTAAAGACAGTTCCAGAAACTAAAAGCAACCTAGGCAAGGAGGCAGTAACAGCAGGACCCAACTCAAGGAGCAGACACACGGACATAGGTTGGGGTTTAACAGTAAGACTCTAGGACCCAGCAGGACTAGAAGAGTGAGGAGAATTAATACGGTTTTAACACTTAAACAGCCACTATGAAAGTGCACAAGCCCAAAGCCATATCCAACTACTCTCTAATCTTACTCATTCGCCAAGATTGAAGGCTTGTGAACTCTATGGCAATACCCACTGGTTAGACCTACTTAATCAAAATTTGCTTGAGTATCTTCAATTATAAATAGTACCGAATAATTTACAGTAAATGCCACCACACCCAAAGTGAGCAGGAGTAGTGGCAGGTTAACTGAGAATGCCTTTACAGTGTGTATGGAGGAAAATGCACATAAACACGCATACCTTCAACACTTGACTGCATACATCAGCCATTCTTTGATTTAGGACCACGCCCTTTCTTCGGGGAGGCATCACTGTGACTTTCAGTCACTGGTTCTTTAAAATACAGTGAGAACTTACAGGTTAGGAAGTGAGAATCTTTCCAGATTTTTATGGATTTTTTTTTTTTTTTTTTTACTGGAAACACTTTTAGTTATCTTATCCACAACTAATTTGGCAGTATTTTTTTTTATGATTCATCTTTGAATCTATCTAAAGTGCTCAAATTAAGTTTAATGCAAATAACTACTTTTTAAAACAGCGTTCAATGGTTTAATTTTCAATTGAGTTATATCATTACAATAACAAGTAAAATTGGCATTAAAAAACTGGCGAAAATGGACATGCACGTGTACCGAAGCATAGCGTGCCAGCCATCAGCATTAGACCGCCACGGGCTTCGTTGGGTAAGTTTTATGGAGGGAATGGAAGGCATCAACAGATAAAATGAACACATAAATCACAGATTCAAGGCACTGGGCAGGGAGAAGCAAGCCAGAGCCGGGGCTACTAAAGCAGGGAACAACACTGCCCTAGACACACAGCGACAGTGTTCTTAGGTTCCGTGGGCAGAGGGAAACAGCTGAAAAGGTGCATCTGCAGGAAGATTCGGTGACCCTTCTCAGGGGTGGAAAGGAAAAAGCGGAACAAAGTCGGGACAGAGCCAATGCTTCACTGTTGATGGCCTGAGAGGAAATACAGCTAAAGAAGGGAAAAAAAAAAACGGAACAAAAATGGCAAAAGACAATTACCTACTTTCATATTGTTTGACGTGTTCCTCATTTTCCTGTCAGAATGTCCTCTTAAGAGAAATAAATTTTAAAAGAGAACTTTTATTTGCCTTATTACAAAGAGGGCTGACATCACTGAGCTATTCCATTTTCCTTACAATCCTCTTGAGAACTTGCAAACTAAGGCTGGAAGTACTGAAGGAACAAAAGCCACCTGTAGCGCTTTAACTTGAAATTAAAATAGCCTCAAGAGATCAGCACTACTGACTCCTAAAAGGTAGCACAAAATGTACCAGTGCCTAAACAGATCCAGAGAATGGTGGGAATGGGGAGACTGACTTACATTTTATCAATTCACAAAATGAACTAATGGCAATCAAATCAAATTTTAACGTAAAAACTTAAGAGGAACAGGAAAATTAAAATAGAAAATCAACTGGTTTATGCCTCCTGAAACAGAAGTATCCTTCGTTATATGCCAGCGTATGTTTACAAATCTAATTTTAAGCAGCTTCCGGTAGATGGCCTTCTTCTACTCCCCACGGAAGAACATTTCCCCAAGGAAGAGACACACTGCGGATGGATTCCTTACTGAATGTGCACAAGAACTAATTCTGCGATAATGTCTCAAAAGGAAACATGCAAAAAGATGTCTGCCATGCCTTATTTGTAACAAAACAAGTGGAATGAACTTAAATGTATGCTCAGTAAATTACGGCACATTATTATGACACTTGCAGTCACCTAAAATCGGGGGTATACAAAAAAGGTTTAAGGAGAATGGGACAACGCTCGTGAAACCAGTGAGAAAAAGGTGGAAAAGAAAATTGCGTGTATCACCTAATAACCATGCGGGAGAAAGACAGTCTGCGTATTTACCAAAGCCTAAGGACACACAGCAAAACGTCACCAGCGATTAGCTCTGGGTGAGAGAAGCGCAAGCAACTTTTATTTTTAATACTCCCTTTATTCCCTTTTCCACAAAAGGAATTACTTTTAAAATTAAAAAAAGAAAAGAAAGAATGAGAATGGAAAGGGGAAGAGCACATAGAAGAAAGCAGGAAATAATCATTTCAAGGAAGGGGATTCTGGAACTGCACAAGCCACTCCACTCAGTCACCTTTATAATCCTCGCGGCCCCAGAAGTGAGAACAAATGCCAGCAGTTAAGGAGAGCTGAGAGGTCTTCTCAGAAACATTTACATATTTTACCTGGGAAAGCAGGTCTGGACTTCAAGCAAGTCCACAATATTCAATAAAATGCAGGAGCCCCTCCACTCTTGGAGCTGGTAACCCACAACATCATTTTCCCTGTCAAGTGGGAAGCCGAAGACGCCCACGCACACGCACAGCCCGGTGGCCACCACTGATACAGCGTCCAGAGGTTTCAACTGGCCAAGCACACCACCAAAAATAACCACTAAGTCCGCACACACGGGTCTGTGATGACAACTGCGTCACCATCCACCGTAAGACACACACCCAGGACTTTAAAATAAAAATGAGGGGGAGAAAAATGCAGGTCTTGGGAGGGTTGAGATACGGACTCAGAGGACCCGTGGCCACTCAGAGCGCTTTCAAAACCTACGCAGAAGCCTTCACATTGGAAATGCGCCGCGAGGGCAGTCGCAGAGGACAGCAGGCCGCGGCTCTGGCCTACGTGTGCCCGCGTGCGAGTTCTCCAGCACTAACTAGCTGTCCGCCCACCGGCCGTCTGTGTCCCCGGGCTGCTCATCTGTGAGACGGTGACAATGCAAGCGCCTGTGTCTAGGAGCGTGTCTAGGAATCAACTGTGTGAGTAACTACACAACACTTATGTATATAGGGGGCGCCCGGGTGGCTCAGTCAGTTGAGCATCCGACTGGCTCAGGTCATGATCTCACAGTTCGCGGGTTTGAGCCCCATTATCAGGCTCTCGGCTGTCAGTACGGAGCCCACTTCAGATCCTCTGTCCTCCTCTCTCTCTGGCCCTCCCCCCCCCCAAAATAAAGAAACTTAAAATTCTTTAAACATTAAAAAAAATCACATAATATAATCAACTTACTTTCAAGTAAAAAAACAAAAGTTAAAAAAATAATATGTATTATGTTATGTACGTGTAAATTATATAACCACACACATTCAGGTATCTGTGTGTACATGGTCGGGGGCGGGGAGAACAACAGGATAGCAGATGGAGTAAAATGTTACCAATAAGTGAATCTGAGAGAAGGGTATGAGGATATCCTTTTATCGCTTTTATTCTTGCACCTTTTCTCGAAGTTAGAAAATATTTCCAAATAATTAAATAAAAACAAGGTCTACCATTCGACTGTTAATTGTAACAATAAGGCGGTGGGCCCTCTGGTCTTCCTACCTCACCGAGAATACTACGTGAGGGCCTGGGGCCACATCTGCAAGTGGCAAGGTGTCCAAAGCGGAAGTGGATTAATGCTCCCAAAACAGGTGAAACTGCCTGAGTCTCATCTAAGGCTCGCCAACTCTACTACTCGGACCTCAACAAAGGACTGAACGAAGCTTTTGGAATGTGTTTCTCAGACTTCAGCTGAATGAAAGCAATAAAAAGAGGCGCCTGGGTGGCTCAGTCGGTTGAGTGTCCGACCTCGGCTCAGGTCATGATCTCGCGGTTGGTGAGTTCGAGCCCCGCAATGGGCTCACTGCTGTCAGCGCAGAGCCTGCTTTGGATCCTCTGTCCCTCCGTCTCTGCCCCTCCCTCACTTACATTCTCTCTCAACAATAAACATTTAAAAGTAAAGTAATAAAAACACTTAGAATCTCTCTAGATCCTTCTTTCTAGGAATCAATACGAAAAAAAATTGATCATGCTTATGCTGTTTTTTCTCCCTTGTGAGCCAAGAGCAGTGCAACTACAAGGTGCTGAACTAGGATGCAGGACCCTGAATACAGAGAAGGCAGAAATGTCCCTTCTCTGGGCCTAATTCCAAATTCTTAACTAAAATATGTGGCTACGATCTATGTGATTCCATACTAATACCAGAGGCATTACAAGCACCCCCAGGATGTCCTTTGGAAGTTTTCCTCAGTTCACCCAAAAGTCATGGGAAATAAATTAAAAGATAAGAGAAAATAAACGGTAAGAAAAAAGGGAAAAGGGATGCATTATTTTGCAGAGTCTCCTAATACTTCTCATTACTTGGCTCACCACGGTGGTCATGAGGCCCTTTAAAACTTTTTCCACCTCCAATTAAAGAAATGCAGCCGGTTAGTTTCAGTGAATTATACATTTCTAATTTTCTTTCTTTTTTTTTTTTTTTAATTTTTTTTTTTAATTTTTTTTTATTTTTGGGACAAACAGAGACAGAGCATGAACGGGGGAGGGGCAGAGAGAGAGGGAGACACAGAATCGGAAACAGGCTCCAGGCTCTGAGCCATCAGCCCAGAGCCTGACGCGGGGCTCGAACTCACGGACCGCGAGATCGTGACCTGGCTGAAGTCGGACGCTTAACCAACTGCGCCACCCAGGCGCCCCAATTTTTTTTTTTTTAACATTTATTTATTTTTGAGACAGAGAGAGACAGAGCATGAATGGGGGAGGGGCAGAGAGAGAGGGAGACACAGAATCAGAAGCAGGCTCCAGGCTCCGAGCTGTCAGCCCAGAGCCCGACGCGGGGCTCGAACTCATGGACCGCGAGATCGTGACCTGGCTGAAGTCGGACGCTCAACCGACTGCGCCACCCAGGCGCCCCCATTTCTAATTTTCATTATTTCAACTTCTTATTTTGTTCCCTAAGAATATTAGTGAAAAGCTTCACTGGGGAATTAGTGAAAAAAGAAAATACACATTCTCTACTGTTTGATTTTTTCTACACCAATGCCCTCTCCCTCGCTTCAATCCTTCACCCTAATTTAGTTTGAAAACCAAGTTGAAAATTTTGCCTGGCTTAGCCACACATGTGGTCAGCGGCAACAAGCCCTGGAAAAATGGCTATTCAAACTAAGTTAAACTTGGTAGTTCCAGGTTCTAAAAGCGACTGTTACATCACCCAGGAAAAACTATAAACTCATTAGCACCACCTCGGTCTCAGTGCTCATAGAGCTAGGCCAGGAGAGTCGAGACGGCCCTCTGTCTCTGAGGCATAAAGGTCCTTTATCTTCTGGGACAACAAAGATCTGTTTTGTCATCATTTTGTTTTTCAAAATTCTCAGGGAAAACAAAATCTCAAGCTTAGCAACCTGTTCCAGTATTTTAAAACTTCAGATAATGTAGCGTTCTCCACCATCTGCTCATGTTCGTTTTTAAGTCAGTCTTTCTCTTTCTTTCTTTCTTTCTCTCTCTCTCTCTCCCTTCCTTCCTTTCTCTCTCTCTCTCTCTTCCTTCCTTTCTTTCTCTCTCTCTCTCTCTCTTCCTTTCTTTCTTTCTCTCTTCCTTTCTTTCTTTCTTTCTTTCTTTCTTTCTTTCTTTCTTTCTTTCTTTCTCTCTCTCTCTCTCTCTCTCTCTCTCTCTCTCTCTCTCTTCCTTCCTTCCTTCCTTCCTTCCTTCCTTTCTCTCGTAGAATTTATCTCACTAAATACTACACCAAGCCCAGGCACAAACATGGTTAAATAACTACTCGTTTGAACTCCCCATCACAATCTTACCGACAACATCTCAGAAACAGAGGATAAAATGTTTCTCTGACCGGAAAGATTAAAGACTATTCATTGACATGGGTTTTATCTGGTCCTGTTCATACAGAATAATTTACCAGCTCTTTCCTGTCTTATTCTCCATCTCAAACTTGGCTGGGCACATGGTTTATGTGGACACACCTATCAGGTACTGACCACAACACGGAGCACCCAAGGAAACAGCACAGCTGTTGGCCTCTCTAAAGCATCCAGGCTGCTGGGAGACAAGTTTCTTAGTTTGGCACCTGGCCTTGAAGAAACAAAGAAATTCGCTCAGGTGATCCAGTAAGTAGCTGGTACTAATGGTGGAGGGGAACACAACATTTCAGGGAGGCACATAGGAAAATGAGGGCAGAAATCTTACCCATGTAGGGTCAGGCTCCAGACGATTCCAGGCTATCCAGGAAGAAGAGGAAATCCAGGCCAGATGAAGGCCTCGTGGGTAACATCATAATTCAAGAACTGGCAAGCAGGTCCAAAAAGAGGTTATCTATGTCCCCTCAGCAGCAGGAGGCCCCAATCTGTATTTTCATCTGCTATTTGCCGACTCTGCTTCTCCTCCCCCTAATCTCGCCGCCCTCTCATCTTGGTATCTGTTGATTCACAGATCCCTTTGAAAACCAGATGAAAGAAATCTCAGGACTCTATCCTCAACATAAATGTGCACGTAGACAAAAGTTTGCCCACAATCCACACGTTATGGACCTGTGCTTATGAAGCCTTAAACTCACTCTGAGCTTTTGCCACGGTTTCTCTAGGTGGCACTGTGTGGGACTATCCCTACTGAGTACTGATCCTCCCTATAACCTCAACCGAAACTTCCTTCTAAGAGAGGATCTCACTGATTTGGTCCCCCACTACTCAGTGGGCAAAGCTTTACTGCCAAGTCCTAGGTGACACTAATCCACCCTAGACTGACCACCTTTGTGTCAGGCACTCATGCCCAGTCCGACAGTGATTAAGATGGTAATGTTTGACAGTCACCAGGCATGGTGGTCTAAACGCAAAGGCTGCATTTCTTTTGACAGAGTCTATAGGAATAGCAAGTTCCCTCAGAAAAGGGGTATGGGCATGGCAGACATCTGAGCGCAATGGACTTCTCCATGCAGACCAAACATAATAGAAAAAAAAACGGAGGATATTAAGTGCAAACCACCACATGGGTCCCAGATTAAATCATAAAAATTACAGGCACATATATACGTACATATATACCCACACACCTATATATGACTAACGGTTGAAGGGATGCCAATAAAGAATGGTTAAGGTGGGATAAGGCAGACCACTGGAGTTTTACATTTATATCGTATTTTACAAGAAAGAAATGAACTTGAAGAAAGAATGAAAGAAGCACACCCCGGTGGACAAAGGTGTGTCTAAAGGCCAATGGTGAGGAATCAGGAAAAAAAAGGGAACCCCTGAAGACCAAGCAGAAGAATCTAGATTTAAGAGAACTGTGTGCGACACCACAGATTTTCTAGCAACATGGACTCGTGCATAGTATAAATCATCCTTAAACGGCTCTGGGGTGACACTGGCACAGGATGGAAGGTGGGGAGCAGTCCCCCAGCAGTGGTCACGGAGCTTCCTCTGCTTCTCAGTGTGGTCATTTTCTTTTTTTTTTTTTTAATTAAAAAAAATTTTTTTGACATTTATTTTATTATTGAGAGACAGAGCATGAGCAGGGGAGGGGCAGAGAAAGGAGGAGACACAGAATCCAAAGGAGGTTCCAGGCTCTGAGCTGTCAGCACAGAGCCCAACGCGGGGCTCGAACTCACAAACTGCGAGATCATGACCTGAGCTGAAGTCGGACGCTTAACCGACTGAACCACCCAGGTGCCCCTTTTTAATTTTTTTAAATGTTTATTTACTTTTGAGAGAGATACAGACAGAACCCAAGTGGGGGAGGGGCAGAGAGCGAGGGAGACACAGAATCCAAAACAGGCTCTAGGCTCCGAGCTGTCAGCACAGAGCCCGACGCGGGGCTCAAACTCACGAACTGTGAGATCATGACCCGAGCCGAAGTTGGATGCTTAACTGACTGAGTCACCCAGGTGTCCCTCAGCATGGTCATTTTCAATGCACTGCCCTATATCCAAGATAATTATGCTACTCAAGATTGCTTCCCTTTGGCTAATACACAAACTCAGACTGCAAGGCTTTTGAAGTGTCACATATGAGAATCTTATCATTGCCTTATTTTTGCATATGAAGACCTAAGAACCAAGAGAACATCTGTAGGTACAAGAAGGAAAGAAGATCTGTGCCGTGATGTAAAGTCCTGGAGGGGTGGGAACTGGTTTCATTCTAGCATCAACACTGAGGTAGAATACCCAGCAAGATAAACAGTAGTTGAACACGTAAAACATACGTGCTTCTCTAAGACACCTTAGTTCCAAACATGCTAGGCTGAAGCACATCAACACAGAATGTGCCAAACTTCAATCCCAGTAAAGCTGAAAACGAGCATAACCTCCTCTCTGACTACGTCGATGGCAACACTGTGCTTCCGCACTAAAAAAGATGAACTGAATATAGCTGCTAGGATAAGTTCACGTGGCTATTAGGCTGTCAAGTTGTTTTTTGTTTCCTACAAAGCAAGGAAAACAGAATGACTTATAAATACTAAAGACAGACCCTACCATGCATATAAGAACTAGGAAAAGAAAGCATCACATTTTGGAAACTTTGACCTTATTCGTTGTTGTTGCTGTTCCTTCTGAGAGACCTCAAGATTTGCCAGCTATATCTCATAGTACAGAAACATTAAATTACTTTTAAGTTGACATGAAGGCCACCCATAAACCCCCTAGAGAAAATTTAAGACAGTCCTGGAGCCATCAGTGAGTATATGGCTCCACAGGGTTAGGAATTAGAGACAAGAAACTTCTCTTTGGTGGGTCATACAGGATGGTTTGTTTCAAGACCATTATGGTGAACCCCAAATTAATCCTTCTGACAGCTCCTTTCTGACAGCAACAGTCAAATTACCCGTGGTAATTCGGCAACAAGCGCTACAGACTTTAATGGCAAGTGGGTGACCTTTAAACGGGGATTCCAAACCTTGGTAGGACGGAGAATTCTTTGGGCCAGAGGCTGTCATGTGTACAGCAGAATGTGTCGCAGCACCCTGGGCCTCTACTCACTAGATGCCAGTAGCACACGGACCCCTCCCCCGCTGTCCTAATTAAAAGGGTCTCTAGATATGGGGCAGGGCTGGGTGCAAAACTGCTCAACGGAGAACCACTGTTTAAGGGCAAGCAGCAACTGGAACTCTGGGTGGGAAGCCTCTCACTGCCCCACTCTAGCTAATATGTTCGATCATGAAATGAGTTAATGTGAGTTGAAAATAGCGTTTAGACTATTAAATTTACATAACACAATTATCAAGACTAGGAAAGACTATACCGTATTGTTATCTCAAGGGCTTTACACACAATGAACTTTTTTCAATTAGATACATTTCTAAACCAACCTGTTTAAAAATAAACCTTTTGGGGCGCCTGGGTGGCTCAGTCGGTTGAGCATCTGACTTTGGCTCAGGCCATCATCTCACGGCTTGTGAGTTCGAGCCCCGTGTCAGGCTCTGTGCTGACAGCTCAGAGCCTGGAGCCTGCCTCGGATTCTGTGTCTCCCTCTCTCTCGGCCCCTCCCCTGCTCGTGCTCTGTCCCTCTCTGTCTCAAAAATAAATAAAACATTTAAAAAAATAAAAATAAAAAAATTAGTACATAAACCTTTTAATTCAAATATAACCCATATATAATATAATACAGGACTGCCACTTCAGAATTACAAAGCATTTGCAATGCTTTTCCAGTCTGAATAACCAACGCAAGAGTATCTTCACTGCTCACCTGACAATTCAAACACAACTTTCTCATTACCTTAAAAGAAAACCATCTTTTAATGAACTTACCTTTAATGAACATTGCTGAAATCATAAAGAGATCTATCCTGTAGAAATGCCAAAGGATACCACTTTATTTGGCCTAGATATGTACTTTCCCTCTAACCAATCATCCAATTAAGTCATCGTTCTCACATGGCCATCCGTCCATTTGTCCAAAGATTTACTGAACATTTACTATAAATCAGGGATTGCTGCCAAAATTGAATAATACACGAGCTCAAACTCCACCTCCTGAGACGTGTAGAGGCTAAAGAAACAGACAGATGGGAACACAGGGATTTATAATACAATACAGTCCGGCAAGGTTTCAGAGCGGGAGCAAACCGGAGATGAATCTTGTAAAGTGAAAGGAGCAAAGCAGAGCATCACTGTGTTAATATGCTGGCACAGAGAAGGTATTTTAAAAGCATGACACAGAAACCAGAAGTCATAGAGGAAAAGGATTAATAAACTGGGTGACATAAAAAATATTAACTTCCGTATAATAAGTTATATGGCATAAACAATGATATAAAGCAAATGACAAAATGGGATGTGACTGGCAAATGAGAAATGTTTGAGATGACAACTGCGAATACACAAAGAACTTTTCATTGTGGTTTGAATCATTCTCGTAACTGAATTTTCACATAACCTATCATCCTGTTTCAATGAAAGAGGTTCTCTGCATCTCCACGACCTTTTATTTTTTAAGTTATTTGGAAGACATGTACAAGAGCAAATGACTTACTTGCACAGCCCTTGGTACTGAAATCAAACATTCCCTGTAGAATAGGCTGGCCAGTGTCACTCTATAGGGAGAAACCTAAAGTTAAATGAGGTATTTGCTCATTTAACAGAATCAAGAATAAGTCTCAAAAAGGGGAAGCCGAGACGTTTTATCACGATACAAATATAATGACACAGAAGTTATTTAATTGAATTCTTTATTAAACTGGTTATGTTTAGGGCAGTGCCCTTAAGAAACTAAGAGTAATTACTCATCTGGGAGAAAATAATTCAGTCTTGGCATTTAGCACAACCATACACAAAAAATTGCAGATTACTGAAGAGTGAAAGGTAAAACTGAAATTCTTAGAAGGAAAGAAAACATTTCCATGGCCACAGAAAAGGCAAAATTTTCTTGAACCCGACACAAAAGCCCTAAAGATAAAATGGACTACATTAAAATTAGGAATTTATGCTCATCAAAAGACACCATTAAGAGGAGGGAAAAAAAAGGCAAGGAGTGAGTGGAAGAAAGTATCTGTAAAACACGTATGCAACAAAGGATTCTCATCCAGAATGCCAGAAGGACTTCTACAAATAAGAGACCGACAACAGATAAACGGGCCAGAGACTCGAAGAGACAACTCCCAAACGGCCAGGAGACACAGAATAAGGCCTTCAACTTTGTCAATGTCAAAATGCAAATCAACACCACGGTGCACCCCCCACATTCCACTATCAGGATGGGAAGCACCTGGACCTTTCCTCTGCTGTGAGTAAAAGTGTAAATTAATACAGTCACTTAAACGACGGGCAGTAGGAACTCAACCCATGATCTAGCAAGTCCGTACCTAGGTCTAAGCCCATCAAAAATACCTGCATATGTCCAACCAAAGACATGTCTTCACATTGCACTTCCGTTAGCCAAACCCAGAAACAGTCCATCCCTAGGAGAATGGGCGTACGGGCAATAAGAATAAACCACCTACTGTTACACACAACCACATCAATAAACCTCACAAATATACTGCTGAGTGGAACAAGTCAGTCACAAAATAAAATACAATGAGTGATTCCACGTAAAATATAAAAACAGGCAAGACGAATCTACTGTGGTTATCTTTGAGGTGGGATAATAATCAGTGGGGGCATGAAACAGGCTTGTGGGGGGCTGGCATATTCTGCTTCTTGATCTTGGTGTTGGTCGCACAGTTGGAGACCGAAAATTTATCAAGCTGTGCAATTAAGAACAGTGCACATTTCTGTAGACACATCACATTTCAATAACCAGTTTAAAAAAAAAAAACCCACAGAGAGGCAGCAGAAAGAATTCTTGGAAAATCTAAACCGGACCACTGAGAGAGGACTTCACATTTTTCCTAAGCTCAGCGCTCCAACTAGAGGACCCACGAAGAAGCCAGCTCCCTACACACTTCTATATACCGCTTTTCCTTCACTTCCCAGTTTCATTCCTTCAGACAGATGCCTGCCTTCCACATGCAATGCACGTCAGTAAAGTCACTGAGCACCTCGTATGTGCCAGTTAATGTGCTGGGCACTGAGGACAGCGACAGATCAGCCCTGGTTTGCTCGAGGACCTGACAAGCAGGAACCACGTCTGATCACATTCCTCTTGCCTTGGCATCTAGCACGATGTCTTCTACAGAGCAGGCCCTCCACAAACACTGACTGATCACGTACACCTACAAACAACTGGACCGCAAGGAGAGCTACAGGTAACACACTCGGAAATGCCAAGAGTTCACAGGATCCGAAAGGCTGCCCCCGGCTTCGCTCAGCGCCCAGGGAGGAGAGCTGGTGGGGGCAGCCGGGAGGAGATACAGAGACTGGCTTCCCTGAAGAAGTGGCACAGGACTGTGGTCTGGAAAGGACGCTCCCAGCTGGGGACAAGAACACGGCGGGATAGGAACAGGAGGCAAGAGGCAGCACAAGGCCTGGCGGAAGGGAGGCTCCAGAGCATGTAAAGTCATGCCTGACAGCTGGGGAAAGGGGTTGCGGGCAGGAGAAAAGCAAACTTTCTTTTTCAGGAGGTCAGGGCAGAGCTCGGTGGTAGTATTTTCCAAAAGCTCCAAAGACCATGGCTCTTTTTCAAGGATTAGAAATCATGCACTGCACCAAGCTTATTATTTCACTGTGGACAGACGGGAAAGGGATGGGAAAAGACACACGATCAAATACACTTCTATTCCCCAGTTAACATTTACTTTTAGTTAATATGCAAGCATTTTAGGATACTTCAAAATTACAAGTTGTAACTCATAACTCTGATAAACAAAGCCATTTATACGAACTTCAATTCAAACTCCCCCTTATTTTACTAAAATTAAAATGTGAGGAGAGCCTGGCGGGCTCAGTCAGTAAAGCATGTGACTCTCGGTCTCGGGGTTTTAAGTTGAAGCCCCATGTTGGGTGTAGAATTTACTTTACAAGATAAAATCTTTTTTGAAAAAATATGAGTTAATTCAAACTCTGGGCAAGCTAAGCATATTGAACTTCAATTTTCTCATTTGTAATGAGAAACTTAAAAACACATGACCCATAAGGAACTGCTTTTTGACTCTGATGTGGCAAATTTCCACCTGTGACAATTTTAGAAGCAAGAATTTGTGATGAGCATGTGAATTCTTTTACCTCCCACGGCCTGCAGGAGGCATCAAAAATCCCTTACTAAAATTATTCGGTGGTCATTTTTTCTCCTGACTATGTCTAACTCACTGGACATTTAACATCCAGAAAAAGAGATGCTGAGTCAAAAACCCCAGAGTTTTCTTCTGTGCTGTGGGTAGCTGATGAGATCATTTGTATTTCTTTCAGACCAACAGTAGCAAAGTCACTACCACGTGTACCCAAATGCATCACCCCGGGCTGCAATACTGTAGTAAAATAACACATGCTAATTTGTCTGGTCAGGAAACTGAAACGCGTGGGAGCTTGTGGGAGCCTGGGGATTTCAACAGCCCGTGATTCTGCAGATGCAGCTTTGTAAACCCCAAGTTTTTCCCGTAGCTGCTTTTGTAACAGTAATGCCAGCTACCTCCTTTCAGGCAAGCC
The DNA here is from genome assembly GCF_028018385.1 of Neofelis nebulosa. Taxonomy (NCBI): domain Eukaryota; kingdom Metazoa; phylum Chordata; class Mammalia; order Carnivora; family Felidae; genus Neofelis; species Neofelis nebulosa. The sequence goes on from NC_080794.1 coordinate 82,519,297, forward strand.
CCTGCAGAATTCCAGAGGTGCTGTCTGACCACGATCGTGCTGAGGCACCGAGCTGAAGAATGATTAATCACAGATGAATTCGCTTTTTGTTTCTTTTCTGACATTTCCGAACCCTTTTCTGATGTTTCAACTATCTGATGTCTGGCCATGTCATGCTACCAAAGCAGACTGCCTGAAGTCACTGTTTACTTTGGCCCACATACAAGTCTGGATAGGAATTTAGTCAAAACACCTCTTTCACATCACAGAATGGCCTTACGGCAGAACTCCGAGAGACAACACGAAGGAGTTTTAAACATTACACCTACCATCATTTCTATTTACTCCAATTTTTACTTTTAAGGAAATCGAACAGTTTTAAAACGTATGGGAAGGGGCCACACTGGAAGAGTATAAAGTAAGCTTTACATGTAAACATTAAACAGTTTGGAAGCACGGGAAAACTCATTTAAAAAGTGTTTAGAAAACAAACCAGACAGATTTAAACCAACAGCTCGATTTTTAAGAGCATATAAAATAATAATGTATGGCTATATATGTATATAAACTATATAACATATCTATAGAAGCTGCATAATGCATCTATAAAATAAACAAGCACAAAGCAGCAGCCGCGTTCCTGGTGGTTAGGCAGAGTGAAGAGAAAACCTGCTCAGGTGCTCACCCTCAGATTCTCTGTGCTCCAGAAAGTGACTCCTCCCATCACCAAGCAGAGTTGTGCTCAGTCAGTTCCCTGCCCCTCACCAGCGGCAGGCTCAGGAACAGACAAGAGGCGCAACTCCGAGAGGTAAAATGAGCGAAGTGGGCCAGGAGGCTTCTTGGTGAGAGATACAGACAACCGCACACACGTTGGGAGCACTGCTGTCAAAGAAAACCAGAAACGCACAAGCGTGGGTGAGAATGTGGGGAAGTCAGAACCTGTGTGCACAGCCGCCTCGGAAAACAGCACGGTGAGTCTTCAAAAAGTTAAACATAAAACTGCCATATCATCCAGCAATTCCACTTCTGGGAAGATACACAAAGGAACTGAAAGCAGAAACCCGAACAGGTATCTGCACACTCGTGTTTGTAGCAGCATTACTCACAATCGCCAAAAGGTGGAAACACCCCGAGCGTCCGTCAGCCGGTGAACACATAAACATAACGTGGCATCTGGGTACAATGAGGTGTTATTTGCCTTAAAAAGGAGGGAAATTCTTACACTTGCTACAACATGGAAGAACCGTGAGGACATCATGCTAAGTTAAATAAGCCAGTCACGAAACGACAGATAGTGCAGGACTCCAGTCATAGGAGGCACCTAGCACAGTCAAATTCAGAGACAAAAGTAGAATGTGGGCACCAGGGGCTGTCGGGAAGGGAGCGGGGAGCTACTGTCTCACAGATACAGAGTGTCAGTTTTGCAAGCTGAGAAGAGTCCTGGAGATGGATGGTGGTGGTGGCTGCACAGCCACACGAACGTAACCTCTAGGACATAACCTCTAAAGCCGTACACTTCAGAATGGTTAAGATGGGCCAATTTTGTTACATATATTTGACCACAATTAAAAATATTTGTTAAGAAAAAGAGAGGCACAGGAGAAGACATAGCCCTTTTCTGATTCTAGCCACTACTAATGGCCTGTGATGCCCAAATGGGCAGCCCAAATGTCCTTCTGGGCACCACGAGAGAAGCAGACCTGGAAGACGGGCGTCACCGGGCTCGGCGGCCAGAAAGCTGCACCCTCCCTGCCTACTGTGGCAGGAGGACTCCTCCACGGAGAGACTCTTCTAGGTTGAAAACACAATTTCTGTTCATGTCAGCCAGCTCCTGAGCCCCCAAACTGGCACTGATTTATGCTACAACTATACCGAACCCCATGAACATGGCCATGATTATTACAACAGTTAATGTGAACACTAATAACATATCAAGAAATTTCCTTTCATTAATGACTATTTTCAGCTCTCATTCAATTCATCTGTGACTATCCTATGCCTTACTTCTAAGACTATAGGCCCAGACAAAACACATCTTACTCTGGGGCGCCTAGGTGGGTCAGTCCATTGAGTGTCTGACTTTAGCTCAGGTCATGATCTCGAAGTTCGCGAGTTTGAGCCTTGTGTCAGGCTCTGTGCTGACGGCTAGGAGCCTGGAGCCTGCTTCGGACTCTGTGTCTCCCTCTCTCTCTGCCCCTCCCCTGCTCACACTCTATCTCTCTCAAAAACAAAGAAACAGTGAAAAAAAAAAAAAAAATTAAAAAAACATTATCTTACCATGCAATGTTTTTGTAAATCAATCTTTTATACACATATACACACACACAGAAAATCATAAGAATTCATTAAATATGCATGTCAGAGAATGTGATGCACAAAAATAATAGTGCTATAAGCTAGCCAACCACGCACACTCCGAGAGGAGAATTTACAGCAACGTAATCCACTTACGTAACTATGAAGACGGCCACATGATGATTTTCATCTTGCAGTGTTCATCACTAGCAAGACAAGCAAAATCAAAACACATCATCGTGTCAAGAAATGCGTTGTAGGCTCGAGTCAGGGTATTAAATGAAATGCCTTACAAAGATGAATTCACCTAAGCCAACTCGGCACATCTCTAGGTATGACCGCACATGGAAATGAAGGGACTTCGCCGAAACTCTCTCACACTGAGCCATCACAAACTTCTCAGATCAGTTCGGCTCAATTCAGGGTCAATTCTGAGCCTGCACAGCTCAACACAGAATGATTTCTATCTACATGGACATCTCCATCCTACAACATGTGTTTCAGTCATCTGCTACCGAGTACTAAACCACTCCAAATCTCAGTGGCTGAAAACCGCACTAATTTATTATTCCTCGTGATTCTGTGAGTTGGCTACAGCTCAGTCAGGGGGTTCTTGCGTCGGTATCTCTTAGGCTCGGTCAAGGTAGCGGCATTCAGCCAGAAGCTCGGCGGGGGCCGAAACCCCCAGCATGCTGCTGCCATCTCTGTCCAGCAGCAGGCGGCCCTTTTACATGATGACGGCTGGCTCCCCCGGCAGAGGAAGGGAAAGCTGCCAGCCCTCTTAAGGTGTGGGCCTCAAGCCCCCCGAGAGTTCGTTCCGTGGTATCCTGTTCGTGCAAGTCACAAGGCCAGTCCAATTGAGGGAAACAGAATCTACTTCTGATGGACGGAACGGCACGCACACACCAGGTGAGAGGAACTGATGACGACACCCTTGGAAACCAGCTACCGAGCCACGGTCCTCCCTACACATAACGAGAAACTCGTCACTTCAGCATGCCTTCGTGAAAGCCCATTACTCAATAAAAAGAGAGCAGGTAAAACCCGCTCTTCTGCGTACCCTGGACCTGCCGTTACATGCTTTCACTTGCTCTGCTTCATATAATCGGTGTACTAGACGGTAAAGGCTGTAACTGAACAGGCCCAAATCTACTCGAGAAAAATCCAAATGAAACATCACTCTGGTCTCGGGTCCAGTTCGGTACCCCTGGCGCCACTTCGCGCACTGTGCGATCTACGTGCCCCCTCGGCTGTAACCTCCATCGGGGTAGGGCATCCGCACCGTTTACAGCTGTATTCCCAGTGTCTGCAGGATCTACGACACTGCTCCTTCTCGGTGACCGAAAATATGCCTATTTGAAGATCTACTCCTTCTTTCTTTAATACCCAATAGAAAACACTTCCGTAGATTTTTCAATGTGGCAAAAACACGCCATTACCGATGCTTTAAACACTTAGCTATGCTCCAAGGAAGAAGATATACTTTTAACTACCATTGTAGTTACATGCTAAATTTACCCCCACTAAACCTTGAAAACGAGGGATTTTATAATAGTGTGCCATTCATTTTCTGTGAGTTATCTTTTGCTGGTGTCTAGTTCTGGGCCCTCAAATTGCAATGTGAACTATTCATGCCGGAACCAGCATCTACCTTGCGATTCTGAACAGCACATTTCTAATTGAGAATTCCCACTTTTATAAGCAGTTGTGCTAGTCCTTCATAACTGAGAGTTCTCATTTGCTGAAAATATAATAAAATATCCTCTGGTGAAATGAAAATATCTATAAGTGGAACAAAACAGCCATTTTATTCTGCCCACAAACATCTGAGCTCAGACTTTTTCGGCCCTCAATGGACAAGGCCAAAATGAAGAGACACCCTGTGGCACAACACGGGACTGATTCCTGAGAGGTTCACCACTCTTAGCACCAACCCCAAAGAGTTCAGTGCCACTTTCCTCCAAACAAAAGGCAAGTGTCCACAATTCTACAAATTTCCATAAAGGGAGGCAGAACTGGTATGAACTAGCATAAGCCTCTGCTTCTCCCCAGCATCTGAACTAAAGTAAGAAGTCCGGTTAATAGCACAAGCAGGCCACTTAGAAATTTGGGTGCCATTTATCAGCATATAAACACAGAACCTTGACAGGTCTCAACGAAAGCACAGGTAATGATTCTGTGCATGCTACCCAACTGGGAAGGTGCTATCCTATCAGTGCAAGAAGATTCTACACTCAAGTTGAGATAAAAACACAATATATCCTGGGGTGCCTGGCTCGTTGTTGGTAGAACATACAACTCCTGACCTCAGGGTTGTGAGTTCAAGCCCCACACTGGGTGTAGAGCTTACTTAAAAACAACAACAGCGATATATCTCATTGCTACATCGTTCCCATTTTACAGTTGCAAAAACCGAGACCAGCTATAGTTAAGCAACTTCTCCAAAGTGTTGCACACTCCTGCACCGCCACCTCCCTTCGATGCCAGAGTACTTAGCGGTATTCCATGATATCCAGTCATAGTCCGTTAGAACTGCCTGCGTGTCTTAACAAACTTCTAACCTATTTGCAAAGCAGAAGCTATCCTATTCACACTCAGTAAACACTTGCGAAACAAATGAGGGAGTTTCTCACTATTCCACATGCTTCTCAACCCTCAGTGCTAGTATTGCTTCTCATTAAGTCAATAAATGTCCACTGAAAGTTAAACATCTCCTGTGTGGCAGGCACACTGTTAGGTACTTGCATACGTGACGAAGATAAACATCACGAGAGTCTCACGAGCATATGCACAGGAGACAGACTTGAATTTTGGAAAGGACTGTAGACTGCTAAGGGAGGAGGGGGTGGGGTGGGTGGGTGGTCAAGTCTAGCCTTAGTGTCCCGTACACGTTATTGGAGCAAGTGACCGCTAGGCTGCGGAACGATGAATGAGGAGTTTGCAAGCATGGAGGATGTATAGAAAGAGAGAAACAAGAGATCAGTAAGGGTAAAGGGAACACCCAGCTGGAAGACTCCAGTCACTCAGCCTTAGACGTTCCAGGACCCAGATAACAAAGCGTAGATACGAACTTCTTCAATATGAGTGATTCTCACTTTAATAAACAGAAAAGAGCCAACTTTAAAATGAGAAGTAATCATTTTTCCGGTTCATTATTAGGCTCTGAGATGTGAAAAATTAATCTGTGTGGTGGTTCTCAAGCTTGCCTTCACATTAGAATCCTCTGAGCATTAAAAAAACAATTGATGCCCTTGGTTGAGCCCCAAATCTTAGAAGATAGGGCCCAATTATCAGTATCTTTGTAAAGTTCCCCAGGTCATCCTATGGGGCACCTGAGTGGCTCAGTTGGTTGAGTGTCCGACTCTTGATTTTGGTTCAACTTATGATCCCAGGGTCATGTGATCGAGCCCCGCATCAGGATTTGTGCTAAGTGTGGAGCCTGCTTGAGATTCTCTCTCTCCTCTCTCTCTCTCTCTCTCTCTCTCTCTGCCCCTCTCCCCCACTGGAATGTGTGCACACGCTCTCTCAAAAAAAAAAAAAAAAAAAAAAAAAAAAAAAAGTTCCACAGGTCACTCTAAAGGATAGCCAAATGGATGACAGCAACAACTCAAAAGCAAAGCAGCACTGAGCCTTGGTCTGGTCCTGAAATGACCCCTCACCTTCCCATGGGCTGACTTCCTGTCAATCAAATCTCAGCCTCAACATGACTCCTCAGAGAGGCCCGCCCTGACCCCGACTCTAAAGGAGCCACACCTAGTATGTGCCACATAACAGTGCTTATTCCTGACGTCTGTCTTATTACCTTGTTGTAGGTGTTCCAACAGAATGGAAGTTCCTTGAGACTAGGGATCTTGCTGCATTTCCAGTAGGAGGTCAGGAAGTACTTTATGAATGAACGAATGAAGTAAGCCAGAGGACAGGTAGGCATGGGGGTATCTCTCATGGAAATGGAATTTAAAAAATAATATCCTGAAGCTATAATTCTGAGAAATTTCGGTTGCGTATGATTAAGCCAGACTGACCGAACGGCACGGAGAACATTTTTTAATTCTTAGCTAAAAACTAGACAAGCCAGATGTCTATTTCCAAGCAGAGCTCTACCTAAGAAGGAGACTGAAGAACACACGGTATTTACTCTGGACTGGAGTCAACAAAGGTGGGATTAAAAGTCTTCATGCAGAGGGAAGGGGGGATGAAAATGTGGTCACCATTTCCATGAATAGCAAAAAAAGAAGAAATAGGTCAAAATATGGAGCAATTAAGATTTGAGTTTAGGCATGAGGAAAAACTCGCTGAGGGAAATCCTGCGACACTACAGCAGCCATTACAGATGAGAAGTAAAAGTGAAATTTCTGCGGGTCCCTAAGACTGGCGTAAAAATGCTTCCATTTAGAAGGGTCACGCACAAGTACACAGAGGAAGATGAATATCCAAGATGGCTAGAATTTTCTTCTGATTGTTATTATTGTCCTACAACATCTATAGTACCTGAGTTTCCTACCTGAGCTTCTTTAGATCTGGTACCACAAAAATGAGCTAGAAGGAAAAAATACTAGTAAGAACAGTACCGAGTAAGTATTTTTGGAAAACAGAAATATGTCCATGCTTTTCCTTCTTCATAGGATATATGTTTAGGGGCATCTGGGTGGCTCGGTCAGTTAAGCATCCAACTTCAGCTCAGGTCATGATCTCGCTGTTAGTGGGTTTGAGCCCCACGTCGAGCTCTGTGCTGATGGCTCGGAGCCTGAGGCTTGGAGCCTGCCTCGCATTCTATGTCTCCCTCTCTTTCTGCCCGTGCTCTGTCTCTCTCTCAAAAAATAAATAAACATTTAAAAATTTTTAAAAAAGAACATATGTTTGGACCTATCAACTAAATTAATAATGCAGGCATAAAGGAAATATTCGAATATTAAATTCACAAGTTACCTACGATGTACACTTAAATATGAGATGAAATGCCAGCAGAGTGCCTTGACCAGACTACCTGGGCTGTCAGCATAAAACCAGCAAGGTAATGTGTATCACCCTTCTTTCAAAGCCAGTTCTGTTAGATCCACAGCTTCTAACAATGGAAACATCCCTTCCCCATACTTGCCGTACTTAACATCAACACTCTGGAACCACTTTTGTTCGTTCCCATATATAGTTAATCACCAAGTTTTACGGAGTATTCCTTTGTACGGGGAGGGGGGGGGCGGGGGGAGAGGGAGGGGAAATTTACCGGTTAACAAGATTTAAGAGATCTATCAACCAAACTGTACAGGCCTCATCTGGGTTCAAAGTCAAACTGCAAAACAAACGGACACTGACTAGATACAGAAAGGTACTTAGAAATACCGTTAATACTTTTGAGGTGTGATGATGAGACTGCGTGTATTTTCAAAATGCTCTTGTCTTTTAGAAATACACACCATGAACAGATGAAATGATATTCTGGATTTGTTCCAAAATAATTCAAAAGATGATGGAGGAGGGAATGGGGAAGAAAGAACAGGTGAAACAAGAGGCACTGATGGGCTGAAGCTGGATAATAGGTACACGGGGTTCAAGTACACTTTTCAATTTGGTTTATGTTTTAAAATTTTCCCTACCTTAAAAAAGTCGTAACTTATATATTCGGATATGTTTTTTGATGTGTAAATGCGATGCACTTGGCTGGGAAAAGGGTTCCCAGCTGCCTAAATACCTCAGAGAAGCTTTCAAGTCATTCAGAGTCCTCTGGTTACCCATTTTTTATAGGACTAGGCCCTGGCCTAGGCCTTACTTCTCTGCTCCTTCTCTTTGCTATGTGCTTCCCCACCAGCCCTACTCTACATCAGGCCACTTACCAAACCACTGGCCTGACCTGTTTTCATGTAAAATGCTTCCCATCTTCACCTAGATTACAAATTTTCAGAGGAAGATTCATGTTTACATCTTTTTGCCTCTTCAGAGCTTAAAGCAGTGTTCTGAGTAGAGCAAAGGTGCTCGGTTACTGCTTTTCAGGTGGGCAGGATATAGGGAGTCTGCTCCTTCACACTTCTCTGTACTTCCCAGAGTTTTTACACACAGTAGGCCACTAATCCTTAGGAAACATCAAAGAGTTTCATTAAAGAGAATATAAAAGGCAAAACTGTTTTAAAAGGGAAATTCTGAAATACAGTTAAATCTCACAATAGTACGATGAATTACAAAGTCAGAGCGGCAAATGCCGTGGTTCTCACTACAGAAAGCTTAATTTCTGAGGCAGCAAAGCATTATCCTTAATTAACCCATGTTCAAGCCCAAATCCTGTGCCCTGAAACAAAAATTAAAGATTCATCTTTCTATAATGAAAACCTTATGAACATTTGCATTACTATTATTATTTTTATTATTGAAAATACCTCACTGCTTACACTGAGCTCCAATTTTTCTGGACTGTGACTGGGTCCAAAGGAAACAAAGCTAAAACAGAAGGGAGGGACAAAATAAATGGGGCGGTGGGGGGAAGGGTCAGGATCCACCCGGAAATGGTAGATTCCTACTAGTGGGTATACCCTAAGTAAGCAGGGCCCTGCTGAATGTTCCAGAATAACTGGGATTTTTAAATATTTGGTTAATTTCTACAAATTAACCTGTATTAAGCAAATATTAAGCACCTATGTATCCAGCAGTGTTCTAAGCCATGAACAAGCCAGATTTCATGCAAAGTTCATGGAATAATTCATGACATACATTCGAAATACGCAACCAAGTTAACCTCAAATGATGAGAAACCAGAAAAGCACTAATTTTCATGAAATGTATGTACAAGCAGACACGTGAAAATCAGCTTTACCTTGTATTTCATCTTGGGACATGAATGAATGTAGAAACCCATATAATAATAGCTGAGTTGAGATGTTTTCTGATGAAGTTGCCTCGTGAAAGCAATTTCTCTGCCAAAAGAAGAATAAAGATGAAGGCACAGTTAAATCCAGCTCCAATATTCAAAGTACTATGTAATCTGATGAAATCTGAAATTGTGACATTAGGCTATTAAGAAACTCCAAGTGTTGAAAGAAAAACAATTTCAAAAATACTGTAAGATAACTTTTACTAAAGAAAGATATAACAACACATTAGTTTGAGCAAATGCATCTAAGTTCATGCTTTACACTTTATAGAGCTAATTAGTTGATCAAAAATTCAAAGAGCATAAAAACAGAGATCTATTTAGTACATTACTCATTATCCCCTGGAGTTCTCAAAAGATTAGGTTTATCAAGTTAAAAACAGTGCAACAAATTTTACAAAACTCAAAAGCCAACACATTTCAGGAAAAATGACTCTGATTATGACCATTTACATGCACATCCTTGCAAGTGTGTCTGCTGTAGAACTCTCTCCTACATCGAGACGCTACTCTAATATTTATTTTCCCTAAAACTAAAGAGTGGAAAAAAACTATGCTATCTCACCACTTTTCCTGTTTGTTGGGCATAGGCGAGGATTAACCGAACAAAGAAGCTGTCAGCAATGTCCATGCTTGGAGTGGTTTTCATTTGTGTCGGGGTAAATCTGGGCACAGAACTTCATCCTACCCGCCCAAGTGAATGACTGGCTGTATTTAAGAGTTTTAAGCAAAACTTCAGTACATTTCTAAAGTAAGAGAAAAGTTGTTTCGTTTTTACATTTGTTTCTTGAAGATTTTCTTCTTTTCTTTCCTTCTCTCTTTTTTTCTCTTTCGTAGCAACAAATGCTTGAAATTCAAGTGAATAGCCTGTGCGTTTTGCAAGTTCACATTTAAATCACTGAAAAGGTGTGACCCTACAAATTCATCTGTAAAATAAAAGTATCTCTAAATCCAAGCAGACTGAACGTTAGTGGCCTGTAACAGAATAAATCCTACCAACCCTAGAACGAATCCACTTGGAAGGTTCAAAGTGAGGAAGGACGCCGGGCCACAACGGCACTCCGCTTGGTCCTGCGCTGCCACTCCCTCCCTCAGCTGTCCGGGCCCAAACCTAGGAGCCATCCTCAACCAATCTTCTCCTCTCACTCCCATGTCCGACCCATGTCGACAAATCCAGCCGGCTCAACCTCCAAAATTTACGGGGGGTCTGACCGCTTGTCATTACCTCCACCGCAGCCACTGTGGTCCAAGCCCGCATCCTGGCTCCCCTGGCTGACTGCAACTGACTGGCTTCCCAGTGTGCTCTCTTGCCCCTCTATAAATCCCGCAGAGTGGTAACCAGTCGTTGTTTTACAATATTAATCAGATCAGGTAACCTCCCTATATCTTACCTTCAGATTTTTGCACAGCTGGCTCCTTTCCTTTTTTTCTGGGCTCCTCCAATGTCACCTGACCAAGAGGTCTTTCCTGACCACCCTATTCAAAAAGGACCTCACCCTGGCACTGTGACTACTTTTGTCACAGCATAACGGAGTATCTAAATTTATGTTGTTGGCATTCTCGTTACGATCTGCTTTGACAAAGCTGGAAACCCTGTCTTATTCACTTCTATGAATCATGCCCAGGACACATAGATTCTTCTCAAATAAATATGTTAAACAAATGAACTCATTTCTAAAATCCACCTTGCTAACAAAACATAAATTAATGCCATGTTCACGATCCCCAATTCAAACATTTTTTTAAATCTACAGACTAGGTTATATAAAAATCTATACTGATTATACATTAAAATACAAAAACTAAATTCATTGTAAATTGCTTAAGAAATTGAAGGAATGGAGGGGAAACTAAATGAGTTTCACTGAAATACACTATAATCAATAATAGAATTGGCAATTTACAACCTACTCTCCCCAGTTTTGCTTGGAAATGTCAATCTCCTGGCTGCCTTTCCTCTTCCATAAACTCAGCAACTCAGATCCCCCAGACCACTACAAACAAGTGACGAGGCTGTAATCCAGTGGCAGCCTCCCCGCTCTCAACTGGCAACAATGTTCGTGCTCTCAGTCTCCTTTGCTTCCTCCTCAAAGCTCTCCAGCTCTAGCCGGAGATCTACCAAATCTACCAAATCTCTAGCTCTTAGAGATCTACCAAACAGTAAATAGAACTCTTTATAATTTTGCTGGGAATTGATTATTTACTATCCCAAATGCAGCAGGATTTCTATATCTCCTGGTTTATTGAGGCATGAAATGATATTTCATACATAGGCTGGGATTCACTATGTGGGAATAAATATTCATAATGTTTATCTGAGAAGTCTAAACAAATCCATAAACTACATACTGTAAAGTGGAAAAGTAGATACAAAAATAAAAGAAGAAGGAAAATAGCAATGATTACAAAGTGCTGACTGATTCTGGTACAAAAAAAAAAGTAGCTTTTCTGAAATAAATACACTCTTCTAAAGTTACAAAATGTAAATGCTTCAAATGATCAATTTCAATTTCATTGATGCCATCAGGAGTCACGAATATTCTTAATTAGCTTATACAAAAATGCAATTAAATACAAAGGAAAAATAAAGGAATATTACAGGGATCAGTTGTAAACAGTGTATAATTGTGAATCGCTGTAACTTATCATTAAGAGATGGCTCAGGATGAAAATACCAAGATGGAGAATTTTTCTTTGGCCCACTAAAACACACAAAATCTACTATGGACCAGACTTTTCACAAAAATCAAACAGTAATTAAAGAAAAATACCCACTTTTCCAATTTTGTAATTCAGAAAAAAGTACATACAGAATTAATAAAAGAAATAATCTCAAAATGTATCTTCCTATGATGTGAGATTGTGACCATCAGACACAGAGACTGGGAAAAGTGAAAATACTGACACAATGAGAAACAGAGACTCAAGTTCCCACATAAGCAACAGAAAAATAATTTTCAATCTTCCTTCCCTTCTGTACCACACACATTCACAGATACGAAGGAATAAAAAAAGACCCAGTATTTTCATGGAAAAAGACCCCAATCCTTTTACCATTAGGATAATGCAAAATATCCAGGCGATGCTGCATATATTTGCATCCATGGACATGCAAGGGAAATAATCTTTTGATGAGGGCCAGAGAATTAAGTGGACAGTCAGGGACTTGCCACTCCTATTCTATATACTTTCTATAATTGTATATTCCTTCCAACAGATTTACATTGCTTGAATTCATTTATATGAGATTCATTTAACCTTTAATTATGAAAAAATATCTATAATAATGATGACAAAAATATGTAAATACTAGAATATTTAAGGGACATTGAGTGGTTTTTGATAGGGGAGCTTAAATAAAGACATAAACAAAAACACCCCACAAATACAATGACTTCTCCTACACTAGATTACATGGATAGCTTAAAAAGCTAGGGAATTACCATCGGGCACTACCCTCAGTTCTAAAAGTGGTATTTCTAAATATTGATATATGAGAGACTACTATAGCAACAAAATTATTATGAACTATCAAATAGGATTTCTGCTGTTATATGATGAAATATAATCAAGTGAGGAATTATCTGAAGTTCTGTATGACCCATTACAGCTGTCAAAAGTAATCTTACCGTAGTGCAGAGTAGACACCCAAAGACAGAAATGAATAATCAGGATCGTAGTACAAATATACAGATGACACACAGTATGGAAGGATGTCAATCACCCCCACAGCAATGATTCTCCCATCAAGCCAATACTGCTGGTGAAAGGAGCCATAACCACAATCTGGTCCATTAGGGGGATTCTCCGCCTGTGAAAAAGCAGACATACATGTGAACAGTTTCTTTTCTTTTCTTTTTAATATTTATTTATTTTGGGGTAAGCACAAGTGGGGGAGGGGACAGAGGATCCAAAGCGGGTTCTGTGCTGACAGGCTGACAGCAGTGAGCTCAGTGTAGGGCTGGAACTCATAAACCACGAATCATGACCTGAGCCAAACTCAGACACTCGACTGACTGAGCCATCTAGGTGCCCCTTCTTTTTGTTTTGTTTTTTTTTTTTTTACTTTTAAGTAATCTCTACAACTCAATGTGGGGCTCAAACCCACAACCCCAGGATCAAGAGTCACAAGCTCCACTGACTGAGTCAGCCAGGTACCCCATCATCTTTTTCTTTATATTAAAAATCTTAATAATTGTCCCGTTATACTTCTACTTTGTATCTCCTAAAATTTCCTGCTGTCATCACCCTCTGCAGTCACACCCTACAAAACTTTTTACTTGTAGAAACACTGACCAAACAAAAGAATGAGAAAAAGAAATAAGCTTAAGGTTTTTTTTTAACCTTGTTTAAAAATTTAACAGTAGGAAATACAAATTTTACAGGATAAGTAAATATTAAAGTCTATTTCTCAGTTCCACACAAAAGCTGAGACAGAAATGGTGCAGGAAAGAAAGACGGGGAACACAGAAGGAGAGGGGTGGGTGAGAACAGAACTGCCCCTATACCATCGGCCAGGCCTCATCTGTGATGACCCTCACACTGACAAGGCATATGATCCCATTATCTTTTGTAGGTAAGAGTTCCTGTGTAAATAAAAAAGGCTAGGACACTTCCCTTTATGAGCCAAAGGAAAATAATTTCCTTACCATTATCTTAATGTAACTATAATCCCACAAAAGAAACTTAGAGATTTCAGAGTATAACCTTTTATCTGTAAATAGTTGAGTGACACTTTTCATTTTAAGATTCAATGTTTTTAAATATTTATTTATTTTGAGAGAGAGAGCGAGCAAGCGAGGGAGAGGCGGAGAGGCAGAGAGGCAGAAAGAGAGGGAGAGGCAGTCCCAAGCAGTTTCCATGCTATCAGCACAGAGCCCAGCGGGGGGGTGATCTCATAAACCATCAGATCATGACCTGAGCCAAAATCAATAGTCAGACGCTTAATCGACTGAGCCACCCGGAAGCCCCAAAATTCAATATGATTTTAAATATAACTGTTGCTAAATGAAAATTATGATGCAACGTGAAACAATGCTTTGGTAGAGACTAATGGATGTTAGAGATTAACAATTTAAGTGAACAAATACAACATACACTATATATATATACACATGTATATCACATACATCATTTTCACACAGCTAAAATCACAGATAACATGTATACACAAAAGCCGGAAGAGAGGGGTGCCCAGGTGGCCCAGTCGGTTAAGCATCTGACTTGAGCTCAGGTCATGACCTCACTGTTTGAGAGTCTGAGCCCTGCATCAGGCTCTCTGCTGCCAGCACGGAGCCCACTTTGGATCCTCTCCCCTTCTCTGCCATTCCCCCGCTCGCACACACACTCGCTCTCATCGCTCTCAAAAATAAAAATAAACACTAAAAAAAAACCTAGAAGAGAATGAAGAAAAATGAAAAAGTCAGTTTACTAATACTAAAACCAGAAAAAAGACATTACAAGACAGGAAATCTACAGATCAGTATTTCTCATAACACAGATGCAAAAATCCTCACCAAAATCTTAGCAAACTAAATCCAACAATGTATGAAACGAATTATACACCATGACAAAGTGGGATTTATTCCAGGTATGGAAAGCTGGTTCAACATTAAAAAAGTAATTTAAAATAAAAAGCGGGGCGCCTGGGTGGCGCAGTCGGTTAAGCGTCCGACTTCAGCCAGGTCACGATCTCGCGGTCTGTGAGTTCGAGCCCCGCGTCAGGCTCTGGGCTGATGGCTCGGAGCCTGGAGCCTGTTTCCGATTCTGTGTCTCCCTCTCTCTCTGCCCCTCCCCCGTTCATGCTCAGTCTCTCTCTGTCCCAAAAATAAATAAAAAACGTTGAAAAAAAAAATTTAAAAAAAAAAATAATAAAATAAAATAAAAAGCAGTTAATCATGGAAAAATGCTAAAGGAAAAAATCATATATCAATTGACGCAGAAAATACCTCTGACAAAATCCAGCATCCAGTTATGACTAAAACTCAACAAACCAGGAAGAGAAAAGAACTTCATCAGCTTAATAAAGAACATATACAACAAATCTACAGCTGACATCACACTTAATGGTAAGAAAATTGATGCTTTCCCCAGTAAGATTCCCTTATTCAACATCATACTGAAAATGCTAGTGTAATAAAACAAAAAAAAAGGAAATAAAAGGTATTAAGATTGGGAAGGAAAAGAATAAAACTGTCTTTATTCACAAATGACATGATTTACTACGTAGAAAATCCCAAAGAGTCAATAACAACAAAAAATGGAAATAATAAGCCATCATAGCAAGGTCACAGGACACAAAGCTAACAATCAAAAGCCATTTGCTTTACTACATACCAGCTACAACTGGAATATGAAATTAACAACCCAGTGCCATTTTATAAAACCAAAAAAAAAAAATTACATGCCTAAATATAAATCTAACAAAGTATTTACAGGATATATATGGAGAAAACTGACAAAATGAAACAAAGAGATGGTAAATAAGTAAAAAAAATATTATGTTTATTATAATAGATTGTAAGAGTCAATATTGTTAAGCTGTCCATTTTCCCAAGTTGGTTTATACATTTAATGCAATCCCAATCCAAATCTCAGCAAACTATTTTGTAGGTATAAACAAATTTGTTCTAATGTTCATATAAATAGGCAGAAGACCTAGAATAACTAACATAATACTGAAGAAACAAGTTGAAGGTCTGACACTGCCTACGTCGAGACTTACTGTAAAGCTACAATGATCAAGATAGGGTCTATACTGGCCAAATAAGAGAAGAGTAGAACAATGTAACAGAACTAAAGCCCAGAAATAAGCCCACATAAACATGGTGGGCTTATCCTCTGACAAAGGAGCAAAGACAGTCCAAGAGAGAAAGGACAGTCTTTCTAACAAATGATGCCAGAACAATTAAACATCCAAATGCAAGAATATCCAAATCTAGACAAAGACCTTACAGCTTTCAAAAATTCAGCTCAAACTGCACCACAGACCTAAATATAAAATGCAAAACTTTAAAACTTCTAGATGATAACAATAGGAGAAAATCTGGGTGACCTTGGGTTTTGCGATGAGTTTTTAGATGCAATGCCAGAAGCACAAACCATGAAAGAAATAACTGATAAGCTGGACTTCATTAAATTTAAAAACTGCTCTCTCTACAAAGACACTGCTAGGAAAATAAAAAGTTAAACCACTGACTGGAGAAAATTGCAACACATGTATCAGATAAAGGACTGGTATTCAAAAATAGAAAGATTGTTAAAATTCAACAGTAAGAAAACAAACAGCCCAATTAAAAACTGGGCAAAGTATCTGAGCAAACACCTCACCAAAGAAGATGTACAGGTGGCAAATAAGCATATGAAAAGATGCTCAACATCATCTGCTAGGGAACTGAAATTAAAACACACACACACACACACACACACACACACACACACACACCCCGAGCTAATACTACTCAACTATTAGAATGGCTGAAATCCAAAAACCTGAATCAAATGCTGGCGAGGACGCAGAACAGTAGGAACTCGGATTCATTGATGATGATGGAATGTAAAATGGTACAGATACTTCAGAGGACAGTTTGGGACTTTCCAGTAAAGATAAACATAGCGTTACCATATAAAATAGTAATCACGCTCTTAGGTATTTATCCAATTTGTCTGACAACTTGGGTCACACAAAACCTAAAGGCCTGCATGCAAATGTTCATAACAATGTTATTCATAATTGCCCCAAACTGTAAGCAACCAAGATATCCTTCAATAGGTGATAAATAAACCATGACACATGGAATATTATTCATCAAAAGAAATAAACTATCAAGCCACAAATACACAAAATGAAGAAACCTTACATGCATATTGCTAAGTGAAAGAAGCCAGTCTGAAAATGCTCCATACATACATTCCAAATACATCCAGTAAAAGGCAAAACTACAGAGGCAGTAAAAAAATCATTGGTTGCCAAGAATTTGGGGGATTTGGAGCAGGGGACTTTTAGGATAAAACTATTCTCTATAGTTCTGTACTAGTGGATACTTGACATTATGCACTTACCAAAACTCAGAACTTTATAAACACAAAGTGAGCCTTAATGGATGCAAACTAAAAGAAAATCTTTTAGGAGATTAAGGGATCCCAGGAAGGAATGGAGACAGGACAGAGAATCTACCTGTATTACAAATGTATGAAACAACCTGACTGAAAGAGGTCGGTCGGGAGGGGAAAGGTGCTGACTTCAGTAACCTTTGGGGTCTGTAAGAACGAAGGCAAAAGGAAATCCGCACATAAGCATTGTATTCTACCTGATAAAGTTGTTTTCCACGAGACTACAGGTTAACAACTCTGACACTGATACACGTGCCTACTGTAAAGTGATGGAGGTGATGGGAACCAAGTTTCTCACTGTTGAAGTCGTAATTTACAGATAAGCAAGGGGAAGAGGCTAGAATGACCCACAGGGTGATGGATTAGTATTGGAGACATGCGTAAGAACTCACGTTTAGCTTAATACAGACAAGATGGTTACATACAGAAATATTTATAGGTCTGTATATATCATAGATATGTTCATACAAGGGTTAGTATGCACACATATGTTTCTTTACTCTGCCAGATGAGAAGGCCTAAATAAAGGAAACCCTAGTAGCAAGAAGCACATCTAGCACTCAGATCTTGGTTTCTCCATGCTGTAGTAAAAGGAACAAGGCTCTTTGGAAAAATGGCCAATTCCAGGACTGGGACAGGAAGAGCCCGTTTAAGATGAGCCTACTTCATCGTGTGGTGCCAAAAAAGAAAGAAAGTACTTAAAAAACAAAAAGAAACACGCACTGATGGAGTTATATCAAAGAGGCACAGAAGGCGACTGAAAAAGCTCCCAATGGCCAAAGCTGGAACAATTTGAGCAAAAAAAAAAAAAAATAGTGTTAGATTACAACCCAAAGTATAAAATTAATATCCGTAAGTCCATACTGACATACACGATTGAAAAAAGTAATAAATGAGGAAGAAAGACGAATCTCCCATGCAGAAGAATTCCAAAGAGTTCAGGTAGACAGTCTGCCCTAAAGGTAAGGGAGCATTACTCCCTATGAAGTGTGGGCTACGCACAGGAACTCCCTTTCAGAGTACCTTCCAGAGGTATGGGAAGGAACTTAAGAGAGTAACTGCACAGGTGAGCAAGGTCTACAACAGCAAATGAGAGGACCGACTAAGGTGCTAGCACTATTCATGATTTCTAAACCTTCCACTGCTACAGCTAAAAATGTTGTTCAGACAAGAAATACATCTTGAAACTTTTAACAGCTTCCGCCAATAATAAATTACGTCAAACCCCAGTTTTAGCATTTACTATCATATAGGTTTAGTCTTCAGAAAGATATTATTATTTCCCTGAAAATAGGTACAGTTTAAAGAGCAGAACAGGCAACAAACAGAAGCATTAACAAAAAAAAAAAAAAAAAAAAAAAAAAAAAAAGGAAAGGATATTAACCCATTAAAACTACAACACCAGAACTGACACCCCTATTCTAAATTGCTAATGGACTTGAAGTCAAATCACTTGTCTCAGAAGCTAGGCTGCTCCAAATATGTAATAAGAAATACACAGATTCCTATACATCACTGAATTTTATGAAAGCCATCTTTTAGATGTAAGTCAGCCCTGAGGCTCTTGGAAATGAAGCTCCCTGTCTTTAAAAGTAATCGTGTAGGAGAGCAATCCCACAGTGACAGGGAGACAAACTGTCAGTCCACGGCACATGAGGTGGGGAGCCTGTCCAACGTCGGGC
This sequence comes from Neofelis nebulosa, assembly GCF_028018385.1. NCBI lineage: Eukaryota > Metazoa > Chordata > Mammalia > Carnivora > Felidae > Neofelis > Neofelis nebulosa. The sequence goes on from NC_080794.1 coordinate 82,538,221, forward strand.
AGTCAAAAGCTAACTAAATGACTCTGAAATGAACCCGAATTCTTCCACAATTTCAGTTTAGTACGTCATTCTAGGACTCACTAAATCCAATGTGTGCATTCATTCATTAAAAATGTATTTATCAAAGACATAATACATATGGACTTAATAATGGGCATGGTCTCAATAAGTAAATAACCAAAAGACCACGTTAACCCTAAATATAAATCAATCCTGCTTGTTGTACAAGCTTGAAATCTTTTTCCAAACTGCAGCTACCTTCTGAGTTTCCAATTTTAATCATGTCATCCATTCCTGGGACCTCCCATTTAATAACCTTCCATTTGCTTCACTGTTTGTTCTTCTGTGAGTCCACCCATGACCAACATACCCTACCACAGGCATGATTCTCGTGTCTCAATGCCCATGGAAGTTAACAGTCTTCTCCCTCTGTAAAACCCGCATCTATTTATACAGGTATGGGCTGCCTTATAATTACTGAGGAAAAAAGAAGCCACAGGACTATCTACTCTGACCCCCTACTACATCCAGACAAAGAAACAAGAAACCCAGGAGTCAATTAAGTAATACAATCATTATGAAACTATGGAGTTATAAACTGATTCACAAACTATCTTCTTAGCCCCTAGGTCGATGCTATTTTTATGCTATGATAAGAGTATCAGCTAATCATCTAATTCATCGTTTAAATATCCTCACTTTCGAATATCTCTAGGATATACAAGTCACTAAACAAGGCAATATAAAAAACAAACTATTCAATGCATGGTTTTCAACAGCTTTTCTTAAAACCTATTTTGCTGCATTCTTTTTCTTTCCAACATGTTTTCTGACAATTAAAATATGAATGATTTCCTTTTCTCCCTTGTGGGAGCTTCAATGACCTATTTTTTTTTTTTAAAAAGCAGATTTGATAAATGGAAAACAATGTCAGTAAAGGCAGGTAAGAAGCTATTTTCCAAAAAGTACATCTGGTTGTTTCCGCAGTACTGATTAATAATGATTTACTATTCCCCAAATGGTAACTCAATCAATACTTTCAAGTTTTTCAACAGGTTAAATGGCAGCTGTGGAAATGGGCTGATGGTGAACCTGAACTATTAATTCCCTTGGCTCTCTGTGAAGATGGGACAGCCGGAACCCCTAGATCACTCACTTCTGGCTAGGAAATCTGGAAAAAATTCTGGGCCAGGCACCTGAGTGGCTCAGTCGGTTAAGATCTGACTTGGGCTCAGGAGTCCCCAGCTGGTGAGCTCAAGCCCCGCCTCAGGTGAGCCCTGCTTCTCTCTCTCCCTCTCTCTCTCTCTCTCTCTCTCTCTGCCCCTCGTGGGACTCTCTCTGTCTCTCGCTCCCTCTCTCTCCATCCTTGCTCACTTGCACCCCCTCTCACTCAAAACAAAACAAAAGAAAACAAAACAAAAAGCAAATGAAAAAAAATTCTGGGGGCGCCTGGGTGGCTCGGTCGGTTAAGCGTCCAACTTCGGCTCAGGTCATGATCTCATGGTCCGTGAGTTCGAGCCCCGTGTCGGGCTCTGTGCTGACAGCTCAGAGCCTGGGGCCTGTTTCAGATTCTGTGTCTCCCCCTCTCTCTGCCCCTCCCTGTTCATGCTCTGTCTCAAAAATAAATAAACGTTAAAAAAAAAAAAATTCTGGGCCTACCATGTGTCCAATACCATAAACTGAACTGATTTAGCTAAGATTCTTCATGCTTGTCTATGAACATACACACATTTGCTGAATCATATGCTGAAGCACCATAATAGGCTTCCCTCAAATGCGATCCCTTAGCTCAAACTTTTTTTTTTAACACTAAAACATGGAAAGAATACAGGAATTTGAGTGTTAGAGTAAGGCGATAAAAACAAAGAACAATGAGTAAGTCTGTGAAATGAGAAATCAGCAGAACTCCTGGTTATGTCTCCCTGGTCATTCAGCAACATCCCTGAAACCCAGACTCATGGGCTTATGACGCCATATGTTTCAATATGCTATTACCTGGATACCTGTTGGTTTTTATAAGTAGCAGCCAGAAATTACCTTTATTGCAAACGTATATATTTTCAGCAAATACAGACTTGTCACCCTCACCCCCACTAGGTCAGAAAGATCCACATCTTACAACAGCCCCTTCACTTAATTCTCCAAGGGGCTCAGTCCCCCAGCCTCACAGAGGCCTCTCCAAGTCAGTGACCATTCTGTATTTTTATTTCCTTAAGAATCCTATTTCAATACTTGGGATTGTCGCATTTCTTCAACGTTTTACCTAAAGCCTATTAATTGTCAACACCCTTCAACTGCTACTTAAAAACACAGAAGGTGATACAATTACGGATTGTAATTACGCAGGAAAGTATACTTTATTTGAGAACCAACAGAGGCACAATGACACAGGTATCATGTAAATCAACAGCTCTCAAATTTCTTGGTCTCAAAATCCCTTTAACTTACAAATCTTATTGAAGACCGGGAGATTTTGCTTACTGGAGATAAGGAGTTTAGGAGATATTTATTGCACTAGATGTTAAAACTAGTATTTTTAAAAAGATGTATTTGTTATTCGCTTAAAAATACCAACGAATCCAGTACATGTTAACATTGTTAAAAAAACAACTACTATATTTTCCAAAAAAATTTAGTGAGAAAAACGGCACTGATTTACATTTCTGGAAATCTCTTTGAAGTCCAGCTTGGCAGAGGAGAGTGGAATCTTCTATCCGCTTCTGCATTTGCTGTCATCACGCAGCCTCTGGGAAACATCCCCACAAATTCATAAGAGGATGAGACAATACAGAAGAGAAAAACGCTAATAAAATATAATTTTGACCTCGAGGATCCCTTGCTAAGGCTTCAGGGACCACCAGGGATTGCAGGATGTTTCTGAGAAGCACTCACATAAATGAATTTTTAAAATCTACAGGCAGCGGGGAAAGATATAAGCAGAAAGCAGTAAGCTACCACAGAAAGGGAGGAGGGCTGAGGGACTCGAGTCCAGGATTCTGAATCAAAGTATCTGGATTTGAGCCCTAACTCCACAGTACACTTTCTGGCTATTTAACCTCAGCAAGGCAATAACTACTTTCAAAAGTACCCATTTCTGCAATTGTTTTGAAGTAGGCTCCATGCCCAACGTGTGGCTTGAACTCACAACCCTGAGATCAAGAGTCGTGTGCTCTAGGGCCTGAGCCAGCCAGGCGCCCCGGTGTTTCTGCATTTTAAAAACAGGAATCATACTACTGCTCACCCTCAAAGGGCACTGTGAAAAACAAATGATAACGTAAAAATAAAAGCAGACCGTGAGCAAACTTGGGTCGGTTTTGCTTTTGGTTTTAAGGGGTCTGAATGGCACATCCTCAAAGACTATGTCTATGAAGTTACATCAGTAGCTCATTTAACAGAAGTTACTTAAAACTGATAGCAGTGATCTTTATTTTCCTCATAAATAAGTCAGTGATGTGATTAACAGTATTTCATCATTTATCTTTCTCACGCCTGCAGTTTGCACAGTTCTGCATATGTAAGAGGGGAAGCAAAGCTGTTTTTCAGAAGCTCCTCCATTTCCAGGATTTAGCTGATAACAGGAAAAAATATAATGAAGCCCGCCATTAGCTATAGAAAAGAAAAGAATGTCTTAAACATTGGGGAAGAATGGCAAGGTTTATGGATAAATGAGCTACGCAGTACGATACCGAAGGCTCTACGTAGAAATGACATCAATATTAATAGGCCAATCCAGTCTTCTAGTTAAACTGCTCCCCAAATGGGTATATTTACTCTGATGAAGTACACCTGTCTCCTGACCCACCTGCCTCCACATACTTCAGTTATGCTTAAAACAAACACTATTAAGACTCAAAGGAACAGACAAAGAGGCAGTCATTCGTCAGGCACCAGAGGCAGCATCTGTTGGAGAGACTTAATCACAGGTTCAAAGACAGTAACAGGGAAAGTCTTCACAAGCTTTAGGAGAGCAGAACCTGAGTTGTCCTCGCAAGGCATCCCCGAGGACCTCTCCCAAATCACACCTGTTCACACAAAAATCTATAATTAGACAATATGCGCCCTGAATTTTTTTTAAAACAAGTTTACGGAGGCCCCCACAGGTAATTACCTTAAGCACCTGATTAAAAGTCTGCACTGTTTTAAAATAATTTATTCTTCCAATTGCTTCACCTTTGTGAAGTGTTTCATGAAACACTGCACTGAAGGTCAGATTCCTTTTAAAAATAAACACCCAAAAATGTGCTAAACCACTACGATATCGAAATCTACCTGATTTCTTAAAAAGAAAACCCAAAACTAAATTTGAAAATTTGAGATGATATGGTCTATAAGAAATAAAGAAAATAAATGAAGTTGGAAAATACAAACAGGAACACTCTTGGTTCCTACATATCACACAGCTGCACAAGCAAGTGATTTAAAAACCAAACATAGGGGCGCCTGGGTGGCTCAGTCGGCTGAGCGTCCGACTTCGGCTCAGGTCATGATCTCACGGTCCGTGGGTTCGAGCCCCGCGTCGGGCTCTGAGCTGGCCGCTCAGAGCCTGGAGCCTGTTTCAGATTCTGTGTCTCCCTCTCTCTGTGACCCTCCCCCGTTCATGCTCTGTCTCTCTCTGTCTCAAAAATAAATAAACGTTAAAAAAAAAAAAATTAAAAAAAAAAACAAAAAAACATAACCAGTTCCTAGTCTGTTGGCAATCAATCAGTACACTAAAGATGCCCAACCAATTAAACACTTATATTGATCACCATCTACATTCCAGTTCAAAGACAATTACAGTTAAATGATGCTAATAAAAAAGTGCATATAAAAGTAACTATTTTCTGTTACTCTATTCTTCTTGAGAGAGAGAAAGGGAATTCGAGAAGGGGAGAAGGACAGAGGCTTTCGAAAGGGGGTGGGGAAGGATGGGAGGGGGAGGGAAAGGGAGAGAGAGAGAATATCTCAAGCAGGCTCCACGTTCAGCACAGAGTCCAATGCGGTGTTGGGCCCCACCATGATGAGATCATGACCTGAGCCAAAATCAAGAGTTGGATGCTTCACTGACTGAGCCACCCAAGGGCCCTGTTATTCTGTTTTAAGCAACACTTTCTCTGCTCATAAAGAAAGCCTATGAAAGTTAATTTTACTAAGTAACATAAATGACATAATTCCTATAGCCTTAAGCTGAGGAAGAATTCCTTTGATGTTCCTATTCACACAATTCTCTCGAGTTCTATACAGTACTTCATACTGGGTAATCCTCCAAATGCCTCAATTTCATCAGAATCCCTGAGTTAATAAAGATTATCTAGTCATTAGAAAGAAACAAACTATACCAACTGCTTCAATTTTTGTTGATAATCTCAATAAACAACTAAATAGAATCTAACTTAAAAATTTTAATCAGCTCAGACTGAATTAAGACCATGACAACCTCTGTTCACTTCCAAATTGGGAGAAGGAGCCAAATTAAACAAAACTGTAAAATAAAAGAAGTTAATTACAGTACATTCACATGAGGAACTATTATGTAGTAGTTAAAAACTATTCTTACCGAGAGTTTTTAATAACATTATAAACATTTCTCCAAGTAAAACCGTGACATAAGGTGGCATATATGATCCAAACCACATGAAAAATGTCTTTCTCCATGTATGTACCTACAACCCCCACACAAACTTAAAAAGATGGGAAAAAAACATCGAGGGCTGTCACCACAGGGTTCATGAATGATACTTTTCTTAGTCTTCTCCACTTTCCACATTTTTTAATGAAAATGCACGAATGTACAATCAAGAGCTTTAAAAACCAAGGTTGAAGAACTACTAGTAAGTGTTAAAAAGAAGTGTGGTGGGGGGCGCCCGGGTGGCTCAGTTGGTTGGGCGTCCGACTTCAGCTCAGGTCACGATCTCACGGTCCGTGAGTTCGAGCCCCGCGTCGGGCTCTGGGCTGATGGCTCAGGGCCTGGAGCCTGCTTCCGATTCTGTGTCTCCCTCTCTGTCTCTGCCCCTCCCCCGGCCATGCTCTGTCTCTCTCTGTCTCAAAAATAAATAAACGTTTAAAAAAACATTTTTTTTTTCAAAAAAAAGAAGTGTGGTGGCTGCAATCTGATAAAGGCCAAAGAAATTACCGGGCGTCCTTGAAGCGCAGTTCTGGGCTTGATTTTCTATTGATGGAGTTATTTTACAATCTGTTTGGGGCAGAGGTTAACTTACAGATTTCTGTCCAGTGGAACAGATAACCCAAAAGGTTGCAGTTTAATGCCCTGTAAGCCAGTAATCAGTTGTTTTTATCTAGCCTAGCAATCTCATCTCAATCTCTTATTCAATTAAATTGTGTGTGTGTCTATATATGTGTATCAGCATATTTTCACAAATGCTCCCTGCATCAGTTTTAATATGCTACTGGTTCTTGTGCTAATTAATGAGTCAAGTAAAATATAACATGCGTTCGTGCTCTATCTGCATGAAGATCGTGATTGTACCTTTCTGAAGATTTAGTTTAGCAATTCTGGCAGTCGGCCACCGAGCAGCTCAAGTGAACTCGCTTGGTGGACACAGAAGGGCCCTCAGGGTCTGTGAAGCCTCATCTTTTCTGGGCTCTCAAAGACATTTCCCCGGAGCAACAGAGCTTCAGCTTGGCTGTGTTTCTCTTTTTCTCCCTCTCTACGAAGTTTGTGCTTTTGTTTTCGTTTCTGGTTCTTCTACAACCAGTGAGCATGTCCCCCTTAGTGGCAGTAATATCTGGATTCGGTTTACGGTCTGTTGGATGGATGACGTAGATCTATTCTCTGCTGGATGAGAGGAGACGGAGACTCTGGTTTGTTAGTCCGCGTCTGTGTATTTGTTGAGTTCAATCCTTTAAGGAGAACAACAGCTCCTTGAGATCTGAATCCATGACTTTGTGTCCACTTGTGACCTGTAGCTCAAGTTGCAGAGCTGAAGCTCAGAGATCTACATGTTTGTGAATTTGTGGTTCAAAAAAGTCTTTATTTCTCATTGTAGGTGAAATACTTTCCTCCCTTCAGAGGGTATTAACGAATCACACTACCAGGTCTCCTTATTAGAGGAGCTCTGTTAAATTGATTTACAGGCACGAGTACACATTTACATAAATCAAATATTCTCCAAATTCACAGAAAATAAACTCCTTACAGAAACCGCTAGCTCAGAAACATTTTTAAGATAAATCAAACTGGCTTAATGATTTGGATTTAAGAAAGGAAAATGGAGGCCTTTTCTCAGATTAGTATTAAGTATAATATAGGAATAGATTTTTAAAATAATCCTCAGAGTTTGTTTCCTAATGAAGACGATGGTCTAAACTTCCCAAACTACTCTCTGGTTTGTTCATCAAAAAAGTTAACATCATTCCTACATAATGCTCGTCATTCGAAATTTTAAATTTGTGTTCAACTGAATTAAATTGCAATTCTGACATTTAAAAATATTTCATAATTGTGGTGAAATACACATAACATTTACCATCTTAACCATTTTTTTTTTAATTTTTTTTTCAACTTTTTTTTTTTATTTATTTTTGGGACAGAGAGAGACAGAGCATGAACGGGGGAGGGGCAGAGAGAGAGGGAGACACAGAATCGGAAACAGGCTCCAGGCTCCGAGCCATCAGCCCAGAGCCTGACGCGGGGCTCGAACTCACGGACCACGAGATCGTGACCTGGCTTAAGTCGGACGCTTAACCGACTGCGCCACCCAGGCGCCCCAATCTTAACCATTTTTAATGTACAATTCGGGGGCACCGAGTGTACCTTCACGCTGTCGTGCAACCATCACCACCCACCCACAAAACTTTCTCATCATCCCAAACTGAAACCCCATATCCACTAAACAGTAATACCGCCCCCTTCCCCCCGCCCCCTCCCAGGCCTTGGTAACCTCTGTTCTACACTCTGTCTCTATGAATTTGCCTACTCTAGGTACTTAAGGTAAGTGGAATCACACAGTATTTGCCTTTTTGTGACTGGCTTACTTCACTTCGCATAATATCCTTAAGGTCCATCCATGATGCAGCCTGTGTCAGAATCTACTTTTTTAAGGCTGAATATTATTCCATGTTATGCACATACCACGTTTTGTTTATCTCTTCATCGGTCCAGAGCCACCTGGGTTGCTTCTAACCTTCTGGCTATTGTGAATAATGCCTCTGTAAACAGTGGTTTATAATACCTGAGTCCCTATTTTTAATTTTTTGTGTATATACCTAGAAAACTGCTGGATCATGGGGTAAATCGATTTTCAATTTTGTAAGGAACTGCCTCTGGTTTCCCAGAGAGGCTGCACCATTTTACAAGCCTACCAGCAGTGCACAGGTTTCAATTTCTCCACATCCATGCCAACCTTTGTTGTTTGCTGTATTTTTGATAAGAGCCATCCTAATGGGTGTGAAGGTGGTATCTTATCGTGGTTTTAATTTGTAGCTCCCTAATGATTAGTAATGTTGAGCAAATGACAAACATTTTTATGTGTTAGGTTTTGTGGCGGCTTAAATGGAACTTCTAAGATTCTTATAGAATTTTAAAACGTGGATTAATAGGGGTGCCTGGGTGGCTCAGTCGGTTAAGTGTCTGACTTCAGCTCAGGTCATGGTCTCACAGTTCATGAGCTCAAGTGCCCTGCACCGGGCACTGTGCCGACAGCTCAGAGCCTGGAACCTGCTTCAGATTCTGTGTCTCCCCCTCTCTCTGCTCCTCCCCCACTCATATGCGGTCTCTCTCTCTCTCTCTCTCTCTCTCTCTCTCTCACACACACACACACACACACACACACACACACACACAGACAAATTAATAAAATAAAAAACATTAAAATTTTTTTAATGTGGATTAATATAAATCAACAAATTTGACAGACAACCTTTGGATAACTAAGTAGTTTCTAAGCAAGAATGAACACTACAACACTGAGCATAATATTTATAAACTTGTCCTGCTTGATTTACACATGCTATAGAATGACTGTATCTTCGGATCATGTCATTAAACATGCTCATCTTTGCTACTGTGAGAAGATGTAAGAGGGATGCATAAGAAATTTGTGGTGTTTGTTTTTAGGTACTTTCCCAGTCTGCTCAGATGCTTCTAGATGACAGAGTTCTCAATGACCCACCTCTGAATTTTGAGAACCCAAAGCTATTACTTTATTAAAAGATATAATTCATATGTACAGTTGAGACCATATTGAAGGCAAAAATAAGAAACACATTTGGGTAAGCAAGATAACAGGAAAACACTTGTTTTTATAGAAGAAAGTGAACACAATTGTTCTAAGTGTCAGCTTGCTTCAGAACATAAAGCACAATGAAAGACAAAGCTGGAGGGACTACAAGTTTTAAGTTGAGTAAAATGTGTATTATTTGCCTAATTTCTTTTTTTTTTTTTTTTAACATTTATTTATTTTTGGGACAGAGAGAGACAGAGCATGAACGGGGGAGGGGCAGAGAGAGAGGGAGACACAGAATCGGGAGCAGGCTCCAGGCTCTGAGCCATCAGCCCAGAGCCCGACACGGGGCTCGAACTCACGAACCGCGAGATCGTGACCTGAGCCGAAGTCGGACGCTCAACCGACTGAGCCACCCAGGCGCCCCTATTTGCCTAATTTCTAATATCTGAGTCTGAAAAGCAGCTACAGTTGACCCTCGAACAACATGGGAGTTGGGACACCAACACACCCCCAGCACAGTTGGAAATTCACAAGTAACCTTTGACTCCCCCAAACAACTACTAGGAGCCTACTATTGACAGGAAGTCTGATAATAGAAACAGTCAATTATTTTATGTTACAGGTATTATACTGTATAAGAATACAGTAATAAAGTAATATAATAAAGTAAGCTAGGGAAAATAAGATGTTATTAATAAAACCATAAGAAAAAGAAATACATTTACAGTACTGTAAAAAAAAAAAAAAAGTCTGTGTATTAATGGATCCACACAGTTCAAACCTGTGTTGCTCAAGAGTTAACTGTATAAAATGTGTTAAAATGTTGGCTAAGTTCACTCAGTTTTGAAGGAGCTCTTTATTTGAGATACCCCTACTCTATAAGTGAGAAAGTGAGGCTCAGGGTAATGAAGGGGCTTGTCCAAGGTCACAAGACCCATTTACAGGAATGAGAAGGGCGGAAACCTGGAATTCTCAACCTCAGTTCGGTGTTTTTCTCACTGGCCACTGCTTCTGTGGTGTCCCATGTCAAAACAATCATAATATTTAACATGTTCTAGTCAATGCAATGAATTAAGGTACTTTCAGCAACTTACTAAGCCAAGGATGAATCAAGAAATGTATTTCTCAGTGACATAAATCATAGGAAATGAAATGCTTCAAAGCAAGCAAAAAAGTTTACCCTAACATTTATAACTGAAAACTAGAAGTACTGTAAAGACGAAAATTTGAACTTTACAAAGAGCTTAAATCACGGAGGAATGGTTTATAGCAAATGTGTTTTAGTAAGTGTGACAGGAATAAGAAAGGAATTTATTTTTGCATTTTCATCACAGCATACATAAAAATGAAGATGTTAATCTGTTAATGGTTTTCTTTACTTTGACATTTCCTTATATTTTTAAATCCTAGCTATCCAACAAAAAGACTTCTGGTGAGACACCACAAAAACACTTACAAGGGAAAATAACAGAACTCCAAACTTCACAATTCTACAAATGAGTCCATATTTATTAAACTCTACAACAAACACCTTAGACTCGAGAGTCACGATCTTAACGAAGGGCCCCCCTCCTTCACACCAGTTCAGTTAAGAATCTTGCTTCTCCGGTCTTTCTTACAGAGGGGAAAAGCAGCCCCCAGTGACAACCCAAACCGATATTTTTACTTAGAAGTGAATGACTGCAAACATCAAACAAGACTGACATCCCCGTGGAAACTAATCCACCCCAGGATTTTACATTCAAACATCTTCTGAAGCATTCACGCACACTTAATGGGTAATGAAAATTGTCCAGGCAGATGACCCTAATTTTGAACACAGTTGAAAGATCCTCGGACCAATGATGAAAACCACTACCTGCTAAAGAAGACTGATCTGCCAAAACGATATCTTGAATGGACTTCCGTTTTAAGATGCCTAAACTGATCTAAGTCCCATGCCAGAAAAATCTTCAACAAGGAAATTTATGGCATCTTTCTACTTAATGTCTGGTTTTCTATTCTGGTATGCTTTCTTTTATTCTCAGAATAAATTTTTATATATATATATATATATATATATATATATATATATATATATAAATTTATGTATATATATGTGTGTGTATATATATATATGTATATATATATGTGTATATATATGTATATATATGTATATGTATATATACTTATTTATTTATTTATTTTACTCACAGGAGGTTGGTTTCCCTAAAAAGACTTCCAGATAATATAACTTCACTATAAAATATAAGGTTTCAAATAGCACTGGCTCAACTATCATGTGATGTCCAGAAACAAGATGGAAGCAAGTTCGTCTACTCAACAACAGTTACTGAGTGCCCGAGTGAGCCCAGAGAACACTATTCTGACTGCCACATGAAAGACCTGGTTCAAGCACGATCTACTGAGGCGAACAGAGTGCAAAAAGGAAGGTCTTCAGTTCAACAGATTCTCTGTCAGTGGCCTCACTAGCAGTCCCGCCCCAGCCACAACTGCCCAATAGCCTCCAGACCTGACCAGATGGGAGAGTAATCACATGATGATCCCAGTGCACTCTGGGATCTGGCTCCAGAATTCTCGCTGGTGCTTCTGCCCGACACCACTCAACCTGATTCCACAGTATGTGGGACTCAGCCTGAAAATGACATGACTCTTTCCCAAGCCACAGAACTAGGAAAAAAACAGCACTTATATCTCACTTTTGCCCAGTGGATCAAGCCACGGCCTAGCTTTTGTTTTCTGATTGTTCAGTACCAAGAGCAGCCTGATGACCGTTCTCCAAGATCTAGCCCCCGTTCAGACACCTCTGTCTGCCCTGGTCCCGGCCCTTGAAACACAACTGGTGCTCCCAGACACCCTACCAGACAGCAGGTGAAAGCTTCCCCCAGGTCACCAGCTCAACCCTCTCCCTAGCCCTCTCTCCACAGATCTCCAGGTCAAGCCAGCTCTCTGGATATCTCAGCATCCCCCTTATTCGGTAAAATTGTTTGCACTCCCTCCCTCCCCAAGTTGAGAGGCTCAACGTTCTCCACCTCACCCTCCACGACCACCTCTATGAGGTCCCTCCAATGCCAGAGGACCCAGTTTGGGGAAGAACCATCCTCTCTTCCGAGCTCTGGCCGCTGGAGAGATCCTGCCATCTACCAGAGCCACCCCAGCAGTGATACTTGATTTGCTGACAGACTGCAGAGATGGTTACGTTCTCTTGGTCCTTTTTTTTCTCGACGGCAAAACGAATGCTCCCAGCCAGTGACTCAGGGGGCAGATCCCCACCCCTGCTACGTGCAGCTTGCAATCGGTGCATATCCACACACCTAACTGGACACAATGCCCCAGTTTACCACAGAGTTCCAAGTGAGAAGGAAAAGAGCTCTCAACTTCAAAAAAAAAAAAGCTTGGAGAAAGGGGTCGGGGGGTGTCTGGGTGGCCAAGTTGGTTAAGGGTCTGACTTCGGCTCAGGTCACACTCTCACGGTTAGTTGAGTTCAAGCCCCCTGCTGGGCTCTGTGCTGACAGTTCAGAGCCTGGAGTCTGCTTCGGATTCTCTCTCTCTCTCTCTCTCTCTCTCTCTCTCTCTCTCTCTGGCCCTCCCCCACTCATACTCTGTATAAGACAGTCTTATAAGCTATCAAAAAATACTAATGGCTAACATTTAAATTGAGAGTATTAACTACATAGTTAATATTTAAATATTAATTAAAACATATCTATTTCAATATAGAATACCAGCTTGCTGAATACTGCAAGTGTGCACCCGTCTACACCACAACTAGGGACATGGCAAAGATGCAAGATGTCAAGCTGAATCAGATCTTTTCTACACGTTAGAAAACTAAAGGATGAAGAAATGATATATGCCTTTTCTCCCCAGTTTTATTTACACACGACCAAATTCACCCATTTTAAGTGTAGAATTCGGTGATTTTTTTTTAATTTTGTGAATTTTAATATTCATTTATTTTTGGAAGACAGAGAGACAGAGTGCACGCAGGGGAGGGGCAAAGACAGAGGGAGGCACAGAATCTGAAGCAGGCTCCGAGCTGTCAGCACAGAGCTCAACACAGGGCTCAAACCCATGAAGCACGGGATCATGACCTGGGCCGAAGTTGGACGCTCTGACTGAGCCACCCAGGTGCACCTGCATTCTGTGATTTTTAGCAAATTTATAGAATTGTGGAACCATCACCACAGTGAAATTTGGGACCATCTCTATCACCCCCCCCCCAAAATTCCTGTGAGACCCATTTGCAGCCAGTCCTCCAGTCCTACCTCTAATCCCATCGATCTGCTTTCTGATTCTCTGAATTTCCCTTTTGTGGGTGATTCATTTAAACGAAAACACACAATATGCAGCCTCCTGTGTCTGGCTTCTTTCACCGAGCATAATGTTTTTAAGGTTCAACCATGTCGTAGCCTGGATCAGAATTTGTGCCTGTTTATTGCTGAACAGTATTCCACTGGACGCATGGACATTTAGCCATTCGCCATTTGATGGACATTGGGAATTATTTCCAGGTTTGGCCATTATGAATAATGCTACTGTGAACTTTCACATCCAAGTCTTTGTTTGGAATGTATACTTTCCTTCTGCTTGGGTATATTCCTGTATTTTGGGGTCATATAGTATCCCTATCTTTAATATTTTGAGGAAATGTGAAACCACAGCTATAGCATTTTAACAATCATGCCACAATGTATACAGTTGCCAATTTCTCCACATCTTGCTGACACCTGTTACTGTCTTCTGATTATCGCCATTCTAGTGGGTTTGTGGTGGTATCTCATTGTGCTTTTAATCTGCCTTTCCCTAATGGATGGTGAGCATCTTTTCATATGCTTATTTTTTCAAATGTTTATTTATTTTGAGAGAGAGTAAGAGTGAGTGGGGTAGGGGGAGAGAATCCCAAGCAGGCTCCACACTGTCAGCACAGACCTGATGTGGTACTCAATCCCACAAACAGTGAGATCATGACCTAAGCCAAAAATAAGAGTTGGATGCTTAACCAACTGAGCCATCCACGTGCCCCTATTTTTTTTTAACTACACTGTTTACCTTATTATGAGTTCTTTCTGTTACTGAATCTAAGTTAATTCCATTTAATTTTTTTTAATCTTTTTTTTTAAATGTTTATTTTTGAGAGTGAGAGACAGCACGAGTGGGGGAGTGGCAGAGAGAGTGGGAGTCACTGAATCGGAAGCAGGCTCCAGGCTCTGAGTGCTCAACATAGAGCCCGAGGCAGGGCTCAAACTCACAAACTGTGAGATCATGACCTGAGCTGAAGTCGGACGCTGGTGGTGACTGAGCCACCCAGCGCCCCTAATGTTTATTTATTTTTGAGAAGGGGGGGGGGGAGGACGAGAGAGAGAGAGAGAGAGAGAGAGAACGAGCACGAGTGCAGGAAGCAGCAGAGTGAGGATAACACAGATTCCGAAGCAGGCTCCAGGCTCTGAGCTGTCAGCACAGAGCCCGATGCAGGGCCTGAACCCACGAACCATGAGATCATGACCTGAGCCAAAGTCAGACGCTTCATCAACTGAGCCACCTAGGTGCCCCAATTCCATTTTGACCAGAGATTATTTCAATCCTTTTCAATTACTAAAATTTGTATAATGGCACAAATTTGTATAATGGTATGGATTATAATCCATAATATATAATGGTCTCATCTTAGTGAATGTTCCCTGTGTATCTGAAAAAATATGTAGTTTGTAATTCCTGGGTATAGTGTTCAATAGAACTTAATACCTACATATGACCCCTAGCTACATACACGCTTCGGACAGTGCAGATACAGAACATGTCCATATAGCAGAGTTATGGTTCAGATCGTTTCTATTTAGTGTCATCAACAGGGCTGGATTTAAGTGGACAAATTGCTATTTGTTTTCTGTTCATCTCACTTATTCTTTGTTCACCTTTCCTTCTTTTTCTGCCTTTCATGAGACTGAAAACATGTTCTCATGGCAATGATCTCCACTATCGGCTTATCAACTGTATCTCCTTGTTTTTAAGGCTGCTCTAAGGCAGCAGTCTTCGACAAGGAGCCAATTTACCCCTCTGGGACATGTGGCAAAGTCTGGAGACATTCTGTTTCAACTCAGGGGGAGGGTGCTAATGTCACCTACCAGGTAGAAGCCAGAGATGTCGGTGAGAAAGACCCGATGCCCAAGACAGCGCCCACAAAAAAGATTTAACCGATCCCAAGTGCCAATAGTGCCAAGCTTGAGAAACTTGCTCTTGGGTTTACAAAATACATCTCGAACTTATCACTGTCTTCCTTCAAATGTTGTATCACTTCAGGTAGTATAAGAATCTTACGGCATTACCACGGGGGGGGGGGCAGGATGGGTGAAACAGGTGATGGGGATTAAGGAGCGTACTTGTCATGATGAGCACCGAGTGATGTCTGGAACTGTCAAATCACTATATTGCACACCTGAAACTAATACAACACTGTACGTTAACTAATTGGGATTAAAAACTTTTTAAAAAAGGATATTATGGCAGTATTCCATTTTCTCCTTTCTACTTTGTTACTGTTGCCACAAACCAACAGCTGTGACGTT
Source organism: Neofelis nebulosa (assembly GCF_028018385.1). Taxonomy (NCBI): domain Eukaryota; kingdom Metazoa; phylum Chordata; class Mammalia; order Carnivora; family Felidae; genus Neofelis; species Neofelis nebulosa. The sequence continues at coordinate 82,553,951 of NC_080794.1, forward strand.
GAGCTCAGCCAATCTACCTCTCTGGGCCCAATTTTTCTTAGAACGAAATTGGGAACATCTATGCCACAGACACCCTGTGAGAATTAAAACAACAGAAGCCAAGAGCTTAGCTTGGTACCCGTCCGCTACAGGTGCTGACATTTCGCTAAGTTATTACGATACCTATTGAATGAAGACTTTAACTGATTTGAAATCAAGGAACAGAAGGACATACCTGAACAGAAACCTAAGCAACCTACATGCACACAGGGTGAAGCGTCGGACAAACACCTCTCCTACAGCTCTCCGCCTCCAAAGGGCCAACGAGACTGCACCCTACCGGACTGGCTGGCCAACTCTGATTCGGAAGAGAATTTCAAGAATCTTTTAGCCTCTGATATATAATCCCTTTTATTTACCTACATTTAATTGAAGACATCTGTAGGTGGTGCCACACAAAACGTAATTCAGACTCAGAAATGTCAATAAAAACGTCTGTGAGGGAGAGGTCCGATGTAAACCTAGCAGGGGAGCGCACATCAGCAGCCACAGAGCCACATGAAATTAGAAATATAATGGAAATATGTTGCCTGACTTGACGAGGTGATAAAAGCTCTTTTCCCATAAAGCTTAATGAGCTCTATTAGTTTTCAGCTTACAGGAATGTAAAAGGGTCAGCCCCACAGAGGGAAGTAACTGACTCCCCACACATGGCTCCATTCAAATGACAGCAGATCAAATTACTGATGTAATTACTATAACCTGACAATTTCGTTAGATTCATGTGGCAGTTAACTGTTTAGGACTTACAACAAAGGGACATGGTTCATTCACAGTTCTGTGGACAGAGTGAAGTTTAAAGTCTCCTTCGTTTTCAACTGCAAGTCTCATGTATTTTACAATCTCCACCAGAATTATTTTTCTTTTGATCAAATTTACGGAAGGTGTTTGGGTATTTACCACATGTGTAATTTTCCTTCTTCAGCTAAAACATAAGCCCAATGGCAAAATTAAACATTTAGGACTCCTAACACTCTCCAACTTTGGCTTGCTTTGGCTCTCAGGCTCTGCGTAGTGGCAAAGGGAACAGAATCCTGAGCTCAGTGCTGTTGGAAATCTGGGGGTAGCAGCCACTAACTCTGCCCACAGGCAGCCGCCCCGTGAAACTCCAGGCTAGCAAAATTTCAACAGAAAGCTCTCCAAGTATTTCCCAAATACTTCAAGAAAAGTAAAGCACATTGGTCATCTCTAATTTTGATTTTTTTTTTCCCCTTTCCCATGTCCATAAGCTCAGTACAAAAACAGATATTTAACCAAGTAAAACACAACTCTAGATTATTAAGCGGAAAAAGCAGATCAGTCAGAAGATGACAAAAACTATCACTAAAATTTCATCGTATCTTCCCTTGTTTTTCACCAAAAATTAAAGTTTCCGTACATAGGGATTCCCAATATTTAGCCAGATGTGATTTTAAAAAATATTTGTTCGGTGCAACTCTAGGTGTATGGTTGGAAAACTCTAAGCCCTATCCCTGAGAGCATCCAAAGATGGAAAAGACAAAGATCCTGATCTTCAACGGCTACAATCTTGCCAGGAAGACCGTTTACCATACTGAAACACGAATATTAGGCCTCGTGTGTGTTTAGCTGACTCCTGCCAAGTTATGGATAAAAAGCCTGCTGCTTGCGGCCTCAGCCCCGCCTGGCTTATTCATTCATTCGTTCATCCATCCACTCAACAAATATTTATCCACTGCCTCCGATGTACTACTTACTATACTTAGAAACACAAGGAAGCAAGAAAAACAGGGTCCTCTTTCATCGGGCTTGCGTTTGAGAGAAGTCTGTAAGTGAAATCTATTCAGAAGTCTCTTTGCCACTGTTTAGTGATATTGCCCCAACGCAGTGGACATCAAGCCCCAGCCTCCTTATTCACTCCGTGTCCGAATCAGTCAGACCATTCTTCCTGGTTACTCCTCAGAAGCTCTTGCTGAAATCAAGAGTCCAGCCTTAAACCTCATCGGCATTCTCCTCACCTGAGCTCCTGCAATTTCCTCACCTGCCTTCCCCCCCCCCCCCCAAGACTAGACCCTGTTTGCACATCAATCAGAGACTTCCCTGATGTACTTCCCAAACGCTGACTATAAGAGCCACCGCTAAAAACCTACCAAGGTATCTCTTCTCCCCACTGTGGCTCCCTCACGGAAAAGAAACGGGTAAAACAATGTAACATGTTGTGTATCTCCTTCCTAACTAATTTCTGTATGCTTAAATTATTTTTCAATTGAGATCTGCATTATAATTTTGCACCCTACCTCTATCTCAACATAGCAAAAGTATCTTACGTTGTTTTGTTCATCAATATGTACTCACCAACACGTATATGCAGGATGCCCATCTTAATGGCTGTAGAATGTTCTATCAATAATATGGCTGGCTGTACCATTATTTACTTGACCTTCTCCTAATGCTCCTCATTTACACTGTTTATAAATTTTTCACCATAATGCTATAATAAACATTTATGCCAGTTTTGTCCCCAACTTTATTTCTCTGGCAGTGATTCTTAGACAAGAATTATTCAAGCACACAACTGCAAGGTATGAATTTATAGGTCTTAACATAGATGCCTAAACCCATTTCTGTAAATGGTAAAGTTTAAAAACATCCCATCTCCCCAGGCATTCATTAAAAAAAAAAAAGATACCTTGATAGGTAAAAAACCATGTATCACTATTGTTTTAAACTACATTTGTTTGATTACTTACAAGGTTAAACTTTTAAAACATTTATTACCATTTGTATTTCACATAAACTATCTCATAAAATCCAACCAAAAATTATGCAAAAAAATAGTACATTTATATTAAGTATAATAACCTTTTTATCACACTTTCCCCAAACTGCCTTTTAACTATACCTGTTTTCATGAAGAAAATTAAGGATTTTTAACAGAAGCAAATCTTATTTTTCTATCCTTTCCTTTGTGATACTTCTCATTCTGCTATGCTTTAAAAATGCTTCATCAACTAAAGAGGAGATTATATAATTTATACTGTCGTCAAGTTTCTTACAGTTTGGCTTTTTAATTTTTGCATTAAATTTTACTTAAAATTCTATGTGACAGGCATTGTGCTCAGTGTTTCCCATACGCTATTTCATTTCATTTTAATAACCATGAAGTCTTACCATTTCCACTTTTAGATTAACCAAAAAATGCAATGACTTACTCATGGGCCAACCAAGCCTCCATTACTCCCAAGTAAGAGAAGGGAAAGGCAGAAACAGAGTCTTACTGTGTGGGCTGCAGTACAGCCCAAGAGGAAAATACAAAATATTACTAAGGTTTGAGTAGCACTTTCAAAACCGCTGCCATGTCCACTGCTTCACTGGTGAAGGAGGAATTATCATTTGCATTCAAAGATAAGGAAAGCCAGGTTCAGGGAAGTTGCGATCTGCCCAGTGTGGCTAGTGAGGGAAGGCAGGCTCTGAAATCAAGCTTTGGTTCTGAGTGCAAGCATCTCTCCACACTCTCCTCTGCCTTCTCTTTCCTCCTCCTTCCTCAAAGCCTCACCCAACTTCTACAAGTTATCCTACAAGTTATCCGGATAACCGGTTTTCTGCGTCAACTCACAGGACAGCTGCTGCCCTGAATACCTTTATCTCACAATGTTACCACTGCAGTCTCCTCTCTACACTGCAGAACCTTGATGATGGCTGAATGTGAAAGTGGGTGAAGCAATGAGAGAGGGAGGGGAGGGGCACGAAGGGGAGGGAGGGGAGGGAGAGGGGAGAGAGGGAGGGAGGAGGGAAAGGGAGAAGGAGGGAGAAGGAGGGAGAGGGGAGAGGAGGGAGGAGGGAAAGGGAGTCAGAGGGGGAGGGGAGGGAGGAGGGAAAGGGAGACAGAGGGAGAGAACATGCCTGTGTTTAAGAGAAGCTCAGTAAGTCCTTTGCTCTTCCCTTATCAATTTGGGGGTTTGAAATAGCGCTCTTAAACCAACAGAAACTTCCCTGACAACGCCCCCTCCACCCATGACCCCTCTAGCTCTCTTTTAACGCCAGCACAGTTAAGACAGAGTAAGGCTAGTGTCACTTACTAAGGAAGCAGATACAATAAGGCTTTTTACAATGAAAGACTGATTTCAGTTTGCTTAAAGAAAGAAAATGTACTTAAAAAGAAGCAACGACCTGTTATAAAGGTGAATAGTTCTGTAACTTACTGGAATTCATCTCATTCATCAACATTCATATGTGTGAAAACAAAATGATCACCTCTAAACTATCAAATAAATGCCTAACAAAACATGCCAATAGTGACGTGTCCAATTAGCGATTCTAGTATGAAGGTCAGTGAATAAACGCTTACCTCCAAAGGTGAGCTGCAAAGGAATCTTGTGAACTGCAGAGCCACATTTGAACCGAATCCGTTTCATCCAATAAATGGGCAGCAAAAGACAACAAAAAAGGAAAAATTATTATTACATGTTTTTTTCAGTAACAGCATCTAAAGTAAACCTTAAAGTCTCTAAAATTAATGGTTTTAATACATTGTGTAACTCATCCACAGGTAGAAAAAAGTTCAATCTACCCATAGCTGGTACTGAACTACCTGAATTAAAGTAAACATTTTTAAAAACCCGTACAGAAACCAAATTAAAGCACAACAAATTAGTCCTAAAAGCTTTCATTTTTTAAAGTTTCATCTTACAACCCTTCCAAGGGAGGGATGAGCAACCTTCCTGATGATGAATGCCACTGGCAAAATTAAGTCAAGGCTGAGAGAAGGAAAAGACAGACACTAAAGGGGAACCAAGAAAAAAACTAACAAGTCAAGACCAGGAGAGGAGGCTGGGTGAGCAAGAGGGAAAGAAAGGGAGTCACCCCCACCCGGGGGCCTGGCTGCCGTGATACCCCCTCCTGTCTTCCCTTCTCTTGTGCAGCCCACGAGCACCGTTGGTCTCTCTGCTGTCGCTTTCTTTGACACAGGGAGGCTTACGGAATTTCAGCTCAAATGTGAAACATGCTAAGCGTTATACACTTGCTGGTTCTCAGCATTTAAAGAAAAAAACAAAAATCTTGGAGGGGCAGCGGGGAGCCACGGACAGACCACAAAGCAAGCTGCTGGTCAGCTCAGAAATGAGGACTGTCACACAACTTCATACATATTCATGATGGTAATTCATAATGTTTTTTAGATATTATTTATAAAATCAACATTTCAAATCCTCTGAGAGTTACTTGAGAGTTACTGTAATAATAAAATGCCCAAGTAGTATAAACTCTTGATCTTTCTAAATGCAAAATAACCACAATAAAATGCAATAGCAGGCCCGTTTCCAAGCACTCTTGAACTTCCTCTCCACAACAAAGCTAGCTAGTACGCACAGGGAATACAGATAATTTGATTCTCCTTTAGAGATACACACTGAAATATTTCTCAGTGAAATTACATGATGTCTGGGATTTCCTTCAAAATCACTGGGGGTCGGAGGAAACTATTGTAGGGAAGTGTACAGATAAAACAAGACCACAAGACCGGCCATTATACTAAACCGGCAAGGACCGGAAATGAATATATGCAGATTCCTTATACGACTCCTACTTTGTGAATATTTCCATTTTTCTATAATAAAGTTTAAAAAAGTACTATCAGACACTTCCTCCCCGCAAAACTAAAGCAACTACATTTGTAAAATGCTAGCAACGCACACCAAAGCCATGTAATTAACTAGTATCATCCAGGCCCTAGGTGACAGGGTGTACTTAAGTATTTTCTTAATTTAAATATCAATATGCAATTAGATATTAACTGTTAAGAGAACTTTCTACTGAGGGTTGATGGGTGGGAGGGAGGGGAGGGTGGGTGATGGGTATTGACTGAGGAGGGCACCTTTTGGGATGAGCACTGGGTGTTGTATGCAAACCAATTTGACAATAAACTTCATATATTGAAAAAAAGATAAAAAAAATAAAAAAATTAAAATTAAAATTAAAAAAAAGAGAACTTTCTGAAAGTGCAAGATATACCACAACTTTATTTTTTCTGAGTAAGCTCTATGCCCAACGTGGGGTCTGAACTCATGACCCCGAGATCAAAGTCACAAACTCTACCACTGAGCCACCCGGGTGCTCCTAAGATATACCAAAATTCTAAGTTTTCATAATGCTGGTAGGAAACAAATTAATTCTTTTGAAATCTGAAGTGCAACCTTGTGGTCTCAGATTCTTTTCACAGTCGCCCAACAAAAGACAAGCCCTCCTACCCTTCCTCCTAGGAGTCAAAAGTGGTAACTGAAAGGCCAGCTAGTTGCAACAGTGGAGAAAAATGAGGTTCGGCGAATGTGTATTTCAGAATGAGAAATGTGCTATCTCACAGTGTCTGTGCTTTTTCTCCACCATGTGCCTGCTAACTACAGTTACACGTTAAACTTGAGAACTTAGGAGTGGTTCTGTTTCAGAAGCAAGTGATGTATCAGTTGGGATGGAGGTTACTTTAAATAACAATAAACAGAAGCACATAAATTACTCTCCAAGAAAACCAAGGTCTCCTTGCCGTTCCAATAACTTACATACATCTTTGTCACAGGTGTATATAATACTCCTGTCACATCTTTTTCAAAACAGACCTAAAATTTCTCACCCTGTTGGAAGCTGCCAAAACATGAAGTACTAATAAGCAAAAGTTCTGAATTCCCAAAGGAGTAAAAACAGAATAAGAAATCACAAGGCGCACACTCTCCTATTCAAAGGACATGAGAAAGGTCCAAAAATGCTGCTTCTTGATTAGTGCACCAGAAAACCCACTGCCAGAGCCCTTCATTTAATTAGTAAATTCTTGGGGCGCCTGGGTGGCGCAGTCGGTTAAGCGTCCGACTTCAGCCAGGTCACGATCTCGCGGTCCGTGAGTTCGAGCCCCGCGTCAGGCTCTGGGCCGATGGCTCAGAGCCTGGAGCCTGTTTCCGATTCTGTGTCTCCCTCTCTCTCTGCCCCTCCCCCGTTCATGCTCTGTCTCTCTCTGTCCCAAAAATAAATAAAAAACGTTGAAAAAAAAATTAAAAAAAAAAAAATTAGTAAATTCTTTCATTGTGAAATTACACATGACATTCAAGACAAATGGTAATACTCTGAAAAAGAACTATAAAAAGAGCAAATATAACTGCAAAATCTGTTTCGTACATACACTGTACCTGACAACAGAAACAGACACATGTTATCTAGAAACAGAGGCCTTCTAACAAATCCCATCACAGCGTCTGATCAGTATGAAAATGGCTCAGTGCTACCACTTTTCTAACACGGTTATGACTAATGTAGCTATTTTAAAAATATTATGTTATGGGCACAGTTAGCTAGTAAGTTTAAGGAAAGATCCTATTTTAGACATTTAGGCAAAATGTGGAGAAAATAAAGAATTTACTATGTTTATAAAATATCTGACTTTACAGACAGGAACGTACTTCATCATTCTAGAAACAACTGGAGGTAAATATAGCCATAGTCTTTGTCTTTCTATGTGTCTATTTTAAAGACCACTTCTAAGAAATGTTGATTTAATATAGCTGGAAACAGAACAATCAGCCTGATATTTGGCTTTTCAAACGCAGACAGGTAAGATTTCCCATAACAACATTAATAACATTATTACTTGGGACTCACTTGCTAAAATTCACAAAAATTTTAATTGTCAGTGATTCTGTCTACTCTCGCATTTTTTTTAAAAATAAGGATTATGTTCTGTATTTAGCATCCATACATAAAGAGCCTCGGTACTATTTCAAAAATCTCTCAGGCCTCTAAAAAAGGGAAAAGGATAGACCCAGAACGGTTCTCATGTTCCACAGCTACTTACTGACCTTGCTTCTCTTCCAAGTGTTCTCACCACTTCCAGCCACATCGGTAGCTGTGTGGTAACACATCATTCCTTCCAGAGAAGCACTTAATGCCTACCAAAATTTTCTCAACAGTTTTCCAAGCACACAAAATTGTAGTTTAACTTCCTGTCAGTTATGATTAGCAAGTTCTTTCTTTTCCCAAGCCTTGCTGTTAACCCTGCCAGTTATGCTGGTGGAAAGGGTGGGGGCAGCAGGGTAGGAAACCAAGGGAGCGAAGAACGTCCACTACCGGTTTTGTCAAAATATTCCTGTACGACGATAATCATCTATTGATCTTCGTAACATAAAACATTCAACACATAAGAATTTAAGCTACTATATTCCTCAAATGCCTTTCCTGTTTCATCAGGAACCATGTTAAATTCCTATATTTTAACAAAAAAGGAACACTAGACAGCAATTTTTACAAGATAAGCCAGTTTTTTTTCTAAACTGAAGAGCATCAGTGAGTTCTACCTATTTGTCAAAGTAGAATTGCTTTGCTTATAACTACTTGCTTATAACTACTCATGTAGAGTACTCATACAAAGTACTACTCTGTCTCTCTCTCTCTCTCTCTCTCTCTCTCTCCCCTTCAAAAATAAATAAACATTAAAACAAACAAACAAAAAAAAAAGGTCCAACTCTTGATTTGGGTTCAGGCCCTGATCTCAAGGTCACAGGGTCGAGTCCCAGGTCGGGTCTCCTTGCTGACAGCTTGCAGCCTGCTTGGGATTCTCTCTCTCCTGCTCCCTGCCCCTCCCCGACTTGTGCTCACTTTCTCTCTCTCAAAATAAACTTAAAAAAAGAAAAAAAATACATTCACAAGTAACATAAATGAGGAGGACATCCCATGCTCTGTTCTCCAGCCTCACCAGTGTCCCTGCCCCCGTGTGAGCATGTCCCGCCTCTCCTGTGGACTGAAACATACCGCCTGACAAAATACACAGGTGCAGGCTCTTTATCCAGGCGTCTGCCAAGGAGCCCCTCCCCTCAGAGCCTCTTCCCCATCGCCTTAGGTAACTGTCACCATCACCAACTCTATCCCTCCCCTCTTCTTCATTAACTGTCAGCACATAGTACCCTGACACCATACTTTTTATCTTTCTCACTAGCGTATAATCTGAGGGTAAGAAATTTTCTGTCTTGTTCACTATGTTGCATCCCTAGAGTCTAAAATAATGCCTGGCACAAAGTAGGGACTCAATATTTGCTGCTTAAATGACTACACGCATTCATTCTTCCATGACTTAATTCATAAACGAATAAATGAATATTCACGTTCTTTCCTTTCTCCCCTATGTTTCTTCATGGCCTCTGGCTACTTTGTAGAATTGGATCACATCTGGTCAAGGTGAGACGCCATAACCAGAGAGAAGCAGTCACCAGTAACCAAGCACTGCTATCACTGAAGAAACCACCTGTGCCCTTCTCATTTGATCTTCTCAGGGGGGCCAGTGTCCTCCAGGAACACCTTTAATTTCCTGCAGGGAAACTTCCAGTAAGATTTTTTCTTTTTTTAAGTTTATTTTTAGAGAGACACAGTGCAAGCAGGGGAGGGGCAGAGGGAGAGAGAGAATCCCAAGCAGTCTCCCTGCCCAGCACAGAGCCCAACATGGGGCTCAATCCCATGACCCTGGGATCATGACCTGACCCAAAATCAAGAGCTGGACGCTTAACCGACTGAGCCCCTCCAGTAAGTATCTTTGAGGAACAACCACTCAAGAGACTGAAGGCAAAACCAGGGATCATTTTAAATGCCACTAAGTTGGGTGAAAGAATTCAAATTGCCCTTGAAAAACTGGGTGTCTTCCAAATATCTGGGTAAGAATTAGGGATAAGCAGAAAATACAAAACCTAGGAATAAAAATCAGCAGGAAACAATAATCAAAACAAAATTTATTTTAAAAGTCCTCTGATTAGGGTTGCCTAGGTGGCTCAGTTGGTTAAATGTCTGTCCGGCTCTTGGTATCGGCTCAGGTCATGATCTCACAGTTCTTGGGATCAAGCCCCACATCAGGCTCTGTGCTGACAGCATGGAGCCTGTTTGGATTCTCTCTCTATCCCTCCCTCCCGTGCAACCACACACTCTCTCTCACTCTCTCTCTCACTCTAAATAAAAACAGGGGCATCTGGATGGCTCAGTCGTTTAAGCATCTGACTTCAGCTCAGGTCACGATCTCACAGTTCATGAGTTCGAGCCCCACATCGGGCTCTGTGCTGAATGCTCAGAGCCCGGAGCCTGCGTCAGATTCTGGGTCTCCCTCTCTCTCTGCCCCTCCTCCGCTCGTGCTCTGTCTCTATCACTCAAAAATAAATAAACATTAAAAATTGTTAAAAATAAATAAAAATAATAAAACTTTAAAGTAATAAAATAAAAGCCCTCTGGCCAAGATACTAAGAAATAGAATATATGATCACTAATTTATCATTTAAGTATTCATTTTTATTTGTAAGTATTTAAGTATTATTTAATTATTAAAAGCTAATACTTAATTTTATTAACATATTAATAATGGTTACAGGTACTACTTACACACTTATCAAATCACTTATTTCACGCAAGATCCAGTGTCTCCACATCACACTAGGTACATACACTTCCGATCATTTTTATTAGTAGCATTTTAACATCATGATATTAATGCAAACTTACGAAAAGATGTTTTTAAAAGGATTTTTAAATTCATTTTATTTAAGCTAAAATGAACAAAGGACCATGTCTTATCCACCTCTGCATCCCCAGAACCTACCACAGTGACTGGAACATGCTAAGAATTAAATGTTTATATGACTGAATAGAAAAATCACGCTTCTCCACAGCCCAGAGGAAACGAACACGGAGCCATGCTAAGTATAAACTTTTGACCAATTTCTAGAATGACTGTCATAAAAACATATATATACACAAATACACACACACACACACACACACCAATATTTACAGACCTATACAAATGTATCTCCCCTATTTCCCTTAAAGGCAGAATTATGCTCTGGATAAACAGGTATAGAATACATACTTTTTACTTTTACAACTACTGACTAAAATAAAGTCAACTACTTTTTAGTCGTGCAAGCAGTTGCCTAAAATCATCCGGCATATCAGATGAGTCACCACAGCAAAAACACAAACTCTCCTTGTTTAGACTACTTATCAATAGGCGGTATTGTTCGCTTGTTAGGTCATTACCGGGAGGTCATGAGACTTGAGGTTCCGCAGATGTAACGGCGAAAGCAGAGCTAACGTACAAGAGCTAAAGACAGACTGTGCTCACCGACAAGATTCCTCCCATCACCTGAGCTTTGCGCTCACTAACACGTGCTGAACTCATCGTAGGCAGATTTCTCAACACTCTCTTTCGGGAGATCCAAAACAGCTTTTACTTATTACAGAAGGACAACTGCCAAGGGCTTTTGACACCATTTGCACTCTCCTTTGGCTTCACGTCACGAGTTTCAAGAACGCGATTTCCCTTCTGAGTAGTTTCCCATTTGGCAAGAGGTGAGCTCCCTCTCCAGCTGTTTCTCAAGAACAAGCCACTGGGCCGCTCACTCCTGCAGCGCATGCTCACTGGGCCCCTACTCGGTGCCAGACGCTCTGCTGAGCACTGCGAGTTTCTCCGGGTTCTGGCACCAGATTTTTAGAAGCAGGTGTAACAGCACAAAGTATGCCACACGTTACGACACAACAATGAGCTAATTTTTCAGAAGGAGAGAGATATACTCTAAGAATAGGCAGGACGCTCTATTACAAGTGGAAAAAAAACAACAACACAGAAACAGCCACAGTTCCTTTTTCTCCCCTTGTAAGTAAAGCAATTCAGAAATAAATGTTTAGGGGCGCCTGGGTGGCTCGGTCGGTTAAGCATCCGGCTTCGGCTCAGGTCACGATCTCACAGCTCATGAGTTCGAGCCCCGCATCCGGCTCTGTGCCGACAGCTCAGAGCCCCGAGCCTGCTTCGGATTCTGTGTCTCCCTCTCTCTCTGCCCCTCCCCTGCTCATGCTCTGTCTCTCTCTCTCTCTCTCAAAACTGAATAAACGGTAAAACAAACAAACAAAACCATATGTATAAATCTTCACCAAGTAATACCTTTTATAAGTTTTATGTGGTATACCAGGCTTTAAAAGACTAAAATTACATACTGATGAACCAAACTGGTTTTGAATATTATTTTCCTTTGAACTAATTCTAATGAAACATAGAACTTCAAACGTATGTGATCTTTTCATTTGAACAAATATTTGAATTACAACGGAAAACCGAAACAAAGAAAAACAGAACTTCATTTGCAAATGCCGGTGGGATGGGCCAACAGTATCCCTTACTTGCCCCTGACCTCAGTATCTCTGATGAGTCCTAGCCGTTTATCACCCACATTCCAGCAACTGGGGTGTAGTCAATGACTCTTTGGCCCGGCACCTTCACCTCTATTTAATCCTCATGACAAACTCCTCTGCACTGTTTCCCCCCATGTTTACAAACGAGGAACCCGAACCGAATAAAGCGGAGCCATCAGAAAACTGGCCCAGAGCCACACAGACACAGGTAAGATTGAAAGCAGGAATGCAGCGTCAGGTTAATCAAGAATCAACGTGCATGTGATGCGAAACACGCCATCTGACACCCGCCAATCCATTTCACTGCTGCACCCCTCGGCTTTCAGGAAACAACGCGGGCATGTTTATGTTAACTAGGATGGCCGTTACATACCCGGCAGGCCATTTTCACGCCACTCCAGAGTTTCAGATACTGACACTTAAGGCAAAACCCCCCGAAGAGAGCAGGAGAGGTCAAAATGAGGATGGCAAACAACATGCTTATGTCCACAACCCACAGAAAAAGCCCTCAAGTGCCGTCTCCCGTCTTCCTCCTCACAACGACCTTAGTAACAATACACCTGGCAATCTAGTTTCCAAGCCAACGATTAGTATTTCTACTCCTCCTTTATACCCACTCTGCTTTTCCTTAACGCTCCTCCCCTGCTAACCTACTACATAATTTACTAATTCCTGATGCTTACTGTTTAAATGACCATTTCTGACCACCTCCTCCCACCCCTGACCGTGAGCTCCACAAGAGCAAAGCATCTTTATGCGACTCACTCATCTGCCAACTGTGCTGAGTGCCTCACGAAGAGTACACGGCACACAGTTAAGTGCTCCATACATATTTTAAGGGAAACACTAAGAAGCCACAGATCAGAGAGGAAAAGAATGCTGAAACCAGACAAGCTACTACAGTTCAGGACTGACAGCAAGAAAATAAAGGAAAAAAGATTAAAACAGAGAAACACTTTGGCGGAAAAACCAGTCGTCCGAGGGCACGTGTCACAGAAGAATCCAGCAAGGATAGAGCGCTCCCGAGGCACCAGGAGAGCCATCAGCAGCAGTCAAGTCCTGCACAGCACCCTGTGTGAGAAGACAGGGAACACCACACACTTGGGGAAAACGGTCATTTTAAACGAGTAGAGTACATAAAGCCTTAGCAACAAAAAGGTTTCTATTACTGGAGAATCTGCTAATGCTGAAGATTTCATTCACTGATGTCAGTTATCCTGTCTTAATTATTGAGGCCTGCTTTCACCTTTCTGGACTTGAGCACCGTGGTCGAGCGTAAATAACACGGAAATTTACAGACATCGTTCTGCCACTAACCATCACCTTATCTTGGACAACCTACTTTAACTCTCTAAATAAGAAATTTGCACAATGGCTAAGATCCTTTCATGTCTAATATCGTAGAATGCTGTGATCCTATGATCTGAGACAAGTTTTAGAAACTGCTGACAAAGGAAACGTTAAGGAAAAATGTTCTCATAGCTGTAACTCCACCTTTGCATCTCCCCCCAAATTAACATTATGCTGGGGATACTATCCTGCCTCTGCTCTAATATATTTAGGTAAGTGACTCAAAAGCTTCAGTAACTGGAGTGCCTGGGTGGCTCAGTCAGTTAAGCGTCCAACTTTGGCTCAGGTCATATCTCGCAGTTCATGGGTTCAAACCCCGCGTCCGGCTCTGTGCTGACAGCTCAGGGCCTGGAGCCTCATCGGAGTCTGTATCCCTCTCTTTCCGCCCCTCCCCCCTCACTCGCGCTCTCTTGCTCTCTCAAAAACAAATTTTTTTTTTAAATTTTAAATAATGCTTTAGTAACTTAACTGCTATCAGTGACAAATGTCTCACAACACACCTTAAGACATACTACAATACAAAAGTCCCTTGGCGCAGAGGCTATTCAGGAGAAGAGCCTTTTTTTGACCGAATTGTACAAAGGATTGTCAAAGCTACCTACTTCAGTCAAGTACGTTATCCCTGGCCTTAAAAGTAAATAAAAAAAATATTTCAAAATGCTGAGAACTTGCCATCATACAAACTCTGTTAATTATATGAGCTAGATATTTATCAAATAGTACATGCCTATACACGATTGCCTGATTTCTCTACATAACTGAAGAAAAATGTCAGTCTGATACAACGAATACTTTTGTAAATCTAAGTTATTGTTTTCACATATGTAGAGTAAGACTATTAAGATAAAAATGAAGCTAAAGGACATAAGCTTCTTTAAGTTCCAGAAAATATTTAAATCTTTAAGAAGCAAAGACTCATTTATAAAGATCATATTCAATGCCTCAACGCAAATTACCTCTAACAAACAGCAGAAGAAAAGCATTTATCCAGACTTCACGGGCTGTGAACACACAGCTTACACAGGGTGCTGGGGGCAGAGCAGAGCCAGGGTGGAGGCGCGCGCCTGTTCTAGAGCTGGAGCACCACCTAGTGTCGGGAGTGAGAAAACAACCCAGGAATCTACCACTTCCGGTCATAATGGACTCACAGCAACTGTCTCCCCTTTTCTTCACCATTCTGTCAAATCCTATATGCCTGAATGCAAGATAACTTTCCCCAAAACAAGTATTCTTCAGAAGAGGAGGACTCGTTACGCTCGAGACTCTCTTAGGAAGTTCTGTGAACTAATAACTTAGAAAACTGCTTCCTGAGAAAGCACAGTAGTGTTAAGTTTTGAATTAATACAAGATCTGATGGAATCAGCCAACAAAAAAATTATGTACAGGTAAAAGGGCACAGTTTCAGGGACCTGTTTCTGGAAAACCCAACAAACAAAAAGTGGGAAGGGGAAGGAAGGCTGGGTTGACAATGCCAAAGTTCAGAGATGAGCACACAGGGGTTCCCT
This sequence comes from Neofelis nebulosa, assembly GCF_028018385.1. Taxonomy (NCBI): domain Eukaryota; kingdom Metazoa; phylum Chordata; class Mammalia; order Carnivora; family Felidae; genus Neofelis; species Neofelis nebulosa. The sequence continues at coordinate 82,568,998 of NC_080794.1, forward strand.
ATACTATCTTTAGCCTACGAACGCTTGAGATTTTCAACTTTAAAGTCTTTTATTCTTTTTAACCTAATTTTATTTCTTTATTTTGAGACAGAGAACAAGTGGGGAAGGGAAAGAGAAAGAGGGAGAGAGAGAATCCCAAGCAGGCTCCAGGCTGCCAGCACAGAACCCGATGCAGGGCTCGATCCCACAAAACGCGAGATCATGACCTGAGCTGAAAACGAGAGTCAGTCGCTTAACGGACTAAGCCACCCGGGCACCCCGATTTTAAAGTTTTTTTTAATTACAAATACTCAGATTTACTTACTAATCCCAGGAGATAGGACTTTCAAGTAATACGTGAACTTCTTTCCAAAAAGAAAAAAAGCCTTTTAAACTAAAACTCCAAGAACAAAATAATAAAGTTTATTAATCTTTTTTTAAATCTTGTAAAGATACCCTTAAGGGGCACCTGGGTGGCTCAGTTGGTTAAGCATCCGACTCTCGGTTTCTGCTCAGGTCATGATCTCATGATCCGTGAGATCAACCCCACGAATGGGCTCTGCACTGCTTGGGATTCTCCCTCCCTCTCTCTCTGCCCCTCCCTTGCTTGTGCGCAACTGTGCACACTGTCCCTCAAAATAAAGAAACTTTCTAAAATAAATAAATTTAACAATAAATATTGTTTTGCTTAAAAAACAACAAATGGTAACACTGTGAATGTCATGATTATCTACAACCAAATAGAAAAAAACTCTTCTGATGTTATTAAATCGAGTACTTGCGGCCTAACACAACATATCCATTAGTTTCATCCATGGATTCAGATTTAAACAATCTGAACAGCAGCAAAGATTATGTGCTGTGTAATCTGTGCCAAAGGGGTGGCTCTAGTGCTGACAAAGACACCTGGCAGGTGACAAACCATTTTCACCTTCCCCTGTACTTTCTTGTTACTAATTTGAGAATGTGTAACATAGGAGGGAGAATGAAAATGTGGAACAGCGGGGACCACGAAGCCTGAGAACCTACCTTTGTTTCATCATACAGAGAATGGCGTGCTCACAAAAGGAAATATTTTTGGAATACAGATCTCTCAAAGGACCTTATTAAAAGCAGGTAGGGGTCCACTTGCAAACAATGAAGGCGGGGGAAAAAAAAAACAGTTCAGGAAGGGTTCTAGTCAATATCATGGAAGGAGAATAAAGTCAGAGGAGTCGCACAGCAGCTCCCCGATCCGTTACCACAGCCCCAGGGATTGTAGGCGATGAAGAGAGGTGAATGATAATGATGCCACCAGAAGGCCCTTTGTGCTGGACACTGGGTTTGCTCCAATACGTGACCAGCCCCCCCAAATCACTCAAGCCAGGCTTACTTTCTATCCTCCCTAACTATACCTCAGGTAAAAGACTCAACCTTACCAAAAAAAGGGAGCAATAGGAATATTTCTCTTAAAGTTTAAATAAAAATTCCTTTAATCCCATAAAAATGCAACTATGAGATGATGCACACACATACACAACAAAATCACACATTTATTCCACAGTGAGGGAAAAAGGGCAAAAGATAAGCCTACCTATTTATTGCAAACAGAACATTTCTTACGGACTAGTTAGACTAGGTGCTTAAATAAGTATTTTCTTAAGGCAATAAGCTGGATTCAGTCACTAAATCTAACAGAGCAGATTCATATTCTCACTGAGAAAAACGTTATGAGTCATTCAAGATGCTGTCTGTTAGCAAGACAATTTTTCCACCTTATCATTTACGTTGTTAAGAACATTCCTAGTACTTCAGGACGGTCACAGTGCTGCCGTTTCTGTCACCCCCTCAAATGCTCACCCCCCTTTCCTTTTCCTGTTGCCATCGGCATCAGTCTGTCACTTGTTTCTCAAAATTGTATAGAGCAGGGGCACCTGGTTGGCTCAGTCAGTTGGGCATCCGACTTCGGCTCGGGTCATGATCTCGCAGTTGGTGGGTTCAAGCCCCTTGCTGGGGTCTGTGCTGACAGCTCAGAGCCTGCAGTCTGCCTCAGATTGTCTCCTCTGTCTGCCCCTCCCCTGCTCATGCTCTGTCTCACTCTGTCTCTCCATAATAAACGTTAAAAAAAAAGTTTTTTAATTGTATAGAGCAGAAATGCAAAACACAACTCTCTCTAAAGAAGTTAACCAAAATAAGACACTTCCTCCAACATTTTCCTGATAATTTAAAAATTAATCAGGGATAGGTTTCTCACCCATTGTCAAAAAACCAAAAGTTTCTACCACTCTGTGCAGGGCATGCTGTGGACGAGGGCACTCCCACCAACTTGAGTACCTCTGGGAAGGGAATTGGGCAAGATCGAGCAACGTTATATGAAATTCTGCCCTGTGATGCACCATGTGAAATCAACCATAAAAGTATACTTTTACACACGCTCAATGACAAGATGTTACTGCCGGTAGCAGTACAGTATTAGAAATAATCCAAACAACCTGCAGTAGCAAAAGGCCGCGTCAATAAGCTACGGCCCGTCTGCGGCCCGTCCTTTCCAAACAGCGTGGGACTGAAATAACAAAGAATTAGGGTTCTCTATGATATGCTAGGGCTGTGACCTTGCTTGGATAGGTTTCTAGGGAAAGAAGAAAGGTGCCAAAAAGTGTACACAGGATGTTTCTCTTAGTGAAAGAAAGGAGGAGAAATAAGGTTATGCAGATGCATTTGTTCATTTTTGTAAAACCAAACAAAACACCAGAAGAATGTAACAGACACTAATCGAGATGGTTATTACCACAGGGCAGGGAACAGGCTGGAGCTGTGCAAAGAAGGCTCCTCTAAGTGGATCTCCTTGGTTGACTTTGGAATCACATAAATCTATCACCTATTAAAAAACTACAATTAAGAAGTAAACCCTCAAATTCAAAGCCCACAGAAATAAATGAACGTTAAGTCAATATGGTAACATCACCACATAAGAGAAGAAAATTACTCCATGTGATTTCTGAACACACTATTCTGATGGAATATCTGATGTTCCAAAAAGAATCACAAAAGAATCATAAACTTCACTTATTAGCTGTCATCACTATGGCTATTGATACCGTAATGTTGAATCTACTTTAGGTATATCATAATACAAAGCGAGTTCAGAAATATGCTAATGTAATCAAGAAACACAAAAAAGAGAAACAAATACAAAATCAGAGAAGACAACACCACAAGTTAAATCTGAATTGGAACGATCAACATAAACTCATGCTACCCAATTCTTCTTGGTCTCTAAATGCAATCTCCATTAAAAGGAACCACAGCTTCTTGGAAGAATGGTTGGCAGTTTCAAAGACTGGGTTGGGAAATGTGTAAGATGAGACTGGGGTATCTTTCTGTTCTAGAAAACAGGAAGGCTCTCAACACTAAAAGAAGCCTCTCAAAAGGACAGAGGCGATATCCTGATGGGAGTGTGCCCTGAGCAAACTTGGGACAGGTTTAGCATCAAAAAGAATAATGACTGTGATTATAAAGTACTGTATAAAAAAATATCCAGGAGTTCTGCAGTGATTTAAAAAAAAAAAAAAAAAAAAAAAAAAAAAAAAAAAAGAGGGAGAGAAGCTAATTTATCACCAGCTCCTTTCTCTAAAATTTGTACCTAAGGTGAAAGCATTCAGCATTTACCTTGCTTTCTTAGGAGAAACTATAGGTTAACCTCAGTGGATTAGGAAAATCTCCCCAGCCTTTTTAACAAAGAATGGCTACTAATACACGTATTAATAAAGAAAAAGGAAAACTATTCTACAAAAAAGAAAAGAAAATCCCTATTCTACAAACAACATTGAAATGATTGATCCAAAGATCATCGAAGGACATTAACACCATTACATGAAAGGCTGCTGAGGAAAAAGTATTTATTCATCTGTGCTGAAATACCTCTCTACAGATTACTTGCTCGTCTACAACGAAGAAATCTGGAGGTCGCCACCTTAACACGGTGTTCCAAAGTAGCATCATCAACTCCCAGACAACCCATCATTATGCATCTTCTGACATAAAATGATATATGCAAAATCACCTAATGAAGTACATATGCCAAAATTGTTTAACCTGAACCTAATCAAGATTTAGACTTAATTTTCAGTCTACAGGAAATTGGGGCCACAAAGGAATAAGCTAAATTAGACCAAGAAGAAAGATTCAGATAAATACAGAACGTGGGGCATTACGTAAGACAACTGGCCTGGACGTGTCGTGTACCACTGTAGTAATGAACAAAACTGGCGCCCTGATTTAAGCACAACAGTACGATTCTCCGCTAAAAGGAACTGGAGTTCCTTGGGAAAAAGGCAGATTCCAAATCTGGAAGGAAAAAATACAACATTGGTCTGGAACATCTTGTTGTGCCAGACAAAAAGGAAACTCTTGACTAACAGGATCATAACAAAAGGTCATAGGAGCTTAAGGGGAATCCTAGTGGCCCAATTTGGGACAATTTAAACATTAAAAAATGATAGCAAAGAATTATAATATTCCAAAAAAATTTTAAATCCATAAGCCCACAGTGATGTCATAAGGAAAAAAGATGGTGGGTGGGGTGAATGGAGAATTAATATTCCTCTTTACAGTGAATATGCTGTGTCAAGGTCATAAATGTGGAAGAAAGTAATACAATTTGTTAAATCACCATTCTGCAGCCTGTCCTACCTTCCTATAACTGATTCAGGCAAGGAATAACAAAGGACATTAAAACGACTGGCTGATACGCTATTGGGAAAAAGGTTATTCAAAATATCTGAAAAAACATCACCCCACAGATTACTTTAGGGTATAAGGTGCATTGCAATGGAAAGATCTAATTACAAAGGTGAAAATGGCTCTCGGCAATAAAGAGATCTGATGGCTTTCATCCAACCAAGTGAGCAGACCTAGCATCACAAATAAGGGACAACCTGACATTGTGTGCCACCAGGTATAATGCTGCAGAGCAAAAACACCAGCACAACCTTGAGAGAAAACCGGCGATACCCGAAAGCTGAGCATCTGCAGAGCCTAGGACATGGCTGTTCTGTTCCAGGTATACACCCAACAGAAGCATGCCCCCGTTCACGAGAAGACACGTACAAGGATGTCCACGTGCAGCACTATTCATGGTAGTTCCGATCCGGGAACTACTCAAATTCCCATCAACAGCAGAAATGGTAAACCACGGTATATTCACAAGGAGAACACTATCCAATGAGCCTGGACGTCCTACAACACACAGTAACACAGATGAATCGCACCAACAAAATGCTGAGCAAAAGAAACCACGAGCGAAAGACGACACATGTAGGGCTCTACTTACATAAAGCACAAAACAGGCAAAAATGAATCAGAGGTCTTACAAGTCAAGAGTGTATGGGTAGTAACAGCAAAAGGGGGAAAGGAAACTTAGGAGGGGCTGCAAGTAGTCAACTTCTTGATCGGAGAATTGTTACACAAATAAGTTCAATTCACAAAAATTCATCTATCTGAACACTTACGTGCGTTTTTTTCCATTCTACGTTATTCCCCAATAAACAGGTTTTTTTCAAGTACACATCACCTACACCTAAAAACGCTTACACTGAATCGAATCACTAGAAAACACTCAAATCCTGAATACAGGACATTCTATAGACAATTAGCCTAAGATCTTTAAAAATGTCAGTCATAAAAAAGACAAAAAACAAAAAAGACTGAAGAAATAACAGCCACTTTATAAACATAGTGTAGACACAACAGTTCCTGAAATGCATGAACCTTGACTGGATCCTATATTTAAAAAAAGAAGCTATAAAAGGTATTTTTGGCATAACTGGGAACATTAAACATAGATTGTGATGTTACAAAATTTAGGAATGATAAATATTATGGTTATGTAGGAGAATATACTTATTCTCAGCAGGAGCATGTTTAGTATTTCCAGGTGAAGGGTTATCGTAGCCCCAGCTCATGCTCAAACGGTTCAGGTGAAAAAGGAGAAGAAGAAAAATAAAGCAAATCTGACAAAGTTATTAACCGTGAGCCCTGGTGCACAGTGTGAGTGTTCACTGCAATCTCTCAACTGTTCTGTTCATAAATTTCACAATTTCAAAGTAAAAAGTTGGGCAAAAAACCCAGCAATATCACCACAAATATTTAAAAGACAGCTGTCCTGGAATGAAAAATATAATACAGAAATAATATAAAAACCTAGCTTGGATGCTTAGGTTTAAAAAAAATGGGAAAATGTAAATGAATACAGGACCAGATACTAGACGGCGTTTGTAAATCAATCATTAATTTTCCCACGTGTGACAATGATGCTGCATTTTGAACAAGTGCGTCTTATTTTTCAGAGATGCATGCTAGAGAACTTAGGAGTAAAAACGTCATGGAACACAATGGAAGTTAAAATGATTCTCACACACACAAGAGAAGAAGCAAACACGGGAAAAATAACTGTTGTTGAATCCAGGTGATGAGTATACAGGCAGTTGGTATACCATTCTTCCAATTTTCCTTTCTGTTGGCAAGTCCGTAACAAAATGTAAAATTCAGTCAATGCCTCAGAAATGTGAAGAGACCACTGGGACTAAGAGTACAGTCTGTTTTTCAAATAGTTTAGAAGAGTTGAGATCAATCTTAATTATTCTATGGAACCAGTGGCACTTAATAAATACTATTAGATAATGGTAGTTTCTATAATACGGTATCAATAGAATTCCAGCTAAGATCCCATGTTTATATGATTTGGAATTAGTGGTATTCTGACAAACAATGATTCATAAATGCTGGTTTCATATCGTACTATACAAAAGATAGGTCACAAAATACACCCATTTTAGTTTATACATATTATATTATTTTCGGAAAATCTGGTATCTACCTCAGTGATTGAAAACAGGAATGGAAGCAAAGCCTTCTGGAAGAATTCATCAAGTCCTTTACAATCTCGCTATCTACAATTACGTGCTACTTCTCTAACGATGTTTCTAAAGAGAGCTGACTTGCTCTTTTATATATCAAAGCAATCTACATCTATTTAACTTCTCATCAAATCTCTGAAAAAACACAATCTACTTTTCTGGGGTGCTGAAATGATTATTTTACGGTTACCGATAAGAGTTAAAATGGATTTTATGCGCTGATATGGTTGATTGAGGTCTCCTAGTAGGCTGACTTTTATTTACTTTAATGCTTTACAACCCTAAGAGCAAAAAAACGTATTTTCTTGAACACAAGTAAATTAGTTTCACCTATTATATTAACAAAACCACGCCACAGTGAGCTGCTGCACAGAGGCCCTAACACAAGTCGGGAGAACACTTAAACTTTTCAGAGAACTTTTTTGGCTTCTCTTCCTGCATCCCAGCACAGGAACACTGGCCAGGCAATCATGCAGAAAACTGTAGTGGTGTACAAGGAGGAATTACTTCTGCGCTCTAGAATGAGTTGAACGGGTTCCTTCAAAATGAAACGCCACTCTTGGCTTTTTTGGGAAGCAAAGTATTATGTCCAGATCAGTTTCTCGAGACAGCCAACCTACTGACAGGGTGAGCTTACTCTCCATCCGTAAGCGAGGGTTTTGCCAAGTGAGGTAAGAATTTCTAGGATGAAAACAGTCTGCAGCAGGGACCCTCTCCTTACATGGAACCATCTTCAAGGCAGTTCACAGGCTTGAAATTCCCTACTGATTTTCTCCGAATTTAATTATCTTACCTAGAGGAGACCAGAGATACTGCTCCTGACCACCACCCTGCTTCTAAACAGGGGTGTCACTCAAAGAGAAAGGACCATTTTCGCCCCCAACTCCAGCGCAGTGGAGCAATGAGGCCACGGGAACAGAGAATGCCTCACCAATTCTCAAGGGAAATAACTATATTTGGAACAGTGCATGGGAAAGTTCAAGCCTAAGGGCGCTCTTAAAAGTTGAGGTTCTGGTGATAAGCAAGTAAGAGGGCGCTAGTAATTCCATGAGGGCAACAAGCTAAACCACAAGCTCAGATGATATATCACAGAGAAACAGGAAGAGACTGCTAAGAAGGGCCCTTTTGGGGTCAGAGCAAACCGTAAAAGACTGGCCTCAAAAACTGCCCCAGCAAAGGGGCCCAGATTTCACTGAAGCAGACAAGGAAGCAACATTTGCCCTGGGACACTGCTGCAAAACCACACCGCAGTCAGCCAGCAATTAGTGAGCCTAAGAGCTGGGTGTGATACCAAAAGACACAAAACATCAAAGAGCTGGGTGAGAGACGAAACAGAACCCTGGGAAGACCACTGGCATCCCAGGGTGACTGCACTGCTCAAGGCTGGGCCCCCTAGGGAGTGACATCAGAGACTTCTCATATTTTATATAAATGCGTATTATTTCTTCTCCTAATGATTTTAAACCAACTGTATAAAAGCATAATTATATTATTAGAACTATGACATAAAGGAAAGTAATATGTTTGACAACAACATCATAAAGAAGGTGGATGGGAACAAAACTGTAATATAGTAAGGAAGTTATACTAGATGGTAACTCAAATCCACTCCTACATATATTCCAAAGTGAAATGAGTATGCCCGCATAAAACCTGTACATGAATGTACACAGAATTTTTCACAAAAGCCAAAAAATGAAAACCACCCAAAAGTCCATCGATGGATAGGAAAACAAAACTGTGGTATATCCATACAATGAAATATTATTCAGCCATAAAAAGAAATGAAGTGCTGATACATGCTACAACATGGACGAACCCTGAAAACATTATGCCTGTCAACAAGAGACCGCATACCGTATAATTCCATTTACATGAAATGTCCAGATTAGGTAACCACAGAGACAGAAAGTGGGAGAGTCGTTGCCTAGAGCTGGGGCATTCAGGAAAAAGTGAGGAGTGACTGTTGATGGATATGCGGTTTCTTTTCGGGATGAAGAAATATTCTGGTGTTAGTGATGATGGTTGCGTAACTATAAACATGCCAAAAATCACTGAATCATATGCTTTAAATGGGCAAATTATATGGTATGTGAATTATATCTCAGTAAAGCTGTTATTTAAAAAAAAAAAAAAGCACAGTGCAGGGGGGCACCTGGGTAGCTCAGTTGGTTACATGTCCAACTCTTGATTTTGGCTCAGGTCATGATCTCATGGTTCATGAGACAGAGCCCTGCATCAGGCTCTGCACCGCCAGCACAAGGCCTGCTTGGGATCCTCTCTCCTGCTCTCTCTGCCCCTCCCCAGCTTGCTCGTCAGCTCTCTCTCTCTCCCTCTGTCAAACAGGTAAACTTTAAAAAGAAAAAAAAAAGGCAAAAAAAAAACTTTTAAAAAAGTACAGTACAAAAGTCTTGACTTGCAACATATTATTTCATGTTATTGCTTAGAAACTATATTCAGAGAGATAACAGACAGTTCAGTTCATAAGAAAAAAAAATACCATTTCGTAGGTCTCTGAAAACTCTGCATGAATTCAGTCAGATGTCAGATAAATAAAATGCTATCTATGGGTGATCTCAAAGTCAAAGGATTCATCAAACCCAATATAGTATTAATCAAACCTGTTTACTTGTGAAATCAAAAAGGACTATACTGTCAAAGACATTTTCACCAGTACAAACTTGCTGTAAGCATGTGACCTATAAGATAGATTGTGAAGGCAAAACTATCTGGCCATAATAAAGAAATCCATTACATATTTCTATTTAAACACAGGTCAAATCACATACCCAGAGTTCAGACTACTAATGGCAGCGAATGTAAATTAAAAATGTACAAAAACTGCATACAAAAGTAAATACGGATCTAAATGACTCAAATTAAAATGTACTATAAAAGGATTTTAATTAAATGCCATGTTCCTCTTTCTTAAATATATACGACTTTCAGAGTATGGGTCACTACCCTATAATATGCGTCACTTATATTATACATTAGAGCTATCCCATAATATATAACAAAATTGAGAAAGCATAATGTACCACTCAAAAAATACAAAGCCTTTTTCTAAAAGCCTGGATCACACCTTAAGTCTAAACACAGAACACCACCTTGGAGTCTCTCCGGACGGTAAGTGCCAGATGCTCATTTCTGATTAGTATCCTGCCACAGTTAGTTGCTTCTCAAACTCACCCTGGAACTCATTTTCTGTCCCAAAGCGCACAAATTCTTCTTCCTCTTGTATTTCTGATCTCAGATAAGGTCACCACGATCTACCCAATCACGCGAGCCAGAAACTTGAAAGGTCAATCTGGACTTGTCCCTCTCCACTTCCAACTCCCAAACATCCTTCAAGTCAAACACCAAATCCTCATCAGCTCTCCCTCCGAAGTGTCTACTGTACCCGCACCGTCTGCTTCCCACCAGTGCATATTTCAAGCCCGGCATACCTCGCTGGCTCTGTCTCGAGTCTCACCACTCTGGAAGAAAACCTCCCGCACAAGCCTGCCACCAAAGGGACCTTCAGTACCAGACAGGATTTTGGAACATCCAACATTATTTTGGGAAACATTCCTTCACTCTCTTTTAAACATGTGTTCAAATAAGGACCCTCTTCCATCTCAGCTCTTGGGTACAGTGTGCACGTGATCCCACACATGACCACGGTTCTCCATCCCCCAGTCACAGTGACTGATCCCGGGATAAGGACGCGTCTCAAGTTGGGCCAATGAGCACCTTCCTCAGTACTTCTTACTGAAATAAGTTAAAACATGCACGTTTTTGCTGCGATCACTCGCTGTGAGAACAACATACCTTAAACTGGCAGTATTCATTTCTGCCACCATGTGCCTGAGAGTCAACCCTTAAAGAGAAAGGGAGCCGGGAGACCACAAGCAGGAGACACGGATGGTATTTTCCCAAAACTTCTGTTTCATATGCAAATACAGTAAAATTCTGGACTGCGAGGAACTTGTTCTGCAAGTGTTCCACAAGACAAGCAAACATTTCTAATAAATTTTAACTTGATAAATGAGTGATATCTTGTAATACGAGTAGTACGTGACGCTGAATGTCACAAGATCACAACTGAGCCAACGGTTCTTCTCTTTCTCACTGCGGGATTGTGCGTGACCGTCTCCCATGCTCAGAGCTCGGGTCTCAGAACGCAGTGTTTGGCAGAAATCACTTATTTTTCAGAACACTGGAAGGTACTCACAACTGGCATTTCTGTATTTTTTGTCACTTCAAAGCACCTATGGACAGTCTTTCCAGACAAGAGTAAGCTCAGAAATGCTCTGCTTCATTCTAGGTCAGGCTGCCTTCAGACACAGACCCTTTCCTCTGCTGCCTTATCGCCAGTTACATTAAGTACAGTATATGACAAGAGTTTATTAATACCGTGCTGTGATTAACATCCACACGAGCGTATACAACAGCCCCCATGCAGAAAAAGATTCCACTGAACCAACCGATAGCAGTGATTCGTTGGTGGCAGTGAAAGTCATCCTACACAATAACCCTCTTCTCTTGTCTCCCTCACACCAGCCACAAAGGTTTTCAAAGGTAAGTGCAGGTTCACTTGTTCATTTTTCTTTGTATTTTGTATTTTATTATTTTGTTTTCTATTACAGTATTGTAATCATTTTTATAGGAATGTTTTTGGGTTGTAGAACAAATCACCTGAGTTTCCATTATTTCTCATGGGGAAATTCGCTTTCATACACAAATGCTTTAGATTACAAGCATGTTTCCGGAACAAATTATGCTTGCAAACTAAGGTTTTACTGTAAGTCTTTTCTTAAAAAAAAAAAAAAAAAAAATCAATTCAACTTTGGTTTTTGTTGCCTATCAAGTCTTACCACATTTCTCAACAATGAAATGGAATTCTCTAGCTCCACTATACCTGTGCGTGTACTGGTATGTTGTAAAAACATGCATACAGAGATATGTGTATACACACACACATACACACACACACACACCATATATACAGAAAGATCACACACACAGGTAACACATATATATTTGCTTACATTTTCAAAAAGTATCAATAGAAGAAAGCAAAATTAGTTCTAAGATAAACAACACAGTTTCAGGGGGTGCCTGGGTGTCTCAGTCAGTTAAGCATTCAACTTTGGCTCAAGTCATCATCTCATAGTTTGTGGGTTCGAGCCCCTCATCGGGCTCTGTGCTGGCAGTGCGGAGCCTGCTTGGGATTCTCTCACTCCTTCTCTTTCTGTCCTTCCCACCTGCATGGCAGTGCACGCTCTCTCAAAATAAACAAACTTAAAAAAAAGAATAAAAATATATATTTATAAAAATACTATTAAAAACAAGAGGTTGTTTTCAATTAAAAGATGTTACAAGAATATCAACCAAATGTGATGTATAGATCTTACATGGATCCTGAGCCAAACAAACCAACTATAAAGACACTTTTGAGACAACTAAAGAACAGTGAACATCCACTGGGCATTAGATGATCTGACTACTAATTCTGTTGGGTGATGATGGCATTATGTTATGTATTTTTACATGTGTATTGTTATGTATTTTTTAAAGCTTATAACTTTTAATCTAGAGATTTCCCTCCTTTTTTTTAAGTTTATTTATTTTGAGAGAGAGAGAGAGAGAGAGAGAGAGAGAGAGAGAGAGAGAATCCCAAGCAGGCTCCACGCTGCCAGCACAGAGCCCAATGCAGGGCTTGAACCCATGAACTTCAAGACCATGACTTGAGCTGAAATCAAGAGTTGGACGCTCAAACTGAGCTACCCAGGCATCCCACTCCCTCTTTTTCTGAAACACTGTCTATTATGTATCTGTCTCATAGAAGTGCCCAGGTGTCATTTTAAATAATCCTTTATCCCTCATTTTTTTGTGAACTGGTTATTACAATTAGAAACTTGTAATTCAAGGCGCTCCTGGGTGGCTCAGTCCGTTAAGCGTCTGACTTTGGCTCAGGTCATGATCTCATAGTTTGTGAGTTCAAGCCCCGCATCAGGCTCTGTGCTGACAGCTCAGAGACTGGAGCCTGCTTCTGATTCTGTGTCTCCTTATCTCTCTGCTCCTCCCCTATTCACGCTGTCTGTCTGTCTCTCTCTCAATCTCTCTCTCTCTCTCAAAAATAAATAAACATTAAAAATTTTTTAAAAAAAGAAGCCTGTAATTCAGGGTCAATATCTTTAGCAAGAATATTCCATAGGTGGCACTTTATATTTCTTATATATAGTTCTGTTGCCGAGAACACCCTTCTCCCTTTTGTCCTGAAAAACATTTACTATCTTTTAAGACTTGGCTCAGATGTCACCTCCTTCAGAAAAACCTCTTTACCCTCCAGTCCCCACTAAGCCAGCTTTCTCTACTAATCCAATAGCTAGCCCTAATGGCACTGGACCTGCTTACCCACCTGTTGCCCCAATCAGGCTGTGAACGCCTTTAACAATGGACTAGTCTGCAGGACTAGACTCCACAGAGACCTAAAGCCTAAGTGGGTGAAGTTCCAGGAAAGTAATCCTCACCAAGTAAACACATCGGATCACATCCTTGTGTTATGGCCCATCCATCTGTACCTGGTAAGCAAGCAGGCACAAAGCCAGGGTCTCCAAGGTAATAGGAAGGAATAATGTTCAGAAGGAATAAGACGCCCTGGGAATATCAAAGGGAGTGTCCTGGGACCTGGCAGATTTCCTTACCGTTTGTAAACACAATCATAGGCAGCTGCAGGTCTCAACAGGGAACTTACAGAAGCGCTGCTCTAACCAGAAGGTGCATACAAATCACCTGGAGACCTGATTCAAAATGCAGATTCTAGGGGCGCCCGGGTGGCTCAGTCGGTTAAGCGTCCGACTTCGGCTCAGGTCGTGATCTCGCGGTCTGTGGGTTCGAGCCCCGCCATCGGGCTCTGTGCTGACAGCTCAGAGCCTGGAGCCTGTTTCAGATTCTGTGTCTCCCTCTTTCTCTGACCCTCCCCTGTTCATGCTCTCTCTCTGTCTCAAAAATAAATAAATGTTAAAAAAAAAATGCAGATTCTAATTCAGCAGGGCTGCAGGGAGACCCCAGATTCTGCATTCCAGGTGGATTCTGTTGGTTTGCAGACCACTCTTCAACTAGGTAAGGTTCTAAGAGACCTGGCAGTCAGCCCTCTCTCAGGGAAATTACAGCATTAACTCCTGTCTTACTAATCCTCTCTTTTAAGCTAAAACAGTCTGTGTCATTAAAAAGCAAACAAAAAAAAAAAAATCAAAATTTAATTCTTCCACATCTGTTGGCATCTTTCTTCTAATATATCCACTCCTCTTTGACAATTATGCGATTTCTCATTCATCTAAATATCTCCAGCCTGGACACTATAAGCCCTCAATAAGTGCTTTAAATGATGTTCCATATAATCTCAACATATTTCATTGTTTTCCACTGGCTTGTTTACATAGGTTTGTTCACTGGCCCATCTTTCCCATTTGATTATCAACTCCTCAAAGGCACAGACTCTCCCCTTTGTGCCATGGCACACAGTCTGTCACCTAACCAGCACTCAGTGATGTTTGCTGACTTAGCCAGATGACTGGGAACACGTTACATCAGGTTCTTAGAGACAACACTGAATAAGAACCTATCCTTCTTCCTGGGGGACTTACATACCCACAGATAGAACCTGTTTTCACGAAAGTTTAGTGACATACACTGAAAAGTATGATCGGCTCTACTTAACAAATAAGAAAACAGCAAAACAAAGTTCGATGTTACGCTTCTTCAGACAGCCTCATCAAGATAGGAAAAAACGTTTAACAAAAGGTACCTCAGTCTTCCCACACTCATCGGGCGGGTCCTGGTGTATGGCCATTTGATACTTGACATATAGAGAAAATGACCGGCTGAAGGACGACTTGAACTCTGGGTCCTCAAAGGAGACAGGTACTAACCTCACCTTCAGAGCAAGGAAGATACAAGCAAATGCTATTGAAACATCTCTACCTGATGACATGCTTCTGAAGGTGAGGCTAGAGTAAGATCTCCGCAAATCCACTTCCAAAGCTCAGCGCTGTTATTTTTCATGAAATGAACGAACCCTGGGGCGTGCTGATTGGCACAGAGCCTCAAGCACTAACTTTACACTAACACTTAGGAAATTTTTAACTCATATGGACCAGGACAAATTTTTTTTTTTTTTTTTTTTTTTTTTTTTTTTTTTTTTTTTTACTTTTTCACTCTTTCCACCTGTTGTGGTTCTCTGCATAGAGTCACAATGTTGCTCATAAGGGTCACTACTTTTGTCTCCTCTATTTGTATTAAGTGTTTTAAGATTCTTCCCCTTCCAGATTTTTCTTGGGTAATTTGATTTATAAAATGATAAGCATATGTGAACTTCTATTAAAATATTCTATTATCTCAAAAAAAATTCTACTATCTTACTTTTCTAATTCCACTCTGTCCTGTATGGGTAGTACATCAATAAAGAATAATTTAGCTGTTATGAACTCTATTTATACGTGACTTTTACGTGCAGATAAAGCATATTAACCGTGTTGTTCAAAGTATGCCTATCATAAAAATTAGAGTTCTATTTATTACTTTTAGATAAATACATCTAAACATCGTTACTTCAAATAAAGATAACTCATTTTACGTGTTACTTTCCACTTTGAAATTACACATGACGGGCACTCAACACGTGCTAGGTAAAATTTGCACTTTCAGAATGTCCATTAATCCACAGTCCTATCATATTGCAGATATGCTGCAAATTGAATACAAATAAAATGTACCACAAATAAACCAAGTTTTCATACAATGATATCAAATGGAGGGGAAAGTTCCATTTGCACAAAAAAATTGCACTTGGCCTGCTGACCTGGCTCACAGTTGGCTTATCAGGTGGATCCTTGTGAATAACCATCTGGTAACGTTTATAGACCTGGTAAGACTCCTGAAATGTGGCTTTGAACTGAGAACTTGGTGGAGATGATCTCACCACCCTCACCTTCAGAAGGAGTTAAAAAACAATGTTCATTAATTATTTATTCCACAGAACATGCATTAAAACAGTTACTCCCACCCAAAAAGAACCAAATGTTTCCACACAACTATTAAAGCATAAACAATGATAGTATTTTAACACTGAAAATCAACCAGATAAATTTTTTTAAAAAGTTATTTCTCCAACTTGCAGACTCATTAAAAAGGCGGAGGATTCGAAGACTAAGGTCTATGACCGAATCACAGAAGATGGACTCTATGGTAAAATGGCAGAATGCTTCTGGCACTCCAGAAACAAACGCAAATAAATACTTGTTTCGTTGCATGCAACCCACCTTCAGTAAATCAGTCAGAAAGACAAAAATATGTGAACACATTTTTTAGATGCTCTTCATGCATCACTGCTAACTCTAAATTTACAAAATTTTTTTGTAAGGGTGAAAGACAACCCTCACAAAGTATTCGTACTTCATGGCAGAGTTAAGAATGAAGATTCTAAAGTTAAGTTTCTTCTACTCAAATTTTAACGTCACCATCTTGGGTCAAGTAAATAAATGTATTCTCTGTGCCTTAGTTTCCTCATACGTAAAATGAGGAGGAGTTAAAAACCGTAATTATACAGTAAAGTCGATTTATTTTAACATCAACTATTTACTAACCAGTTAAAATGTGTTAGCAAAACAGAAAATCGAGTGCAATAAAAAAGGCTAAGTAGAAAATTTTCATGTGTGCCATAAGAAGTAATTCTTCTCCATAAAAAGAGGGTCATACAGTGGACAAAAAAAATCTCTGACCATCCTAGCTATCATTACATTAAAAAATTAAAAAGCCTCCTACTGTACAACATGCTAGATGGGCCTGGTGCCCTGCACATTACTATTTATGATCACAAGAGAAAAGACTCCTCTTAAAATACGTTAAGTAGTGGGTTCAATTCTTTTTAATTTGGGAAGGAGAAAGTGTCAATACCAAAATCAGAACAGCTAAGGAATTATAACATAGTTAAGACTTAAGTCTAATAATATATATCATCCTAAGGTTTAGATTGCATTAAAGCTAATTTCTTAATAGCAGGTCTTTAGTGATACACTTAGACAATATTAAGCTATAAATTCAAAGGTTGCCCAGTTACTGATGAGAACAAAATTATTATCGTTAATGATTTAGGGGAAAAAAATGAATACCAAATACCGAAAAATGTAGACTTAATCTGAAATGTAAGTCAAAAATAATAGGAATATTCTAAAAGTATTCGTATTATGCCTATATTGGTTTGAGAGAATTACTGAGAAAGGACTGTAGTAGTACAACTTAGTACTATTTAGTTAATTCCTAATTGCCGGCTTGCATATGTCATACAATTTGTTGCCTTGGTCAAGATCAGAATATTAGAATGGATAAAAAACAAAGATTTGCCTACTGTGATTTCCTTCACTATCTAACCAAAACTACCAAAGATAAAATTGACATAGTATATTTTATCTCTTTCACTACTAAATTTCAATCAAGGGATACAAAAAGCCAGAGTCCCTTACATAGTAACATGCTAAAACTGGAACTGTTTTCACAACTTTAGTAGCCAAATTGCCTAAAATATTTATTTTAAATCTTAAAAAAAAAAAGGGGGGGGGTTTTCCTCAAGTAGCAATCAACTTAGCAAATACAAATTCTACTCCATCCCAATTCACTTTAATTTCCCATCATTTAAACAGCAAAATATCACCTGGTGAGTAGAACCTCAAATGAAAATAAATAAAGTACCCGCCAACAACAAAATAAAATAAAACACCCTCCAAAGTACCTCCAACTTGTGTGATGCATTCTCTGGTAAAGATTCAAAAATTAAATCTTCGAGCGATTTGGGCTGGTTGGATTTATTAGCCTTTGGTGGGAACAAAGACGGTGGTTCACCCTGAGCCTGGAAACCCTCAGGTTCTCCAGCCGGGTTCTGCTGCATCAGTTTTAACCTTTTCCTTTCTTTCCGGATTTCCTTTGCTTTTCGACAGGGAGGTTTACTCAAATCTGCTCCTTTGCCTAAAAACAATTTCAAAATATTAGACCACTCACAATTGACTCAAGAAATGTTTTTTTCAAGTCTCAAAGATTCTACAGAACTAGGCCCAAAGCATTTCAACAGTTAGGTTAGCTTTGTAGGTGGATTCTTCAGAAGATTCTGGTGTAGAGCTCTAAGTTATCTTAAAATCCTATCTTAGAAGCAGGAACTGTCAAAGAAAATAAACAGTCACAGAAACTTTTCAGGCAGCTTTTATTGGTGAAAATTCAAAAACAATTTTTTTTTTAATATTCATCCACTTCTCTGTCTTTATAAGCAGAAAAAAACATAATCAATTATCTTCTGCTTCAGGACATGAATGTTTCCAGCACATTTCTGAGGGACATTTCTCTCAAAGCACTTGTGACATAAACAAACGCTTAGGACCTGGGTGTAAATGAATACTGATCCCAGAAAACACTCTGGCAGGTTTTTTAATGAAAAAATACTCTTGCTTAGTTGAAGGGATCTGTGTCTCTCCATCTAACTGAGGGGCCTCATTAGCTCAGCTCAGTTAATGACAGTTTTTGTTTCAATTAAAAGAGCAAGTATCAGACTGAAAGGCCTTAAAGATATAAAAATTTTTAACTAAAACAGGGGCGCCTGGGTGGCTTAGTCGGTTAAGCATCTGACTCTTGATTTCGGCTCCGGTCATGATCTCACGGTTCATGGGATTGAGCCCTGGGATTGAGCCAGCAGTACAGAGCCTACCTGGGATTCTCCCTCTTTCCTCTCTCTCTGTCCGTTCCTTGCTTGTGCACTCTCTCTCAAAATAAGTAAACTTAAATAAATAAATAAATAAATAAATAAATAAATAAATAAATAAATAAATATTTTAACTACAATAAACCACAAATTTTAGTGAGTGCCTTTTCATCCAGTAAGTTGTCTTTAAGGACTCTGTGCTGAGAAAATCAAGAGCTAGAGGCAAATAATGAACACACCTGAAAACTTCAGTATCATTTAAATGCCCAATAGAATAATTATATAATTTTCATTTTATTTTCACTTTCTTAAGTAGACTCCACACCCAACATGGGGCTTGAACTCATGACCCTGAGATCAAGCGTCACGTGCTCTACTGACTGGCCCCTCTACAAATTTTTAAAACAGCTAAGCAACAGAATATCAAAAAGTCATTAGAAATGCTTCAGAAATTTTCGGGGATTTGTCATTACACAAGGTTAAAAAAGATTTCCAATTATTTACAAATAGATACACGAAAAATATTTATTAAAATGCCTGAAAAGAAATATACCACCATGTTAACAGTCAAAGAAAGGACTTTTCTTGCTCTTTTCCTTGCAGTGTTCTCTTTTCTTCAAATTCTCTAACGATGAACATACCATTGTAAATTTTTTAGCTATTAACAAAATAAAGAAAAATGCTACTTTAAGTTCCTAAAACACATATTTACAAACCATATAAAAGTAAGCAATAGGAAGTTTTACAAGACCAGCAAGTTTAATTTTATAGAAAAGAAAATTAAGACCCAGTGTGTTAAGAGACTTGCTAGAGACCAAGAGCTGGTCAAAAAAAATTAATCTGATGAGAAAATAGTTCATTCATAGTGAAACCATATTACGACTTCACTAACATGTTTTCCAAATAAAAACAAAATCTACCCATAAAAGAAGACTCTGAATAAGTTTAACAACCAGGCAACAAAAGACTTGACTCGATAATTAACCATTACTGCCTTAGAGAATTAATTTTCTTTGGCCAGGGAATGTGTCTTCCTCAAATTTGTTCACAGAGGCACAACAGCATTTGGTTAAGAGCATACACTCGGACATGGGCCGCAAGAGGTCATCCCTGTCTCTCGGCTAGCTGACCTGAGGCAACATTACTTGTCTAAACAAGAAAGACAATAACCAGTCTTACCTTTGGAGTTCCATGAGAATTAAATGAGTTAATACATGTGTAGCTCATAAAACAATACCTACTATTTAACTGGGGTCTTTTATTATTATTAGCTATTATATGCATCACCAATTCCTACAATGGTTCACCTATTTAGGCATTTCCACAAATGGTAATAAGGCAAAAAAGAATCCTGCATTTTCTAATAGTTACTCAAAATGACATTCTCTAGAGTGAGTGAACTGAGAAACAAGTTTTCACCATTTTTATGAAAGATCACCTATGTCAGCTTTGCATTAATGGATTCATTGGACTAAGCAATCCTTCTTGTGGTTGTTTTACTCTACACGTATGTACTATCATGATATGAACTGCAAAGGATAAGTTAGGATTTCAGCTTATTTATGGGAATAAAGATCCCCCCAAAGCAAGAAGCTCCTTCAATGGAACAGAAACAGATCAATATAAAATCACTGCACCGTACCAACCCAGCACCCACAGATGTTCAAACCACTCAAGGATCCTAGATTAGTCCCAAGAGTTTTGAAAAGAGTTCAGCAGACCCGCATAATTCCTAATTAAGTTTCAGGAAATATACCTTTAATATTTTGTAAATAAAATGGAAATGCGTGTTTCTAGACAAAATCCAAAGCTTCCTACATTTTAAAATAATCTCACATTTTTATTGAAAAATATAAAAGGAAAATAAGTGCAAACTTTTTTTAATGTTCCAGTAATCATACTGCTGAAGAAGTTAGTTTTGTTATTATAAAACTGTTGTGTAACGTAGGGTAAAGCAAATGGGTAACTGTGATATTCTAATTCTACCCTTCTCCATGTCCTTGAGAGCAAGGTTTCTAAGTGTGGAAGAAAGAAGATCCAATGTCAAACAAGCAAACAAACACGTAAAAATAATAACAGTCCTGAATTTGAATTGGAAATATCAATATGACCACACGACCTATTAAGTCTGTTCATGGAAAAAGCCTAGAAAACAATAACCGAGCCAGTAACAATAGTGGTCACCTCTGGTCTAGTTGGTGACCTTCAAATGCCATTTTCCACTAAAAGAAACCAGGGCTTCTTGGGGAAATGGCTGTACAAGACGTTCCAGGAGCATCATGTCATAGAAAGCTGCTAAGACTACCAACATTTTATCAAACAAACCAGAAGCCAACTTAGAGAAACTCCCACAGGAGCAAGAATTAAAACACGGCAAATGTGTTTAAAACTCACTGTTAGAAGAGGTCATTTTGTAAAATGGATGACACAAAATGAAAGAATCAAGAATTCCTCTTGCCTTTGCTGGGAGTTCTTATGGGAGACAAGTGGATGAGAAGGTTCTGTTTATGGAAGTATCCAGTTAGTAAATGAAAAATGAATTACAGACTTCAAATATCTAACGGATAAACGGATTTAGGCATTGAGCATTGGTCTACAGCTACTAGCATTAACAGAAAGAGAGGCACCCGGACATTATGTGTCTCCTGAAAGAACATCCCACCACCCGTGAACTAACCTTACCCATCCTCAAATAAACAACTGGAACTCCAATCTGATGAAGACTTCTCTCTCTCCAAAAAAGCAAAAGAAAACCAAAATGCCAAAAGACAAAAAAACAAAACAAAACAAACAAAAAAAAAACAATTTAATCTTGAATTTGATCAAGGCTCTACATCCAACTATCAATTTACAGGCAGGTACGGCAACATGTTAAACTGCACTGTAGACGTAACTGTCGGTCAAATAACCCAGGTCAAACAACCCAGTTTCTTCAACAAATAAAGTGCAAATAAAAAGGTTGGAGTAATGAAAGATCTACTGAGATTTTTTAACTATAGCAACCAACTGCAATATGTGGCCATATTTGGATCCTGATGCAAACAAATACTTAAAAACTGGAAACTTTAACACTGAATATTCAGTATCATTACGGAATTTTACTTAGGTGTAATAATGCTATTGTGAGTACGTATTTGAAAGTTCTAATCTTATAGAGATGCAAAATGAAGTTTTTAAAAATGTAATAAACTGTAATTTTTATAATAAACAACTAAAATAATAAAAGAACTGGCCCTATCACCTAAGACAGTAGGAGATGTAAGAAATTTATCTAAACCATTCAGAATATTTTATTGGACTATTCTTACTAGTTAGGATGAAATCTCAGGTTGACATCCAATTAAATGCCATGAAAGCCTTGCGTAAAAATACCTATTCAAAAAAAATGCAAAATGGGGCACCTGGGTGGCTCAGTTGCATAAGCATCCAACTTCGGCTCAGGTCATGATCTCATGTTTCATGAGTTCGAGCCCTGCATCAGGCTCTCTGATGTCTATGCAGAGCCTGCTTCAGATCCTCAGTCTCCATCTCTGCCCCACTTGCACTCTCTCTACCCCCGCCAAAATAAATAGAGGTTTAAAAAAAACCCAAAACAAAGTTTTCTGTGCATTAATAGGATTTAGACAAGAAAAACCGTAATAGTAATAAAAATCTCTCCTTTGGATCATTTTGTATAAATAAACATAAGAATTCAGGAACTGAAACATAAACATCTAAATTGACATTTTATGAAATAATTTTTTTTTAAATCATACAGGGGGTGGGGTGCCTGGGTAGCTCAGTCAGTTAAGCATCCGACTTCAGCTCAGGTCATGATCTCACGGTTTGTGGGTTCGAGCCCCACATCGGGCTCTGTGCTGACAGCTTGCTCAGAGCCTGGAGCCTGCTTTGGATTCTGTCTCCTCTCTCTGTCCCTTCCCTGCTGGCGCCCTGTCTCTTTCTGTCTCTCAAAAATAAATAAATGTTAAAAAAAATTTTTTTTAATCACACAGGGGTGCCTGGGTGGCTCAGTTGGTTAAGCATCTGAGTCCTGATTTCAGCTCAGGTCATGATCTCACGGTTTGTGAGGCTGAGCCCCGCATGGGGCTCTGCACTGACAGTGTGGAGCCTGCCTGGGATTCTCTTTCTCTTTCTGCCCCTCCCCCGACAAAATAAAAAAATAAATGAACATTTAAAAAAATAAACATTTTTAAAAGTAAATACAGAAAAAAGAAAAATTAAAAAACCATACAAACACATGCACACACACACACACACACACACAAATAAACCCATTTAAAGTTGGATAAAATTTTAAAACCTAAGTATTTTACAAGTGAAAATATAGAAAAAAATCTGACCTTACTAAAGGTGAAGTAAAATATCAAAATCTGGAAACTTTTAAACTAAAATTCATTATGATTACATAAAGAAATCTAATAATAAACTAAAGACCTTTATAATGTCTGTACTTTGAACATAATACCTAAAATTTACTTTGTCTTACTTCACACCAAAAATAAAAATGTTTAGCACCACATCCTTGCACAGATAAAAATGCGATTCTCAAACTCTAAGTTCCTAGGGTAGTAAGAAATGGCACTCTTTAAAAATATGTGTATTGGGAGATAATGAAACTATTATTTCAGGCTTTTTAAAAATAGCAGTTTTTAAAATATGTGATTTGTCCATCTAAATCCAGGCAATAATAAGTTGTACAAAACAGGGATTTTACAGATTTCATACAACTCATATTTTTAGCTGATGAGAGAGCCCAAGGGCTACAATGTTCCAAGCACAAAGAAAATCACTAGGACTTTAAAAAGGCCACAGAGCAAACTTGCCCTACCTGGCTTAGGAGCCATGGGCATTTTAACTGGATGTGATGGCTCACCAGAGCCCAACTTCTCCTCTATATCTTGTGACTGAATGAATTCATTAGATTCTCCTTTCTTTGGGCTTTTTCCTTTCTTCTTTTCTTCACTGTCAAAGCTCTCTGTGAGGTCACCGCTGAGCGTTTTAAGGTCACACTGTATATCCAATTTATTTATCAATCCAAAGTCACCAGCAACGGTGTCCTCCATGGTGGGCTCCATAGGATCATCTACAAATCAGAAAAAATCAAAGTCTATCAGCCATGCCATCTGACGCAATTAAGATACACGTAGTAAAAACAAAATGCCCCTTTTTTCTGATGTGGTAGAGACTACGGTGTGTGCATCAGGTCCATTCTCCCACCTTCCAAAGTAACAGGGCTGTAGTTAAGACTGTGGCACCCAAGCAAGGGAATGCACCCCAGTCCGTCTGCAAGTTGTGACCAAGTCCCACCAGTGGAACAGAACCAAAACTGAGAGGTTCAACTTGGCCTCACTTGTTTCTAAAGGTAATTTGTAACCCTGAACTTCCACCCCCTCCTCTCCCCACTGACTGGATTAGTAAAAACCAGCGTGAGCTTGGAAACTACATGTTGAAGGGAGTCCCAGAATGGCTGGGGGGGGGCAGAGCAGACTGTAGGCTAATGTGAAACACCCACAATGGGCTGTCACACGAGGAAACAAACAGACTTCTAGCATTTGTTAGTCATTGCATGCTGGTGTCTTCTTCTTATAGCTATTTACCCTTCTACTCTAATGAGTACATCGCTCCTATTAAGTTACAAACATAAATAATTTAGAAGTCTGTAACAAGTCAAATAAAGAGCCAAATGTAAAAGCTATGTATAAAGACAGGCAATCATCAATTTATAAATGGAAGGCACTTCAAGGCTTATCTGAATATTAATTTTTGAAACTCAGAACATGATTTTCAGCCACTGAAATAACTTTTTGGCCAACCAACAAAATGTATTTAGTTTTTAAGACTATGTACAGACAGTACTAATCAGAGCTGTACCAAAGTTCTGATGTCCCCAATGCCCGATTGTCCCTGAACCTCTAGACCCTGTAAGCCTTCCAGGCTTTTTTGTTGCCCACAGCTCTGCCAAGTCTGCTCCATGATGTCCTGAGTTTTAATCCGTTAAGGACAGTGCCCAAGGGCGAAGAACTTCCCTGGCCTGCTGGCCACTGTATCGCCAGTGCTTAAAACAGGGACTGGCACATTGTGGGCACTGAAAACATACTTGGGGATGTATTAACAAGCTAAAAGTGTTAACAAGTTAACAAGTTAAAAGTTAACAAGTTAAAAGTGAGGAAGGCTCCCAGGGTTGGACACTTCCTAGGGCAGATGTGAGAAAGAGCTCTAACAACAGCTGGCATTCCCAATTATTATGCTCATCGATTAGGCATGGCCTAGAGGAAAACTTTTAAAAAAGAAAAGATACTGAAACAACTGAAAAAGGAAGTATCTGTAAACCAAAGTTAATTTCTTTTAGGAAACGGACTCACAATTCAAAGTTTATCATACAAAAAAGAAAATTTCAGGCAATATGATTTACTGAAGGGCTTCCTCAAAGAAAACCTGGGCTTCACTCAGCATTCAAAGTGGTTGTGTAGTCTTGTGCAAGGGGTACCTAAGCATCTGTTTCTCAGACATTCTACCACTTTCTCTGTACTTCACAAGGTATTATAGGACCAAGTTGTCAAAGTACTGTGAAAGCTTAAGCTCTAATAAACTCTAGGAAATCACAAGAGCTGTAAAACTTTCCTACATTTTCCCTTTCCCCGACAGACATTCCTCATACCCTTGACCTTCAGGCCAATGGCAACAGTACCAGCAACACTAACAACAATCACCATCCCCAGATTAACGGTAGTGCCTGACTATGGCAAGATCCCCCTATCCCTACTTCAGAAAGAGCCAGAAGGGAGAACCTTGGAAATCAACATCAATATAAAGAGTTTTTAGACCCAATCTCATCTTACCCTCATAATTTCCTTTGGAAATTTCCCCTTTGGCCAGAAATTTCAACATTTTTTTCAAAACCTTCTTGTGTGATTTTGATGGCTGAAACTGTAAAGGTCGGCACCTAGGAAAGCAAAACAAATATTTAAAAAGTGAACTCAAACCATGAAGAAATAAAATGAGTTCTGGATAGTATCTAGTACAGTGAGGCAAACTTCATGCCTGGGATTTCTGGGTAAAGACAGGGCTTGATGTAGCCTCTAGTCCCACCCCAAATCTCACTAAAAAACTACATTAAGGAATTAGAAAAAAAAAAAGACATGAATCACCGGGGGGAAAAAAAAGAGAAATGTTGGAAGCTGGATAGCACAGGTATAAGTAGCAACTGACTTCGTAGACCAAAGAATGTTAAATCCTAAGCCAAGAGTGTTGAAAAGCCAGAAAGACAACCAATTCTCTCTACATTACCCCTAAAAGTTTCAGAGACCGGTGATACCTGATACCTCAGGAGATAAGTGTGAAGGCAGGTCTAAAAATAGAAAATCTCTTGAAAGTCTGTTTTGGAAGCAGTTAGATGTCTGATGCCCTCCCCACTCCTCCCCACACAACTCCTTACACAACCCAGAAGAAAGTTGCAAACTTAGAAAAGAGTAAAAAAAAACAAACAAAAAAACAGGGCCTCCTACATGAGGATACAAGCACAGTGGAAAGCAATGGAACTGGACTAGAAAAAGGAAGTCTAAAGTCTACATCCTGAATGTTGAGACTTCCAAGCCACTTCCCCAACCCAGCCACAAAAACTGGCACTTTCTCTCCAGAATGTGATCAGACCCCAAGATACTGTCCTCAGGCACTCTCCACTGTAAAATGAGAATCACCAGATACTTGCAGAGAAACTCTACAAAGACACGTTGCCAAAAACACTGGAGAAGGTAACTAGGAAGACACAGAGTACAGAGGAAGGATAAAAATAATATCCAAATATATCCAAATAATATCCAAAATAAAAATATCCTCAGAACACTCTCTTATTTCTCTTTGGCTATTACAGCCACACAACAATGGGAGGTTACAAAACAATAGAGAGTGTCCAAAAAGAAAAATCTCCCAGAAGAAAAAGTATAACAGAAAAAGTTAAAATTTAAACAAGACTTGGAAAATAAAGTTGAGGAAATCTTCCAAAAGATACAGCAAAAGGGATGGAAAACTGAAGAGAAAAAAAATTAGAGGATCGCTCTAATTTTTAATTATTTTGAAATTAATGTTTAAGTTCAATAACTGAATAAAAACATTATCAGCAGTTATAATGGAATAGAAGAAAGAAAATGGAGGGAAGAAGACCAACAAAATAAAGAAAATGTCCGTGAAGTGAAGAATAATGGTGGGAGGAGGTTCCAGGTAAGAAGGGCTACATAAGTCCATTGTGTAATGGATGCAAACAGACACTGCCAAACAGAAAACATCAGAACACTGGGAACAAAAAATCCTTCCCCAAAGAAAGAACATTCTCCACAAAGGAACAGGAATCAGAAGACTACCTGACTTAATAGCAGTAAGACAATGGAGCAAAGCCTTCAAAATTTTAAGGAAAATTATTTCCCATCTACACTTTTTTTTTTTAACATTTATTTATTTTTGAGACAGAGAGAGACAGAGCATGAACGGGGGAGGGTCAGAGAGAGGGAGACACAGAATCCGAAACAGGCTCCAGGCTCCGAGCTGTCAGCACAGAGCCCGACGTGGGGCTCGAACTCACGGAGTGCGAGATCGTGACCTGAGGTGAAGTCGGCCGCTTAACCGACTGAGCCACCAAGGCGCCCCTCCCATCTACACTTCCATATCCCAGCCAAACTATAAGTTCGAGTAGAGAATTAAAACATTTTCAAAGGTACAATGTCTAAAAAGTACTTCTCGTGCACTCTTCCTCAGAAAGCTATTAAATGTGCTTCACGAAAATGAGGAAATAATCCAAGAAAGAGAGGTCAGGAGATAGGAGACACAGGATCCAAAAAGAAATCCAAAGAGAATCCCCACGATGGCAGTAAAAAGAGATCCCAGGGTGACAGTGATGCAGGAGTTGTAGAGACAACCTGTCCAGATCAGAGCACGTCAGAAGACAACACAGAGATATTCATCAAGAAGATACAAGCAATAGGGTACCTGAAGCATCTCAAAGTACCAAGACGACATTTACACTACTACGGAAGCATTTCTAAATCAACTGGTGATGGGTACGTAAAAGGCTATGGAAACACAGAAGACAATCATCAATTCCACGGAAAGCAAAAACTCGTACAGGAAAGAAAAATCATAGCACACTACATGACGCAACTGTAAAGCATATTTGTAGGTCATAACAAAGGGATTACACCTATTTAAAATTACACTACTTCTAAGCTGGGAAGTTGACAATGAGGACAAAAAGGAGCTTGAATGTGACAAGGGAACAGGGATGAAGTAAAGTTAAGTCCTTATCCTTCAGAGACAGAAACCCAGAGATAGTGAGAAAAAATAAAGTTGAATCCTTATTTCTGAAAGAGAGAAACACAGAGATAATGAGAAAAACCCAAAGATAAGGATATATAGTTATATAAGCATCTCAAGTAAAAGGTAGAAAGAAGATAAAACAAAAGAATCTGTTAAAAAATTTGAGTGTGCCCTGTATTGGGAAAGAGGAAACAAGAAGGCTCAGGGGACTGCAATTCTGCAAAATACATTTTATGAAATGTTTGATTTTTTAATTATTAGCATATAATTTTACATAAAAATAAAAACTAAAAAAAAAAAAAAATCATCGTCAAGGAAACTCGTCCTCATTTAAACTCACATACTGGGCAGCCCCTGACCTCTATCTAACAAGAAGCTACGCTGTAGGTTATAATCACCTTACCTTTACATCAGGTCTTCTTATAACTATTGTAGTCAACAAAGTAAAAAAAAAAAAAAAAAAAAAAAAAAAAAAAACCCAGAAGAGTAAATATGCAAAATGACATCATAGTGTCATCATATATAACGAAGTTGTGTAGAGGATAACAATTCAGGAAATGTTTGATTTCATGCTCTGTTTTGCAATGTTAATTGAGTCCCTTTTCATAAAAGCAATCAATGTACCTGGAACAGTGCTTGGCACTGAGAGGCACCCAATAAATTATAGAAGCTTTGTCTTTTTTCTTTAACCCACTGAAATTGACATTTTCTGATTAGAGAGTCTCAGGATTCAAGCCGATCAGCTCCAGACTTAATTTAAACAGAATCCTGGCCATAATCCAATAATAAATTGCTATTTGAAGGAAAAGGACTTCTGCCTTTGACGATGTCACTGCTTCATAACCACTAAATCTGAAAGAGGACAGCACAATTCTGTCATTTTATTCTTTGTATAAGTGAGACGGTGTCACCAAACCAGACAGCCACCTCTTCTCTTTATTGCCCAGTCCTATGACCAGTTAGATTCTTAACCAGGAATCAGTGGAACTTTGGGAGTCTATGGTCATCCTAAAATTAATACGCAAAATGTTACGTATTCTTGCCTCCAGGCCCCTCTCCCTTTTGTTCTGTTGCAGAGAGGATCTATAACTTTTCATCAGATTGTCAAAACAGTCTTCAACCCCAAAACAAATTAAGAGATGGGACAGAAGTGTGAAGGCCAGCCAAAACATGATGGATACAACTACGTTTGCTTTCTTTATCTAGAGAATATATTTACATTGAAACTGTACTCAAATGCTTAACAATGATAACATGCTTTCTCTTTTTTCTACCAGAAGAAGAGGAAGGCAAGGAGGACAACAAGGGAGAAGAGGAGGACCTTTAGAACCTGAGAAGGTTAAATCCTTCCATGTTATGCTGGGGTTTGCCGGTTAAGCAAACACTCTGTAGGAAAACAGACTTTCTAGCTTAAGTTTTACAATGAAGAAAACAACTCTGAATACATGTGGCAGATTAAATGTCAGCCCCCGCCCCTTTCTACAGATCCTATAGTACTGTTTGAATATGAGCACGACGTCTGGTAATACACTAGAATGTGGAAAGCCCTAAGCTAAATTTTATAAAGAATTTGATACCTAAAAGTAATCAGAGTATTTGCTGGTATTTTCATAATATATCATAGAATCATTGACTAGACTACTAAATAGTATACTTTTTTATATCATACTTACACCCAAACCATTAAACGGTATTATTAATAGCTACTGATGACGGATAAATGTAGTATCGGTATGTAAAAAAAGATACAATTCATTTGCTTTTCTTTATAAAGGATGTCTACCTAGCACAAAAGTTAACATGTAAAAAAAAGCAAGGTGCCACTAAAAAAATTATACGAGACAGACCCTCTTTCTTACCTTATCGTGTACTGGGGACAACATGTTTGATTCATGACAGGCTTGTACACATATTTTCCACTTCTAAAATTGAAAAATGTTGTTAATGTCTCATACGTTTCTCACATGTACCAAAGCAGACTAGTACAGGGGCACAAAATTAATTACGGTAAAAATCTGATCGATAACATAAAAACATATAGATGTAGTTACTCCTCAGAACTAAGCAATCTTGCAACACTGGCACAGCAAGGACAGAGCCCAGCCTTTCCTTTCCTAAACCCTTACGTACATACTCCAAACCTCTTCACCTCAGTTACCCTCTTAGCATCACCTGCCATCCTTCCAGGCCTCAACCCACCACCGATCCTCAATACCACAAAGGCAATCAGAGAAAACTGCTCAGGATGTGGGGACCCTGACGTGTGTCATAGCCTAGGATATCCACACTTGAGGGTTCCGTGTGCACTAGGGCCACGAAGCCCAAAATTAACCCGATCCTTTCAAGGCCTTCTGGATCTTGGTTAATGGCAGAGCCATGACATTATGGACTGAATTCTGTCCCCTCAAAATTCATATTTTGAAGCCCTACCCCCACTACCTCAGAATGGGACTATATTTGAAGAGAAGGCCTTTAAAGAGGTGATTACGTTAAAATGACAGTTAACATAAGCCCTAATCCAATCTGAATGGTGTGCATATCAGAAAAAGAAACTGGGTGGGGCGCCTGGGTGGCGCAGTCGGTTGAGCGTCCGACTTCAGCCAGGTCACGATCTCGCGGTCCGTGAGTTCGAGCCCCGCGTCGGGCTCTGGGCGGATGACTCGGAGCCTGGAGCCTGTTTCCGATTCTGTGTCTCCCTCTCTCTCTGCCCCTCCCCCATTCATGCTCTGTCTCTCTCTGTCCCAAAAATAAATAAAAAACGTTGAAAAAAAAAAAAATTTAAAAAAAAAAAAAAAAGAAAAAGAAACTGGGCATACAAAGAGACACCAGGCACCAGGGACATACATGCAAAGAGAAAGGACCCCATGAGGCCACAGCAAGAAGGCAGCAATGTACAAGCCAAGGAAGGGTCCCCAAAAAAGAAATAAAGCTGAAGACACCTGGGTTTTGGAAATTTCAGCCTCCAGTACTGTGAGAATACAGATTCCTGTTGTTTAAGACACCCAGTCAGTGGTATTTTGTTACAGCCATCCAAGCAAACATACATGAGTTCGGTTCCTGACCCAGAAGCCCGGGAGTCATCTCAAATTCCTCCCTTTAAGGCACCTCTATATCCCGTCAGTAAGCTTTCTACTTCTAAACCGTACCTTGTATCCATCCCCTTTCACCTATCTTCTAACCTATAGCCACTGATGATGACGGCATCATTGTGAGAGGACGATTTCCTATCTGAACCGTACAGTGATCTTTAGAACCGGGTCTTTCTGCCTTCAGAACCACCCCCTCAAATACCTCTCTACGATCTGAATGGTCATTTCCAAAGCACAAATTCCATCACACTTCTGACATAAAAGCTTTCAATGGCTCCCCTTCCACCTTAAAAAAAAAGAAAAGTTCTTCATCATGGCATACAAAATCCTTCAACATCTGACCCAGATCTTCTTTTTGGGTCTCATGATTAAGTTTAAAGAAAGCTATGAAGTTTCATTTGTTGCACTCAATCCCATATCTTTTGGGTAGTATTGGCACAAGGCCCTTAACACTGCTTATATTTACATAAAAAAACTTTATATACTCTAAAATTATCTATATAAAAATAATTACCAAAAAATCTTAGCCATCAAAGGCAATGTGTAAACCTTAATGGAATCCTGATTCAAATAAACCAACTATAAAAAAGGGGCATTTTTGAGACTAGTAGAAACCTAATCAAAACTAAGTAACAGATGACATCAAGGAATTATTAATTTTGTAAAGTATGGTAACGGTATTATAAATACATTAAAAAGGAAACAAGAATCCTCTCTTAGAAACGTGTCTATTATAGGTGTATTGACAGGATACCTAAATTGCTTTAAATTATTTTGTGGAGGAGGAGGGAGCATCTTAGCTGGTTCAAGCTGCTATAACAATATACCACAGAGGGAGTTGCTTATAAACACAACAACATATTCCTCATAGTTCTGGAGGTTGGGAAGTCCAAGATCAAGGGTGTTGGCATATTTAATGTCTGATGAAGACAAGCTTCCCGGTTCATATATTTGTTGTAACCTCACGTGGCAGAAGGGGCAAGAAAGGGAACTCTCTGGGGTCTCTTTTACAAGGGCACAAATCCCATTCGTGAGGGTCCCACCCTCTGACCTAATCACCTCCCAAAAGCCCACTTCCCAATACCATCATATCGGGGGTTAGGATTGAAAAGATGTACTTGGGGGTTGTGAGGGATGACACACGAACATTCACACCACCACAGGGAGCAAGGAGATTTGACGAAACAAGACTGGCAAAACAAACTTTAACGACTGCCAAAGCCTGCTGATAGCTACATCAAGTTCATTAGAACATACTCTCTACATTTATGTAGGCTTGAAGTTCTCCTAATGAACATCTTTCTTTAATGTTTGTTTATTTTGGAGAGAAAGAGAGCACGTGCACCAGGGGGAGGGGCAGAAAGAGGGAGAGAGAGAATTCCAAGGAGGCTCCTCGCTGACTGTGCAAAGCCCGACACAGGACTCAATCCCACAACTGCAAGAGCATGACCTGAGCCAAAATCAAGAGTCGGGTGCTTAACGGACTGAGCTACCCAGGTGCTCCTAATAAATGCCTTTAAAAGAAGAGACAGCAGAATCACCACATAAAGAGATATAATTTAAAAACGTCTTGGGGCACCAGGGTGGCTCAGTCGGTGAAGCGTCTGACTTCGGCTCGGGTCATGATCTCGCGGCTCGTGAGTTGGAGCCCCACGTCGGGCCCTGTGCTGACCGCTCAGAGCCCGGAGCCTGTTTCCGATTCTGTGTCTCCCTCGCTCTCTGCCCCTCCCCCGCTCCCACTCTGTCTTTCCCTCTCTCTCTCAAAAACGAATAAACATTTAAAAAAAAAAAAAAGTCTTAAATCTTTTTCCAACAACAGGAAAACATTTCACGGGTGAACAACATTTTCTAGTTAGAAGAAGAACCGGAATAATAAGAGAAGCATTTTTGTATGAAGGACCTTTACCTCCGCCATCCTCGGTCTATGAGATCCTGATAATCCTGTACGGTCATGGAGTGTGCCCACATGCCTGAAAAAGTGAGTGCCATGTACCAAGTTAATCATAGCAGGTTGAACTTTTTTCTTTTAATTCAAAGCGTTTTCTAAATGTGAATATTGAAGCAAAAAAAAAAAAATCTAGCTCACACTGGAAAAATGAAAGTTTGCACACACTTCACACCATGTGACATAATACACAACAAATGAAAAAAATTATTTCCTTTAATCTTAAAAATCAAACAAATCGAAGTGATTACATTTAATTCCGAATTACTCTATAGTCTCTTTGACATCGTAAATTTAAGGTCCTCCCTGAGATCAGATTACACAACACCTTTAACCATAATAATATCCCCGATAATTTAATAAGCTGGTCCCCTCCGAAGAACTGGAAAGCAAATCTTTTCTTATGCATTTAATTCTCATTGTTATGTTTTTAGCATAGTCTTGGACGTTGAAAATAGAACAAAAGTATACAGCAGTATTCCTTTTAAGTATAAAAACTGAAAGCAATCGAAATGCCCAGGAACAAAAAAGTGATTACAGAGGACATTATCAGTATGATGGAATAATTAATGATGCAACCATGAAAAAACATTAAAAGGTATATCTGAATTAATGTTAATAGAAAAATAAATGTTTCTCTCGTAAACAGCAAACTGCATCAGAAGTATGTAAAGACAGGGGTGCCTGGGTGGCTCAGTTGGTTGAGCGTCCGACTTTGGCTCAGGTCACGATCTCACGATTCGTGGGTTTGAGCCCCACATCGGGCTCTGTGCTGACAGCCTGGAGCCTGCTTCAGAATCTGTGTTGTCCCCCCCCCCTCCCCTGCTTGCACTCTGTCTCTGTCGCTCTCAAAAATAAATAAATATTTAAAAAAAATTTTTTAAAGAAGTATGCAAAGACAGAGGTACAGTTGATAGCACAGGTTGTATTAAGAAAAAGAAATGTCCAGAAGCCTTGCAGGTGCTCATTAACACTGAATTACTTTATGAGCCTCAATTTCATCATCTATAAAAATAGGAATAATAAAACCTACTGAATAGGTGCTATGCCCTATAGTAAAGATTATCATCAGAACTAAAATAAATACGATGGAAATTTACAGTTGTCTCTTTAGGTGAAAAGGCTGAAAACTGATTTCTTCCACAGAACTTTAAACAAAGGACATCTATATTAATCAACTTCCTCTTATTAAAGTTACTGGGAAAATAATGAAGAGTCTATGAATACGTTCATTTTAAACACACAATACAAAGTGCTTATTACACACATACTATAGTCAGAATCCCAAATTCTGAAAAAGATGAGGAGGAAATCTCTAATACCCGAAAGCAATCACTGCCACCATTTGGTGTGTTTCCCCCTGGGTTTTCATCCTGCCAGAGATCCCGTCACACATGTCACTTGCATCCTGTTTTTCTCCGTCTAACCCTACGTTCTAAACATTTTTCTGCTTAGCTCTTCATAACCATCACTCCAAATCCTCTTACCCACAAGCATCTAATGAACAATTTCAACTGATGAGTAAACGGACACACCATAATCGTCCACATCATTGCCCTGCTGTAGGACATTTATACATATTTTTAACGGAAACTACCTAAACGTGTATCCTCATAGCTATCCCATTTCCCACCATGATGCGCTATTTCTTAAAATAAAAGATTCTATGCTTGCCAATGCACGACACAGCAGGTAATATAAACATACTGTTTTTGTTTACAGACAAATCTTCCGGAAGAAACCTGAACCATGATGGGGGAAAAAGAAAAAACAAAACTGTGAGCTGGCTTTGTTGTTCTGGGGGTGGGTGGAGGAACGATAAGGCATATGAACAAGCACCTGGTAAAATTTTCAAACGCATTAACACAAACAGGCTCCCTTGCCAGCAGCGTCTACGGTCCGTCACCGGCGTCTCCAGACGCATTTTATCCAGATGCCCCCGCCCACGTATGCACACACGTCTCCCTGTACACAAACAGCCCACCCGACACGCCGCTTTCTGCACTTAAAACCGGGGATGATCCCACAGCAGCATCAGCACTCAGAGGCCCGCCCCGGCGGGACTGACCACTCGGCAATGCTCCCCGGCATGGCTTGCTTGCTGTCACATTATTTAACCCTGTCCTACTGGTGGATGACGGACACCTGTTTCCACACTTTGGGCTGCGGCGAGACCATCATCATCCCGCACTTCCGACCACCTGTGTGAAGGCTAAGCACCCAGATGCTTCCCTGATGAATCAGAGCGGAGATTCGTTTTTAATTGTGACAGCTACGGCCCTCCCCGGCGAGCAGCGTTCCGCAACACCCTCCTCGAGACAGGATCTGGCCGGGGGGCTCCCGCCGCCGCGCGTCCCTGGGGGCCGAGAGCGCCGAGACCCCCCACCCCCGAGGCCGCCGGCCGGCCGCGGAAACCCGAGGCCGCGACGCCCTCCCCCACCCGCCGGCCCGCTCACCATTGGAGCGACTGCCCGACTCATTCTTGCAATAGCCGCAGCGGTAGGAGTCCTCGCCCTCGAAATACTCCACGATGCTGGGCGAAAGAGCTGCCCAGGAAGCCATGGCCCCGGCCCTCCAAGCGCGACGCCGCTCGGCCCAGCCCCGCCGCCGCCACCCCACAATGCAGCGCGCCGCTCGGGAGTCCCCGAGGCGCGCGCGAAGCTGCTCGGGCGCCCGCAGGCCAGGTTCCCCAGGAACCCCGCACGCTGACGCCGCCCGCGCCATCTTGACCGAGGGCAGCCGTCCGCTATTTCCGTTCCTTCTCCGACCTGGACCGCCATCTTCGGTGAGGGTGAGGAGGAGAGAGGAGCGCGAAGGGAAACAGTCGGGGAAGAAACGAGTGGGAGAGGGACGCGGGAATTGGGGCGCCGGGCCTGTGCGCTCCCGGGCCGGGGACTGGCGTGGGGCGCGGCGGGCGGTGCGGGGATTGGACGCCAGGCGGCCACGCCGGCCCCGTCCGTGGGGACACTCACCGCAGGACACCTTGCCCTCCTCGGAGTCGCAGTAGCCGCAGTGGTAGCCGGCCTTGAGCCCCTTGTACTCCACCACCGAGGCCATGGCCGCCTCCAGGGTCCGCCGAGGCCGGCCACGCCTCTCGGCGCCCCGGGGCCGACCTCGGCGGAGCGCGGGGGCCCGCGGCGGGGAGGAGTGGAGGACGAGGTCTGGCGGTTGCGTCCCAGCGCCCCGACCCGCGCCCGTAGCTCCTCCTCGGGGTCCCGGTCCGTGTTGCGGCCGGGGCCTCCGGAGATGTTAGCGAAAGTGGTAGTCGTGCCCCTCGGGCCCCGACTTAGGGCCGGATCTTTGCATAACTCCTCGCCAAGCATTCCTACAACCGCGCATCTTCAGCTCCGTTTTACAGATGGGGAAACTGAGGGCCGGAGGTTGTGACTCAGTCATTTCCTGCAGGTCTCAGTTTAAAAGTTAACCATCTCGGGCCGCCCTGACCACCATGTGGGTAGCCAACTCCAGCTTCCAAACCAGCACGTACTCACTTAAGTGCCAAAATAGAATAAGTATACTCGCAGGTGTTCTGTGAATAGCTGTCGTGGGTGAATTTGAAGACAGTGTTTTTAAAGCAAACAACTGCCAGAGCCCGTATGTGCCTTGTGCTATCAGCCCATTGCCTATAACTTTTAAAGAGAAACTGACAAATCTAGATATTTTTTTTAGATATTATTTTAAAAGTTTTTCTTAACTGTGCAGGGCAACCAAAACATTTATGTAGATTGAATTCAGCCCGTGGACTTCCAATTTGCAACCCTTATTTTAAGAGTCTGGGGCAAAGTATAAAAATGAGTACCTCCAACAAGCTAATTTTCCTTAATATTTATGTGCACAGATAATTTAAGCCTGTCTGTACAGTTTTCCTAGCCAACAATAAAACTGATTATCTTTTTGTAGTGTTTTGAAAAGTGAAATCGTGGGGCGCCTGGGTGTATCAGTAGGGCTTAAGCGTCTGACTTCCATTCAGGTCGTGATCTCCCGGTTCTTGACCTGTGAGCTGGACCCAGGTGATTGGAGGTGCCTCACCTGTTCTCCTCCTTGGTTCCCACTTGGCTTTCACACTTCCAGGGGCTGCTTCGAGGTTATAGCCTTGAGATAATGATGAGAACACCTGCACAGTATACTCGGCTGAACCCAATTAAGGCCTCTCTCTATACAAATTTTTAGATATGGTAGGTGGGTGTGTGGATCCATTCTTCCTGCTGCTGCCCAAGCAAGCCTCATATGTAAGTTCCCTTTACTTATTAAAACTGCCACCTACCAACCTGGAATGGCCTACCACTTCCTTTGGTCTGTCCCTGCCCTCCACATATACACTCTTATGTCTGTTACTAGTTGTATGATCTTGAGAGGTTATTTACCCTGGCCTTCATTTCCTATGTTGTGAAGTTACTGGAAGGATTAAATGAGTTGTCACATATACCTAGGACATTGGCATTGTAGCTCGAGGCTGGCATTCCCTGCTTGGGATGAGGTTAGGACAAAGGGACAGAAGTCAATTGGTAGAGGGCTATAAGAAAAGCAGGAAGCCTCCTGGCTTCCTACTCTCTGTCTGAGCATGGCATTCTGCTCTCTGTTTTGTCCACAGGACTTTACTTCAAAACGAGAGCCCGGCTGGGAAAGGCCCGTGAATAGAGCCAAATCTGCCGTAATAGACAAAATGAATGAGGTCTGTCTTAATGGTTACTGATAGGTAGCAAGGGACCTTCAAGTTTAAGGAGTTGGAGGAACTGGAGAAACCCAGAGGGGCCCTAAGAACCTCCTGTATGCTACACCACTATCCCTTAGGTTTTTTCCCATTGTGTAGGCACAAGTGATGCTTAGTAATGTAAGGTCACTGGGCTACCAAGAAACATCTTCACCTTAAGCAAGTGTGTGTCCAGCACAGTAGACGTTGGGTTCAAGAATGTGGAAACTGACCTTCAAAGTTTACCTGTTTCTCCAAGCTTCATAATTTCACTTTATTTTAATGTTTATCTTTGAGAGTGAGAGAGATCGCAATCAGGGGAGGGGCCAAGAGAGAGGGAGACACAGAACCTGAAGCAATTCTGGGTTTTCGATGTCTTTTCGATGACCTGCAACAGAGGGAGGAAGGTGATAAAAATAAAATTGTGAAAAAGAGATCAACAAAGACTCTAGGGCAGTGGTTCCTAGATGTCTTTATTTTGCTGAAAGAGAAAATGAGTTTTCATCTTCCAGGCCCAAGTGAGAAAAATAACTTTCAGCCTCAGTCCCCCCCCTCCTTTTTTAATGTTTATTTATTTTGAGAGAGAGAAAGAGCACCAGTGAGTGAGAGAGGAGCAGAGAGAGAGCAGGGGAGAGAGAATCCCAAGCAGGTTCCATGATGACAACGCAGAGCCCAACAAGGGGCTTGATCTCATGAATCATGAGATCATGACCTGAGCTTAAATCAAGAGTTGGATGCTTAACCAACTGAGCCACCCAGGTTCCCCCAGGTCCCCCTTTTTGTGGGGAGACATGGGAAGAAGACATTATTGGAATGTTCCCTTACGTATGAAATTGCAAGCAATAGGTAGTTGTCTTTTAATTTTCTTGTTTAACGGAATGAAATGCTGGCAACACTAGCTGTGAGCCCATTAATGTTTTTTTTATGTCACCACGTTTTTTATGTCACTGAGTGAGCCTGCAGAGTGGAAGAGGGAGGCCCTGATGATGTCAAGGAAGCTGCATGGGCTAGGCCCAATTCATGTTTCTTGAATTGTGGAACGCATTCCTCTTTCTTCTGAAAAACGTGAGTTGATGGGGCCTAAGTAAAGTCAGGGGAAAAAGAGTAAAATACAGATAACTGGAGGCAGAGAAGAGGGGCACTCTAGGAGGAGGTGGCTAGGAACACCAGGGGTCTCAGGTGCTGGCATGGCAGCCACCTAGAAGATGCTTTGCTCTGTGGGCCACTCACTGTCAAGAGGCCTCAGATTGGACATTTCCCTCCACTGTACGGACATGTACTCTCCAATGTACTTTCCAATTTGGTAGTGTGAAAATTAATAAAAGAAACTGTGTTTAGAATAGGGTTGGGGGAGGGGCACCTGGGTGGCTCAGTCCGTTAAGCGTCTGACTTTGACTCAGGTCATGATCTCACCGTTCAGGAGTTCAAGCCCCGCATCAGGCTCTATGCGGACAGCTGAGCCTGGAGCCTGCTTTGGATTCTGTCTCCCTCTCTCTCTGCCCTGCCCCCGCTTGTGCTAGACTCTCTCTCTCAAAAATAAACTTGAAAAAAGAAGGGGCGCCTGAGTGGCTCAGTCAGTTAAGCGCCTGACTTCGGCTCAGGTCATGATCTCGCAGTTCGTGAGTTCAAGCCCCCTATTGGGCTCCGTGCTGACAGCTTGAAGCCTGGAGCCTGCTTTGGATTCTGTGTCTCTCTCTCTCTCTGCCCCTCCCCCACCCACCCTCTGTCTCTCTCTCTCACTCTCAAAAATAAATAAACACTAAAAAAAAAAATTTTTTAATGCAGAAAATCAAAGACAAACAAAACTCTTGAAAAAGCCAGAGGAAAGAAAACCCTTACTAATAGAAGAGCAAAATAAGACTTACATCAGACTTTTCTTTAGAAAGCATGTAATAAGAGAGGGAAGTGAAATACTTAAAGTGTTGGGGGGGGAAAAAACACCAACCTACAGTTCGATGCCCAGTGAAATTATTCTGCAAAAGTGAAATAGAAGTACAGGCATACTTTGGAGATGCTGTGGTTCAGTTCCAGACCACTGAAGTAAAGCAAGTATCGTGATAAAGCAAGCCAGATGGATGTTTTGGCACATAAAAGTTAATGTGCAATGGCATCATGTCTTAAAAAAGTACACGAATTTAAAATACTTTATTACTAAAAATGCTGACCGTCATCTGAGCTCTCAGCCAGTCGTAATCACTGATCATGGACCACCATAATAAGTATCCTAATGAAAAATTTGAAACACCACAAGATTTACCAAAATGTGACACACAGACATGAAGTGAGAAAATATCATTGGAAAAGTATTGCCAACAAATTTGCACGATGCAGGATTGCCACAAATCTTCCATTGGTAAAACACAGTATCTGCAAAGCACAGTAAGGTGAAGTGCAATAAAATGAAGTATTCCCGTAAAGGCTCCTCAAACAAAAATGGAGGCTGTCTATCACCAGTAAACCTGATTGGCAAAGAATGTTAAAGAAGATTCTTAAGGAAAATAACTCAGAAACCAATCCACATAAAAAAAGGAAAAGCATTTGGAGAAGGAATAAATGGAGATAAAATCAAATGTTTCATTTTTAAAAATTTAATTGCTTGTGGGCCGCTGGGTGGCTCTGTTGGTTGAGCATCTGACTTCAGCATAGGTCATAATCTCACGGTTTGTGGGTTCAAGGCCCGCGTCAGGCTCTGTGCTGATAGCTCAGAGCCTGGAGCCTGCTTCTGATCCTGTGTCTCCCTCTCTCTCTGCCCCTCCCCTTCTTGCATTCTGTCACTCTCTCAAAAATAAATAAACATTAAAAAAATTTTTTAATTTAATTGCTCTAACAGATAATAGGCAGTTCAAAATAATAATAGCAACTTGTATAGGGTAATTTTACAAGTTTATGGGTAAGTTGAGTGAGTGACAGCAATGTTATAATGGATGGGAGGG
This sequence comes from Neofelis nebulosa, assembly GCF_028018385.1. Classification (NCBI taxonomy): domain Eukaryota; kingdom Metazoa; phylum Chordata; class Mammalia; order Carnivora; family Felidae; genus Neofelis; species Neofelis nebulosa. The sequence goes on from NC_080794.1 coordinate 82,609,567, forward strand.
AGGAATTGGAAATACTCGTATAAGGTACTTGCACTGCCTGTGAAGTGGTGTAGTATTCTTTGAAAGAGAAGTTGGATTAGTTGTAAGTGTATAATGCAAACTCAAGGACAACCACTTAGAAAAGAAAAAAAAGGTGCTATGCTGAGAGAGGAGTAAAACAGAATCATGAAATGCATAATTTAAACCAGAGAAGGCAGGAAAAGACTGGAGGACAGAAAGAAAGAAAGAAAGAAAGAAAGAAAGAAAGAAAGAAAGAAAGAAAGAAAGAAAGAAAGAAAGGGAAAGAGAAAAGACGAAAGAAACCAAGAACAAGAGCAATGAATAGAAAACAATAACAAATATAGTAGATATTAATCCAGTTGTATCAACAATTACTTTAAATGTCAGTGGTCTAAATACACCAATTAAAAGACAGACTGTCAGACTGGATAAAAAAAATAAGACCCAACTATATGTTATCTACCGAAAAAAACACTTTAAATGTGAAAGCAAAGATAGATTAAAAGTAAAGGGATGAATAAAGATATACTATTGTTAACACTAGTCAAAAACTGGAGTAGCTACATTAATTTCAGCAAAGTAAATTTCAGAGCAAGGAAAGTCAGGGATAAAGAGGACCATTACATAATGATAAACTGGGCAATTCTCCAAGAAGACAATTTTTAACATGTATACAATTAGCACAGAGGGGCAAACCATGTGAAGTAAAACCAGAATTGCGAGAACTAGATGAATCCACTATGATAGAGACTTCAGCACCCTATATCAGTAACTGACAGATCCAACAAGCAGAAAATCAATAAGGACATGATTGAACTCAACAACTCCATCAATCAACTGGATCTAACTGACATCTATAGAATACTTAATCCAACAGCAGCAGAATACACACTCAAGCTCGCAAGGAACAGTCACCGAAATAGACTACCTGCTGTGCCACAAATTTCAAAGAATAGAAATCATACAAAGTATACTTTCAGACCAAAGTGGAATTAAGGTAGAAATCAACAACAGAAAAGTAGTTGGCGAATTCCAAAATATTCAAAGATTAAACAACACACTTCTAAACAACACTTGGGTCAAAGAAGAAGTTTGAAAAGAAATTTAGAAATATTTTGAACCAAATGAAAATACAAATGACCCTTGAACAATGCTGGGGTTAGGGGTGCCAAACCCCACATAGTCAACAATCCACATATAAATTTTGACTTCCCAAAAACATAGCTACTAATAGCCTACTCTTGACCAGAAGCCTTATCAGTAGCCTAAGCAGCTGATGAGCACGTATTTTTTGTGTTATATGTATCATTTACTATATTCTTACAAATGAAGTAAGCTAGAGAAAGATGTTATTAAGAAAGTCATAAAGAAGAGAAAATACATTTACAGTACATATTTCTCAAAATCCACAAATAAGTGGGTGAGTGTGTATTCAAGAATCAACTGTACAACTTACTAGGTTTGTGAGAGCAGAAGCAGTGCTTAGATATTTATATTTATAACATAAATATAACATATAACATATATGTTATATGTTAAACATATAACATATAACAATATTTATAACATTGGTTACATATGCTAGAAAAAAATCTAAGCTATCTCAGGAAACTAGAAAAAGAAGAGACGGGCGCCTGGGTGGCTCAGTCGGTTAAGTGGCCGACTTCGGCTCAGGTCATGATCTCGTGGTCCGTGAGTTCGAGCCCCGCGTCGGGCTCTGTGCTGACAGCTCAGAGCCTGGAGCCTGTTTCAGATTCTGTGTCTCCCTCTCTCTGACCCTCCCCCGTTCATGCTCTGTCTCTCTCTGTCTCAAAAATAAAAAAAATAAAACGTTAAAAAAAAAAAAGAAGAGACAAATCCAAAATAAGCAGAAAAACAAATAAAGAGCAAAAGTAAATGAAAATACAAGAAATCAATAGAGAAATTCCAACAAAACCAAAAACTAGTTCTTTTAAAAGGTCGGTAAAATTGACACACCTCTAGTAAGACAGACAAAATGAGAATACAAATTACCAATATCAGAAATGAAAGAAGGACCATCACTACTTATCCCATGGACATTAAAAGTATTAACAAAGGAATATTATGAACAACTCTATGTCCATACATATAATAACCTAAAGGAAATGCATCAATTCTTTGAAAGGTGCAATCTACCAAATCTCACACAAAAATAAATAGATAATCTGATTAGGCCTATAGCAAAAGTAATGGAATAATAATTAAAAACCTTTGAAAACAGAAAACCCCAGGGTTGGGTTGGGTTCATCGGTGAATTCTACGAAACATTTAAGGAAGAAATTATACCACCTCTCCATAGTCTCTTCCAGAAAATAGAAGCAATTCATTTTATGAGGCCAGCATTTATTAATTCATTCTATGAGGCAAGCATTATCTTAATACCAAAATGAGACAAAGACATTACAAGAAAACTACAGACCATATCTCTAATGAACATACATGTGAAAATCCTCAACAAAATGTTAGGAAATCAAATTCAACTATATAGAGAATTATACACTCTTATACCTTTCAAAAACAATGTAATCCATGTCATTAACATGTTAAAGAAACAAAATCATATCATATCAATAGATGCAGAAAAAGTATCTGACAAAACTCAACATTTATTCATGATAAAAATTCTCGGCACTAGGAATAAAGAGAAACTTCCTCAACTGGAGGAATAACATCTACAAAAAAAACCCCATACAACTATATTTAATATTTTTATATTTCATATTCAATGGTGAAAAACTGGATGGTTTCTCAGTAAGATCAGGAATAAGGTAAGGATATCCCCACTCACTACAGCTCTTCAACATCATGCTGGAAGTCCTAGCTAATGCAATAAACAAAGAAAGGAATAAAAGGTACAGATTGGGAAGAAAGGAATAAAACTGCCTTTGTGCCCAGATGACATGATTGGCCAAATGGAAAAATCCAACGAATCAACAACAATAAAAATCCCCTGGAACTAATAACCAATTATAGTAAGGTTGCAGGATTCAGGATTAATATACAAGAAACAATCTCTTCTACATACCAGAAAGGAATAATTGGAATTTGAAATTAAAAACACAACACCATAAAATAAATAAATTAATTGAGTGATTAATTAATTTTAAAGAGTGCCTGGGTCACTCAGTCATTTGATCATCCGACTCTTGATTTCAGCTCAGGTCACAATTCCAGGATCATGAGATTGAGCCTTGGGTTTGGCTTCATGCTGAGTGTGAAGCCTAGTTGAGATTCTCTGTCTCTCTCCCTCTGCCCCTCTCAGCAGCTCACATGCTGTCTCACGCTCTCTCTCTCTCTCTCTCTCTCTCTTTAAAATAAAATAAAAAATAAATACACAACACCATTTATATTAGCACCACAAAAAAAAGGTATAAATCTAACAAAATATGGGTAAGATCTATAAGAGGAAAATTACAAAACGTCAGAACAAATCGAAGATCTAAGTAAACAGATGATCCATGTTCATTGACAGGAAAATGAATATTGTTAAGATGTCGTTCCTTCCCAACTCGATCTTTAGGTTCAATGTAATCTCAACAAAAGTCCCAGGAAGTTATTTTGAGGATATCAACCATCTGACTCCAAAATTCATATGGAGAGGCAAAACACTCAGAATAACCCAAGTAATGTTAAAGGAGAAAACAAAATCAGAGAGCTGACTCTACTAGACTTAAGATTTATTATAAAGCTACAGTAATCAAGACAGTGTGATATTGGTGAAAGAACACACAAATAAATCAGAGTAGAAAGCCCAGAAATAGACCCACACACAAATACCGTTAACTGATCTTTGACAAAGGAGCAAAGGCAACTCAGTGAAGAAATGATAGTCTTTTCAACAAATGGTGCTGGAACTGGGCATCCACATGCAAAAATAAATAATCTAGACACAGACCTTATGCTTTCAACAAAAATTAACTCAAAATGGATCATAAGCCTAAATGTAAAACATGAAACTAAAAACCCCTAGAAAATAACATAGGAGAAAATCAAGGCAACCTTGGTTTTAATGATGACTTTTTAGATAGGACCCTAAAACATGGCCCATGAAAAAAATTAAGTTGCACTTAATTAAAATTAAAAACTTGTACTCAGCAAAAGACACTGGTAAAAGAATGAAAAGACAAGCCATGGACTGGGAGAAAATCATAGTCTCTGCCAAAAGACTGGTATTTAAAACATACACACACACACACAATTTTAAAATTCTCAGCAAGAAAACAAACAACCAAATAAAAAATGGGCAAAATCTGAACAGATACCTCCCAAAGATAAGCAGATGGCAAATAAGCTCATAAGACTCTCAGCATCATACGTTGTCAGAAAATTGCAAATTAAAATAATAACAAGATAGCATTCACACCTAGAATGGCTAAAATTCATAACATTGACAACACTAAATAATAGCAAGGATGTGGGGCAACAGGAACTCTCATTCATTGCTGGTGGGGACACAGAATGTACAGCTATTTTGGAAGATGCTTTGGCAGTTTCTTTTTTTTTTTAATTTTTTTTAACGTTTATTTATTATTGAGAGACAGAGAGACACAGAGCGTGAGCAGGAGAGGGGTAGAGAGAGGGGGAGACACAGAATCTGAAGTAGGCTCCAGGCTCTGAGCTATTGGCACCAGAGCCCGACGTGGGGCTCGAACTCACAAACGGCAAGATCATGACCTGAGCTGAAATCGGTCACCCAACCAACTGAGCCACCCAGGCACCCCAATGCTTTGGCAGTTTCTTATAAAACTAAACATACTCTTACCATATGATCCAGTAATCACTGGTATATAACTGAGTTGAGAGCTTATATCCACACAAAAACCTGCACATAAATGTTTATAGTAGCTTTATTCATAATAGTCAAAACCTGTAGCCAGCAAGATGTCCTTGATTAGGTGAATGGATGAACCAATGATGGACTATTGTTTAGCAATAGGAAGAAATGAACTATTGAGCCATGAAAAGACATGGTGGAACATTTAAAGTATATTGCTAAGTGAAATAAGCCAAACTGAAAAAGCCTTTTCAGCATGAAAAAGCCATACTGTATGATGCCAACTCTACAGCATTCTGGAAATGGGAACACCATGAGACAGTACAAAGATCAGTGGTTGCTGGAGTTTAGGGTGCAAGGTGGGGGGGGGGGGCAAATAGCTAGGAACATATGGGATTTTTAGGACAATGACCCAATTCTGTATGATGCAGTGATGATGACACCTGTCATTATACATTTGTTAAAATCCATGGAATGCAGAACACAAAGAGTGAAACTCAGTATAAGCTATGGACTTTACCAATAATAATGAGGCAATATTGGTTCATCAGTTGTTCCAAGTGTACCACACTAATACAAAATATAAATAACGGGGGCAACTTGAAGACAGTAATTTTTAATCAATATCTCCGTAAACCTATAGGTTCTCTTAAAAAATGTTTATTAATGAAAAACAGAACAGCAGTGTAAAAAATTTTTAATTGACATGTTGAGATGATAATATTTTGGATCTCGTGGGTAATATTTTGGATATCACTAAAATTAATCTCCCTTGCTTCTTTTTACTTTTTTTATTTTTAAAAAATTTTTTTAAAGTTTATTTTGAGAGAGAGAGAGAGAACAAGCGGGGGGGGGGGGGGCGGTGGACAGAGGATCTGAAGCAGGCTCTGTGCCGACAGCAGAGAGCTCTATGTGGGGCTTGAATTCACAAACCGTGAGATCATGACCTGAGCCAAAGTCAGATGCTTAACCAACTGAGCCACCCAGGCGCCCCTCTTTTTATTTTTATTTTTTAACATAGCTCCTAGAAAAGTTGTGACTCACATTCTATTTTTGTAGAACAATGCTGGTCTAGAACCAAGTTCTTACCGCTCTACTGGCCCAACCCAATTCTCGACTTGTCTGCTTCTAGGCCCTATGGTTTGGGGATCTCTTCTCTGGTGCCACATCTTTTTAATCATTTTCCTATTAACCACATTTCATAGTTGTCTATTTGTTTTGGGAAGTCAGCGTAATTCCTCTACACCATATCCTGGCTCTAGCTGCTACCCACGTGTGGTATCCTGCCTGTGCAACTTCCTCTAACAACCACTGACAGTCACTCTTGCTTGGTTGGTCTCAGGAGTATCCCCCACGTTTCTGCCACTCTACTCAGAACATGCTCCCCTCCAGGTCCCCTGTATTCAGCCCCACCTCACATGAATGCCTCCTGCTCTGTTTTTGCTCCACACCAATGCATCCCGTTTGTATTGCTACACCATACACGTGCACCTATGTACATTTCTTGCCTCCCTCATTGGGTTCTGAGCTCCACAAAGGTGAGGGCTGTGTTTCCACTCCTTCCATTTTCCAAGGTCAGGTGGCATGGCGTGTGCTAAGACCACAAGTTTGCTTGTAGACATCCATGTTCAAGTTTCAGTCCCCCTCTGGGCAACCGTGTGGCCTCAAACACATCACGTTAACTCTCTTAGCCACGTTTCCTCATATAGAAAATGGGCAGAATAATAATAACGTTACCGAATAGGGTGGTTGGAGTATCAGTGTTATGTTTAGGTACTAGAAGGGACACTTTTATTTTTTATTTGAGTCTGTTTTCAAACTCCTGCAAAATAGAGTCAGGGGGCGGGGTGCGGTTTCTGATGCTTGAAGTTAGTCTGTGATGACACTCTGAAATTTGTTTCAAGGTCAGTGTCATGAGAAGTGGTTAACAGTAATTTCAGGTCAGGAACCACTATCGTCTCCTTCCCCAGCAAGGACTTCTCATAACTGTTCAAACACATTTCACGATTTTTGACAAAGGATTAAAATTTAGGTATATGATAAAATACTTCTTAGCAAAACGTCCTTTTGTTTTGGTATTTCTCAGAGAAAGACACAACTCAGGCTACCTTTTGTTTATGTCAGGGCCAAGTGTAGTGGTGCTGACGGTTTGTTCCAAACCAATCTGCTGTTTCAAAAAGGTTCTTTAGCTCCCTGGTTGGTCGTCTTCATTCCGTTTATCTTATCAGGAAAGAGAAACAATTCACAACATAATACTTAAATGAAGAGTACTTTTAGGTCCACATGGTTGTCTTTATAGAAGTTTTAATTATGCTGATTCCGTAGTTAACAAGAGGCTGATATTGGGGATTGCATATTTTTCTTTCTCAGAAAAGAGGCTATATTATTTCCACAGGAGGGTAAATAAGGTATTAGCGTTTAGCACTTCACACACAGCCTGGCTCATCGTGAATACGGGGAACTTGTGGAATACGCAAAGCTGTCAGGGCACAGGCATATACAAATTTTGGCTGAATTAATATCACATGAGTTTGACATCCAAGGGACATGACACTTTATCAGTGTTAAGATGGTATCTGGTGAATATTAAAATGCAGATTGAAATTGAGTTCAGGGTTTTGGCATGAAGAGAGAAATCACAGTCATGACTTGCTGTTTGAAATTCTTTTATTTTTTTAAGCATAAAATACCCGCATTTACTTTCCTAAGCGTTTCATTTCCTTTAAAAAATTTTTTTTTTTAGGGGCACCTGGGTGGCTCAGTCGGTTAAGCGTCCGACTTCGGCTCAGGTCACGATCTCGCGGTCCGTGAGTTCGAGCCCCATGTCGGGCTCTGTGCTGACTGCTCAGAGCCTGGAGCCTGTTTCAGATTCTGTCTCCCTCTCTCTCTGACCCTCCCCCGTTCATGCTCTGTCTCTCTCTGTCCCAAAAATAAATAAATGTTAAAAAAAAAAAAAAATTTTTTTTTTAAAAAAAAAAATTTTTTTTTAATGTTTATTTATTTTTGAGAGACAAAGACAGAGACAGAGCACAAGCAGAGGTGGGGCAGAGAGAGAGGGAGACACAGAATCCGAAGCAGGATCCAGGCTCTGAGCTGTCAGACACGGGGCTCGAACTCACAAACGTGAGATCATGACCTGAGCCAAAGGCAGAAGCGTATCCGACTGAGCCACCCAGGCGCCCCATCACCGTTTCATTTCTGAATGAGTTCGGGGCTGCGGTTTCAAGCACATCTCTATAAACAGCACATTGGGGGAGGGATAGATTTTATTCTTACTAAGTCAGAAGCCAGGTTGTAGTTAATCACTATATTTTCTCCTTTCACGTTTTGAGAAGTAGAGACATCTCAATTGTAAAAGCATAAAAAATGAGGACTTTATTTGGCCATCTGCAGCTTAAATATATGGTGAAAAGCATCTTGAAGTGAATATGCAGAATCATTTCATTAGTTTTTATTTTAACATTTGTGTATTTCCTGCTAGTCTTTAAGAATGACCAGTTATAAACACAAATAATATGTGATTACAAGTAGATGAAAGAGTATTAGAGCTTGGGGCGCACGGGTGGCTCAGTCGGTTGAGTGTTGGTTCACCGTCTGGCTCAATGTTGGTTGAGCGTCTGACTCTTGATTTTGGCTCAGGTCATGATCCCAGGGTCGTGGGATCAAGCCTCCCATTGGGATCCATGCTGGGCATGGAGCCTGCTTAAGATTCTGTCTCTCTCTCCCTCTGCCCCTAACCCCCCATGTGTGCGTCCTCTCTCTCACTTAAAAAAAAAAAAAAAAAAGTACGGGAACGCAAAACCTCCACAGCAGCAGCAACGTTTAGCCAAGTGACATACCTGCTAAGGGATGGTGAGACCATATGACCAGGCCACCCGCACAGTCCAGCCTCTGCCAGCTACAAGTGTGCATGCAGGATCTGCCCCGAGGCCCTCCGCCTCCCTGGGGGATACAGAATATTCACCACCCCCGCAAAACACCAGCCAAACAAAAATGACAAAGACGCTCCCGTTGCCTTGGAAGGGGCTTCCTCCAGCGGCAAGGCTGTCTGTGTCTCTGAAACCCAGCCCCTTCCGCTTTGTGGCCATTCAGCCCAGCTCGCACAAAAGTTCATTCCCTGCCAGCCAGACAGTGTCCCCACCTACCACTTCACAGTAGCCTCAATCTAGGATGGTGATGACACATACAAAAGCTTGTGACTGCCTCTGGTTGCCCTAGAAATCCACCCCCGGCATCCTGAAGGATCCACAATAAGGGACTGAGGGTCTGAAAGAGCTGGAAAATAGTACTTTGCAGACTAGAGAATAGGAGATTGGAGACCAGGAAAGGGAGTGAAGGGCAAGCATGTTGTTCCTAAAGCTGGCGATAGATCGGGCTCTGGCGAAAACAAAGGACACGGCAGATAAACGGCACAAGGCTTCTGGAGGGGTGACCACAGGTGCCGGGCGGGGAGGGTCCCCGCGGAACCTAAGGGAGGACCAAGTGTCAGCGCAGACCCCACCCTCACGCCCTCCTCTGGTGACAGACTCAGAATGGTTGGATCTGAGTGCGGAAGAACAGTAGGTATTCCTTCCCTCCACTCTGAGCAAACGCCAGGAGAGTGTTCGTTGATCTAGGAACGAGAGTGGCGCAGGAAGGGAAATGATGCACTCTGGAGTCGTGCAGGCATGCTTCCTGCCTCTGAAACCGACCCGGGACCTGTGACAAGTCACTGGACCTCTCTCGGCCTCAGAGGTCTTTGCAGTGAGACGTGATGAGTGCCTCCCACACATACTGTTTGGGAGGCAAAGTGAAAGGACCCATTTAAGGTCCCAGCACATCACCCGGTATACAGTGAGCCCAGTATATGCTGCTTTGGAAATAATGCATAAGAACCTCTTAGGAAAGAAAAACACGAAAGCAGAAATAGGAGTCTGTTTAAGAAATTAGCTTTACTTACACAGTAATTAGTTTGGTTTTTTACCGGTCAATGTTATAAAATCCTTCTCTTCTGCTACAAAGAGAAGTCAGAGAAACAGAATATTCACAACCCAGGTTGCTAAAGACAACCTATTCACTAACTAAGCAGGTTAAGAAACAAGAGTTCTCAGGCGCCTGGGTGTCTCAGTCGGTTAAGCGTCGGTCTTTGGCTCGGGTCACAATCTCGCAGTTTCTGAGCTCAAGCCCCTATGGGGCTCTGTGCTGACAGGTCAGAGCCCGTAGCCTGCTTTGGATTCTGTGTCTCTCTCTGCACCTCCCCTGCTCACACGCTGTCTCTCTCTCTCTCTCTTTCTCAAAAATAAACATAAAAAAAAAAAGTTCTCCAGAATACCTTAATGTGACTGTGCAGATTTCTCAGCTGTATTCTTCTTTTTTTTTTTTTCAATTTTTTTAAATGTTTATTTATTTTTGAGAGAGAGAAAGAGAGCGAACAGGGGAAGGGCAGAGAGAGGGGAAGAGAGAGAGAAACCCCAAGCAGGTCCCGCACTGTCAGTGCAGAACCCGATGCAGGGCTTGAACCCACGAACTGGGAGATCATGACCTGAGCCGAAATCAAGAGTTGGACGCTCAACTGACACTTAAGGTGCCCTGTCTCGCCTGTATTTTTCTGCATTAAATTAAAAAACCAACTTTCTTGCCATCAAATTGTTTTATTATCTATCTAAAATAAAAGCCTTTGACAAGAATCCTGAAACATGTTACAGTTAGCTGCTGGGAATTAATGATAGCTTCTAAATTATACTATTTATAATTTTATGCATAACTGAAAAGGGACTTACAGCTTTGAAAACTTATTTTCTGATCAAAGCTAAGTTCTTTGTTCTACCAACAATTATACCAACAGTGGTTTGTGGAATGTGAAATCGCAACTGAGCCTCCCCTCTTCAGTGTTAAAGGTATTTGTTAGTCTGAACCTCAAACTCAGTATGGATCTCTGTTCATACTTCTGTCAGAGAGCACTCCTTCCTTGCTTCAAGGAAAGACAAAAGTTAGCCAGAGTCCTGCCTATCGGCACCAAGAAACGCCTCTTGCTACGTGTGAAAGCAAGTCCCAAATCCTCCCTACCTCAGTGCACACCTGGGCTGTGGTTCCTGAAGCCTTTCTCCAAATCCTAGTGTGATCTCTCTTTTTAATCTTCCAGATTGGCCTGGGCCCAAAACACTCAGGACCCTCGGATTGCAGGGGGTTCCCAGTCCCCACTAGAAAAGAAGATAAAGGTGAGGAAGTACATTTACCGTGAACTTTGGAGCCAGAAATACCATCATAAAAAGTTCCTCTTCAAGGTAGAAACAGCCTGAGTGTTGCAAGCAAGAGTGCTTTGTCTGTTAGGTTCGATTCATTCAGTACCCGCAGTGCTGAACAAAACAAACATCGCTTGGGCCCTCGAGGGGCCTCGGCAAGTGAGGGACCTCAACATTAAACAGACAGCCACAGATTGTGATACGGGTCATGAAAGATGGGATTTTATCTGAAGGAATTACGTGCAAAGTGAGGAAGTGACATTTAAGCTAAAACCTAAACGTTACGTACATTAAGTACCATAGTCAGAGCTGCTGTATTGTGTGTTTGGGAGTATAAGAGAATATATGAAAATACTCAGATGGCAAAGAGAATAGGGTTTGAGGAACAGAGAAGCCAGGGCGGCTACATGTAGCAGAGCAAGCAAGCAGTCGAGCTAAGAGGCAGTCAGGAGCCAGATTATGAATGGGATTTTCTCCTAAAATCGATAGGACGCTATCCTAGGTTTCTGTGCAGGAAAGGGACGTGCTGAGATTTGTGTGATACAAAGATCAATCCGGTTGCCATGTGAGTGGTCTGATGGGGCTGGGGACAGAGGGAGAGAGTGTGGATTCAGGAACTCTAGTCAGGCTAACACCCTAGGATGGGGGCATCCTGAAGCTACCGGGGACAGGACTGGAAGGGTGGAAAATGAAGGGAGCACTTTGCAGTTAGAGCCAAGTGGAGGTGGTAAGTAGACAGTATCTAGGTCTGGAGTTGAGATTCAAGTGCAAGGCCGCGTCGTGTGGGACTGTCTTGCTCATCCCTTACTGCCCCCGCCTAGAGCAGTCTCTGGCCCGTGGTAGGTCACCTTGTTGAGTGATTGAGACTGTCCACATCCAAAAAAGCCTAGATGAGACTATGCTCATCTTAAGTGACAATTTCTCTTATATTTTCTTGCATTACCTCTAAAAGACAGAGCCAGCAAAGCGGTGGAGGGCACGGCCATGAGGTAGGAGGAGAATGAAGGGCTATTCAGTCACCTGGGGATATTCAGCTAATGGCTGGAATTCTCTAGCAGGTCCAGGATAGCCTTGGTCACATGCCCTTGGCCACAGCCGGGAAGCCAGAGAAAAGTAAAGTATTTCAAAGAGGAAAGAGTGGTCCACTCTGTGAAATGCTGCTGAAGTCACGGATGACCGGGACAGAGACGAGGCCACTGAATTTGTCACTGTGGAGATCCGTCATGAGCTAGACGACAGCAGTCTGGGAAGAGTGGAGGGATGGAAACCCAAGTGAAAAGGGTCAAGGGCAAACTGTGGGGTGGGGCGGTGGAGAGGGGTGGTAGGTTTCCGCTTCATGGCACACTAGGAAGGGGAGCCAAGGTGGCACACGTCGCAGAGTCTTCCCTTTCTGTCGAAAAACGATGTCAATACTGGAACCTTTTTTTATGCGGACGGAGTGATCCAGTACAGGGGAACATTTGATGAAGTGGGGAAGGGAATTTGGTGATTGCAAACTGAAGTTCTGGAAGCTTCACACGGGCATGTAGAAGACTTGGCTTTTGATAGACAAAGGGGCAATGTTTCCATTACGAAAGCAGAGTCCAGGATGGACACACGGAGGTTGTTCCGCCAACAAGAAGAGGAAGGTGTTTCTGACTGCCTGCTGCTGTTTCCTCAAGGTCGTCTAAGGCAAAATCTTCAACCAGGAGGGGACTCGAGGGGAGGGGTGTGTGGGAGGTTTGGAGAGAAAGCCAGGGAACACGGCTAAGAGACCCCGACAGGGACACGGTGTCAGAATGCCAGGCAGAAATGCTAGCCACTTGTGAGCCTGTGACAAAGGGCATCCGACTTAAAAAACTTCCAGTGCTTCCCTCTGACAAGAGCCTAGGTGGCGTCCACTTTTCCCAAGTGAGTAAACTGTTACTCCAAAAGCTTCGACAGGAGAACGAAACACTTCATCAACCCAAAGCCATGTCTTTTGACTTCCGGTTTGCCAAAGCAGAGGCATATTACTATCGACGACATCAAGAAATGGTGCTGGGAGAAGCGTGGAAATACAAAATGGTTCCAGGGTGGGAAATTAAAATAGAGAGAGAGAGAGAGACCGCACAGTGAAAACACAGGAGATGCTAAAAAATGGGACTGTTTAGTGCCTGAGAGGGAGCTGGGCCAGATAGAGAGGTACATACATACTGAGCCGAACGGGCCAGAGGCCTCGGAGAAGGCAAGCATTAGCCCCTCTCTCAAAGGATGCACAGCCTAACGGTCTTCCCCAAGACATTAACCCTAGGGAAGGATGAAAAGACGGACACTCTCCAGAAAACACACAAAACGAAGACCAAAAAGCCCAGGGCGGCCTGGGCCAAGGAACAGATCAAGGGGCATCAAGACAGAATGACTCGGGGGAGACAGCTCACGGAGCAGAGAAGCAAGAGCCAAGCTCGGGGGCTCTCTGCCCCAGCTCCCCCTCTCCGCAGGCCTCCAGTGCACAGGGAGAAAGTGAAGGAATTCGAGCGGGTCACCCCCTATCCGATCGTCCAGCCTTACCAGGAAACGCTCCTAGAAGTGACCATCCTCACAGAAAAGGCCAAAAAGGAGGAGGAGGTCAAGAAGCCGCTCCGCAGAGAGCTCTTGAGCATGCCACCGTTTTTGAGAAGTCAGCTAGAAAAAATTAAAGTTTAAGTTATTTTCTGGATTGTTGTATTTCTTTTTCAGGCAAGCATACGTTCGGAATCAGTGCGATAAAATCCCATACCCCTGAGTTTTGTTTCTAAGTGTATCAAACTTTGGGGGCGGAGAGGGTAGATAGACCAAGCGTTTCAGCTGTCTGCAGAACTATCCCCCAAAATTTGTGACTTAAAACCCCCACCATCTTATAATAGCTCATAATTCTGTGTCAGGAATTCAGGCAGAGCCCGCCAGTGCGATCTGCCCTACGCGTCCCCATTAGAGCAGCTTGGGGATATTCAGGTGACCGCTGGACTAGTCCAGAGGGTACCGGCGACACGCCCTTGAGGATGGCTGGAAGGCTGGGCTCGGCTGGTCCCGGTCCGGGCCTCCCTTGTTCATGTAGTTCCTGGCCACTGGGTAGCTGGCCTTATTACAGGTGACTCGACTCTGGTAACTCATCAGACACCACAAGGCTTCTTTTGATGTAGCTTCCGAGGTCCCAGAACGTCACTTCTGCCGTCTGCTATTGCTCCAACAAATCACCAAGACCAGCCCAGATTCAAGGGGGAAGGAAACGACTTTTCCTCTCAAATTTGCAACCATCTTTTAATCTACCACTCCAAGGCTCTGAAAACTCCCATCACCCACAGAGGAAGGCAACTCTAGACATGTGTGCTTGAAAGATTGTAATGTTAAGACCACGTGTGTGATTCCATTTATGTGAAATGCCCAGAATAGGCAAATTTTGACAGAAAATAGGCTATCGGTTGGGGCTCAGGGGTGAGGAGGTAGGCGAGGAAGGGTGATGGCCACCGGGTATGGGGTTGGGGGCGAGAATGTTCTACATCAGACCGTGGTGATGGTTACAGAGCCCTGTGGAGAGACTGATGAGTTGTTTGCCAGGAATGGGTGAATGACAAAGAGTATGAAGTAAACCTCTGCAAAGCCGTTCAATGAAACGGAAGAGAGAGCTGGAGTCTGGAGCAGGAGGCGAGCAGGGGTGTAGGCAAGGAGCCAGATCATGCGAGGCCTCGGACGGTTCTGAAAGCTCAGGTTGTTCAAGTGTCAGAGGCGGTGGGGAGTCACTGAGGCTGACGAGCGGTTCTGAAGATGTGCAGGAGATGTGAAGGGCAGGAAGGAAGCAGGGACAGCAGATGGGAGGCTTCTGTGGCAGAAACCTGGGCAGGATGGAGAATCAGGACACCAGATGGGGAGTCGTGACCGATCAAGGTAGAGGGGAAGGAGAAGAGAAATCCTGGGTTTCTTTTGAGGAAATAAAGGAGTAGAGGGACCAGCACAGGGATTACAGGGAAGACAGACTTGGGAGCTGTTTTATACCTATGTTTAAAACAGCCCCTATGCTGGCAATAAGCCATTGCACATACATCTGTAGCTTTTCGGAGTTGAGTCAAAGTCGGAAGAGTGTTTAGGATTAATTCATGAGAGTACGATGGGGGGAGGGGAAGCAGGGAAAGCAACAGAATTTTAAGTGCCAAATGCACAGCATTTAACCCGGGGATCTATTTGGGTAGGAATCACCAGTTTGGTCTAAAATAGCCCCTAGAGGATGCTGAGAAAGGGGGTGCCACTCCGCGCGGATCCAGGACGGCCAGGAGGGGAGAGTAGAAGAGATCCTTGTTCAAAGAGGAGACAGGACAGTAACTGAGGGTTCTGGTAGTGGTTTTAAGGTGAGAGATAAGCATGGTTGAAGGGAAAGTGCTCGGTATGGAGAGTGGCTGACAAGCCCGAGGACCAGGAAGGGCTAGGACCCAGAGCCTGCCAGAGAAGCGACACTCGGACACTTGACTCGGACACCAGATGGGAGGAGGGAGAGAGGGAGGATGTAGCAAGCTGTGGAACGGGAAAGGGAACCAACAAGGGGCTATAAAAAACATCAAGGACAGGCCTGAAGGCCCAGCCAAGATCAGAAGCTTGGGAGTCGCGCCCGTCTGGCTGTCCTCTGTGTGCACACAGGGGACCGCTGATGGGAGCTGTGGGGATGGTTGTTCAGCCTGGCCTGGCAGAGGACTGAGTAGTTTCTCGTGTGTAAATCACAGGCTGAATCATAGAAAATGGCTGATATTTGACCATGTTTTACCTACACAAACAATTTCATACAGTTCAATCCAATATTGGTTGACTTGACCAGCTAACTTTACATTTAGCTAAAGAGATATAAAAAGAACCATAATGATCTGTAGGCCATTGACATCCTAACTAAAAAGCTTTCAGTGGAACAGGACTAGAGAAAGGCCAAACTCTGGCATAATCAGAAAATAAAGAGTAACTACAAATATTTGTGAATATGGCAGTGAATTTCCTTTAATCAAAGACAACCAGGACCAATTCATTAACTATCAAAAGCTACATTTTACTAAAAACAATCTGTCTTTAAAAATGTTTAATCATACAATATATACAATACATGCTGCTTTCCTGTTTGGATTTCACTATCCAGTTGAGCCCTAAGAAAGAGGAAAAAAATAGCTGGTTAACGGTTTGTAAATGATAACATGAATCCAAAGTTTACTAGATATACAGAAAAAGACTCCAACAACCACTGCTTTCTCAGTGAGGAGGGCCCCGGTCCACCCACATTATATATCTTACGTCTGTTCTCTTTCCCTCAGTTATCTTGGAACCAAAGCAGATTAAGTATTCAAAGTTCATTTTAACTCTCAAAATTACAGAAAATTTGAGTTAGAAAAATAAAACCTTAACAATGTTCTAATTCAAAATCTCCCCCCCCCCCATTTTACAGATTGGATTTATAGACAAAATGAAGCTGAGTGAGATGAAGTCATCTCCGTGATT
Source organism: Neofelis nebulosa (assembly GCF_028018385.1). Taxonomy (NCBI): domain Eukaryota; kingdom Metazoa; phylum Chordata; class Mammalia; order Carnivora; family Felidae; genus Neofelis; species Neofelis nebulosa. The sequence continues at coordinate 82,626,049 of NC_080794.1, forward strand.
TTAATGTTTGTTTATTTTTGAGAGAGAGACAAAGTGTGAGCAGAGGAGGAACAGAGAGAAAGGAAGACACAGAATCCAATCCGAAGCCGGCTTCAGGCTCTGAGCTGTCAGCACAGAGCCCGACTCGGGGGCTTGAACTCACGAATTGTGAGATCATGACCTGAGCCGAAGTCGGACGTTTAACCGACTGAGCCATCCAGGCGCCCCCTCCGTGATTTTAAAGTAAGGGGCAGAGCCAACAGAATCCAGGTCTCCTGACTCCCACCCACAGCAAATGCCCGATCGTCACTAAGGCATGTTCTCCTTCATAAAAATTGAAGAAATGTTTCACAGCATAACTCACATTTAAGAAACGCCCATTTACTGACATCATTCCAAGGTAAATCTGTCCTATAGATTTCTACTTCATAGCTATAAAATAACCAAATCAAATCGGACACTGAACACGACTGATGGGAGGGTTCAGTATTCGATTTATCTAGTTTATCAACTTGTTGGAGGGGGCGGGGGGGGGAGGGGAGGTAGGAGGAGCCAAGCCAGGAACACACTCCTGCTCCGCCCCTTCAGAACCCCGAAGTAATCCAAAGGGGACTTGCAGCCACTAGGTGGCGCGCTGCCTTTCCCACCAGCACGCACAGTTCTAGGACTGGGGCACTAGAGGGAGGCAAATCCCAATTTCATCAGAATGCGAAAAAGGAAGGTGGTTTGGAATGCTAAGTAACGTTTCATAACATAGGAAATGTTACCTTTGCTGGCGTCAGGCGCTTAGCCTCTGCTGGCTCTGGCCTGAAGCAATCACAGGTTCTGAGATCTCAAAGGTCTTCACGATCTCCTGGTGGAGAACAGAGAACATTTTGGGCACTGGGTTTACAGCAAATGCCGTTTGGGAGACAGAACTACCCCGGGGAAAGGGGCAAGGGGCAAGGCTTTACCTCCCAGTCTCGGTAACTCAAAGCTATGATTCCTTGATTCCTAATTTGGGTGTTTTGGTCAATTCCCTCACTTTCTTCATTAATATTAACGGGCTCTGTTGGAAAGACAAAAGTTTTCAAAGGTTATCGAATCACAGGAGGTAGGCTGAACGGAAACTGTTGAACAGGAACGAAGCCTGTATCGAAAAAACACTTATAATATTACATACTTATTAGGATCCCACGCATCACTGACTTGTTATAGTGTTGTAGCAAGTAATCCATTTGCTTCCATTTTTAAAAAACCCCACAAGATGGAGTGACACGTTGCAATCATTTAAAAACCTCTGCAGATCTAAGTACTAACCACAGAGCTGAGCCCTACTGAGTCCCAGAGAAATTAAGAGCTTTTAAAGTAACAATAAAGGCAATGGATGTACTTGATTCTCTGCAGGAGGCCTTAGGAAACAAAGGACTCATGGAGACCGGTGAAATTATTTGAGAAAGATTCTCCCAAGGACAGGAGGGAGGTGGCTTCAGGGAAAAATAGAAGGAAGGAAAGTACAATAGTAACTGCAATTACAAACATTCTAGATAAAAACTGGAGGGACTTCCTTGTCAATCTTTAAGGCAGTTAAGTGTTGAGTCAATGATACAGATGAACCCTCTGGCTTTAAATGAAGGCGATATTTTCAGTAAAGATACAGCAACGTAGAAGTTTGATACCTAAAATGCAAACTCATTTACATTTAGAAAGCTGCATTTCATGACCTCTAATAACACATACGTTTTCTCAAAAACTAATCTTAACATAGTATCCTTTACCTATTATTGGCAGTCGGTCTTGGTCAAGCTTTATTCTTGCAAAACCATCCTAAAACACAAACATGATTTTAGATTTGGATTCAAAGACCGATTTAAAAAATTAGATCCAAAACCTGTAACCACTGGATGAAAAGCATTATTCCTTAATTAGAAAGCTCCATATCCCAGACACTCAAAATGTACCATAACAATAATGAGATTACGTAGACAAGAAGATACATGGGGCTTCCCTCGGGTTTCTGATCAGCCTCTATCCTGAGGATCTGCTAAATAAAACCGAAACTGGCTTATCTCTTTAACTGATTCATGCGTATTTTTGAACACTCCATATTTTAGCAGGTGTTAGCTCATCATCTACCGTTGACAAAATATGCCTTTGTTATCATTTCTGGGAAGATGCTCTGGTCAATACAAGATTTTTGTTTAAGGTTAAAATCAAATTCATCTTACATAGGCAGCAGTGCAACCTGTTACAAGACTAAAGATAGGTCTAAAGTATACTTCTTTTCTTATATTTCAGTATATTTTTGAGTAGGGTTTTTTTTTTTGAACCTTCTATTTTGAAATAATTTCAAACTGAAAGAGCTACAAGGCTATTATAAAGAACCTTTATAGTATATGTTTTTTTTTAAGTTTATTTATTTTGAGAGAGAGAGAGCGAGCGTGTGCCCACATATGCGACAGGGGAATGGCAGAGAGAGAGAATCTCAAGCACGTTCCACAGTTAGCGCAGAGCCTGATGTGGGGCTCAAATCCACAAACCGTGAGATTACGACCTGAACGGAGATCAAGAGTGGATGCTTAACCAACTGAGCCACCCAGGCACCCCTCCCTTCCTATATTCTTTACCGAGCTTCACGAAGTTTTTCACCAAGTTTTTTTCACCAAACTTCACTGTTAAAGTTTTGCCACATCATTTCACTCTCTCTACATATTCATTTGTGATTGTTTTTTAAGTTTATTTATGTTGGAAAAGAGACAGCAAGTGGGAGAGGGCCAGAGAGAGAGCGAGAGAGCGCGAGAGAGAATCCCAAGCAGGCTACACACTGTAAACACAGAGCCTGATGCAGAACCCACGAACCTTGAGAGCATAACCTGAGCTGAAGTTGGGACACTTAACTGACTGACCCACCCAGACACCACTGTACTAGTAATTTTTTTAAAAAATTTTTTTAATGTTTATTTACTTTTGAGAGAGAGAGAGAGACAGAGAGAGAGAGAGAGAGAGAGAGACCGTGCACATGAGTGGGGGAGTGGCAGAAAGAGAGGGAGACACAGAAGCCGAAGCAGGCTCCAGGCTCTGAGCTGTGAGCACAGAGCCCAATGCGGGGCTCGAACCCACGAAACAGGAGATCATGACCTGAGCTGAAGTCAGACACTTAACCAACTGAGCTACCCAGGCACCCCAAATTTTTTTAAGTTTATTTCTTTATTTTTGAGAGAGACAGAGACAGTGCAATTGGGAGAGGGGCAGAGAGAAAGAGAAAGAGAGAGAGAGAGACAGAGAGAGACAGAGAGAGAATTCCAAGCAGGCTCTGTGCTGCCAACACAGAGGCCGATATAGGGCCTGAACTCACAAAACCAGGAGGTCATGACTTGAGCCAAAACTAAGAGTCCTATGCTTAACAGGCTCGGCCACCCAGGCACCCCTCCCGTATTAGTAATTTTTATGAGAGAATAAAGGATAGCCTGCTCCCTTTCCTTAGTACTTTCAGTATATGGCTCTTGAGGAGAACAAGATATTTTCTTACGTAACATGGCAACTATCAGATGTGAGCAATTTAAATTTGGGAAATTGAACATTTATACCACACTGTTCTCTAATTTATAGTTCCATCCTCAAACTCTGCCAATCCTTTTTATGAATAATTTCCAAAATGTAAAAGCAAGCTCACAACTTCTCTTTTTAAGGTTACTTATTATGTTGAGTAATCTCTACACCCAACGTGGGGCTCGAACTCATGACCCTGAGATCAAGAGTCGTATGCTCCATCGACGGAGCCGTCCAGGCGCCCCTCGCACGTAAATTTTCAGCTAGTTTCTTCTGCCTGTGTGCCAATGTTTTGCTACAACGCAAATACATACATACATACTGGTTAGTACAAACACCTCTGCCGGCTCCCACCCATAGCTTTTACTATGTACCCTCTTAAAAGCTATAAAAGATAAAAAAGAGAAATAATCTTAAATCTTACCCTTATAATGAAGGAAACATGAAAGATGTTTTCCACTGTTCGGGGAAAAGAATGTGGATCAACCACAAAGTCAAAGAAGGACATAGGAGTATCAGCTGTAGATGAAAAAGAAAAAAAAAATTCTTCAAAACAGGAAAGATGGATTTTGCTAATCAGTAAGACCAATATTCTCTTGTGCGCACAGAGGAAGGAAATGGGCCCTCAACCCGCTGTCGGGAGTATAAAGGGATACGGCCCTTCTGGAGACCAATTTGGCCTACCTATTATAAAATACGTATGCCCACTGATCTGGCAACCCTCCTCCTACAGAAATGTCGGCAGGGGCGTGCAAAGCTGTGTGCCAGGATTCTCTGCTACAGCAGCTTTCACGAGAGTAAGATGCTACAAAGAACTTCCACTCGTCCACTCACGGAGGACTTGTTCAACGTATTTAGGACGCGGCCCTACAACGGGAATCACTGGAGAGAAGGGCAATCTACCCGTATCGATGTGGAAGAATGTCGACGTGGAAAACTCAGGTTGCGGAAGAACGTGTATATTATGATTAGCTTTGAAAAAAGCAAAACCAGCAAAGATGCCCAGCTTACTTATGTGCCTGGTTACATAACTGACGTAAAGCTAAGACGACCTGAGTACGCAAGGCACGCCATACAAGGGGCTGCCTCTAGGGAGCGAGAAGTGGAACAGGTACTTGACTCCACGGCTCTCACTTCTATGGCACCTTTTGTTTTGGAACAGAAAAAATACCCCATCTTTTAAAACCAAAAATGAGAAGTTACTTTGCCAACAACCTCACATGGGATATCTAAAGGAGAGAAGCCGCGTTACGTATATAGGCCGAAAAGCCATCAAAACGATTCAAACATTGTACAGAACCGAAAATGCGTTTCAAAAACTAACTTCTCATCGAAAGGGACATGTGTCTAACTGATAAATACAAATTGCTCTACTTGAACTCGGTAGCATACTCACGATCCTCTCGGAAATAGGTCTGCAATAATCCCAAAATTCTTTCCACTTCCTTTTCTGTTGCTTCTTGATGAGATTCTTCCATTTCACTTAACTGAAAACACAAAGTCGTTACCAGACTGATCTACTTGCCTGTTTGCGTTTTCTGCCCTCTTCCACGCCCATATTCGTCCAAATGTCTTTTATTAGGGATCACTACCAGTTTTGACCCCCATCTTAAAATTTACAGTTAAAAAAAAAAACAAAAAAACTTTGTTTCAGTTAACATTTTTCTATTAATTTTTTAACAGAGGAGTTAACATGACCAAATCAACCATGTTCAGGTTGAACATAAATAAACTAGCACAACACAGAAAGTGGTTCAGAACTGTGGTTCTCAACTGGGAGTGATTTTTGCCTCTCGGGGACATTTGCCAATACCTGGAGATGTTTTTGGTTGTCACAACTGGGGATGGGGAGGAGGCGGCTACTGGCATCTAGTGGAAAGAGGCCAAGGATTGCTATGGGGCCTCCTGCATCGCACAGGACAGCCAATCACGACGGAGAATGTTCCTGCCCCCAGGGCTGACTGTGCTGAGGCTGAGAGCCCCTGATCCATTACGGAAAGGAATTAAAACTAAGACAAGGGTTAACCCGGTAAAACGTTTAAAAGCTTAAATTATTTAAGTGATTATTTAAGTAACCAAACCTGACTCCAGACCCTAAAGCTTAGAAAAGATGGCCAAATTGCATGTATATTAACAGCTACTTTAACCGTAGGCATTTTCAGAAGACAAACCTGGTCAGGCATGGTCTTCTTCTCTTCTGTCGTGGGACCTTTTCTCGGACGATCGCTTCGTGGCTTTGGCACAGGGAACTCTCCTTGTATTGAACCCAACCTAATGAAAAATATGCTTTCATGTCTTTTTTTGTTTGTTTTCTAAACCAATTCGACTAACTGGAAGCAGCTCCCACGGAATGGTCAGATTCAGACCAGGCTTCAGTGCTGTATGAGCCGACATCAGATCGAAAGTCTGGTCGGGTCTGTGACATCCTTTCTGCTCCCATTGTGTTTCTCAAAGAACTCCTAGGAGCTTCTCTCAATTACAGATACCTCCTCAAACACCTTCATATTTTGCTTTCAACAGTAGACCGGTCAACATGCCGGTGGTCTTCCCAGCTAGCCTACTGTGTTCTTGGCAAAGCCAACTTCAGATCAGGGAAGAAGAACATGTGGGGGAGAGGAAAAAACAGCTCCCCTGGGGGTTAAAAGCCTTTGGACTAGGGGTGCCAGTGCCGAGGCTCACAGCCTCGGACTACGGAACATACCTGTCTCAGGAGAACAGTTCAAACAGAAGCCATGGGATTCTTTTCCCCTCTGGACTCCCCGTACCCCCTAAAAAAAGCCCAAATGCAGACTTAAGCTACAGTAATAGATGTACCATGCAGCGATCACGGCCCCGAAAACATAGACCTGTGTGGTCCCTCCGCCTGAGGAGATCAAAGGGTGCAGTGTAGATGGACAGATCCAAATCCACACACACGTGTCCATTTCAGCGCAATGGGGTGGATCCCACAGCATCATACTAGAATAATACTGTGGTGCTGGGAGCGCATGTGGGCAGAGGTCTACCCAGACGTGGGAGTGATCTGGTTGCGATCTCTGACCTTGCCTTCTGTCTGTCCGGAGAAGTTACTGGAGGCTTCCAAGTTAGGGTCTGGGACATCAGCAAACATTCCCAGGTGGAAAAGATGGGGGAAGACATTGTAGGCCAAAGAAACAGCAAGTGCAAGGGCACACAGCTGTAAGCACTTCACTGTGGGTGCAACTTCGGCAGGATGAGGAGACAGAGTTTAAGGCACAGCACCCAAGGCTCCCTTTAGATCTTGGGATTTAGGACAGAGCCAAGAACTCAACAGCAAAAAACAGAGATTTGGACTTTATCCTGTAACGAAGAAGTGTGACCTTTATGCTGTAATGGAGGCAGTGGTTCCAGGCACCTGTGCTAACTGAAGGCTTTTTAAAAACCTAGGCCTCGCCCCACACCTGTGCATCTCCAGAGCCTTCTAACTGAGGCGCTACCACTCTCGGGAGGTTTGCAAGGGTAAATCAGAACAGACAAACCGCCCAGGAGCTATATAGCACTTAAGAAGAAACAACAGCAGAAAGAATCTGCTGGGGGACACAGCCAGAGCATTTGAAGATGGTCTTAGAGAAGAACCAATGAGCACTATTCTTAGTTTCCCCAAAAGGACTGAACTAGGAAATGAAGACGGAAGTTAATGTGAGTATAAAAAAAAAAAAAAAAAAAAAACTTTTCAAAACTAGAGCTGTATCCAAAAAATCAACCGGGCACTGATGTGACCGTGACTCAAGCAGGCTTCAAGTATAGGTCAGTTGATCGTCCGACAGGAAATTACGGTAAGTGGCAATTTACATACATTGGTAGGATCTGAAGATACTCTCCATAAGAGGTATCGTCCTCCTACATGGTAAGGATTAAAGGTGACAAAACAAAGCCAGACGTTTCGCCCCAGACCGGAAGTCTCACATACTAGGAAACAAAGGAGCCGGCAGGGCACCTAGTAAGAGGTCCTGGCCCACAGCCTGCCCTGCTTAAATTAAGCAGGATGAGGATCCATCCACATCGAGATTTTATGGGCTTTTCAATCAAAGTTTACAAAGTCTCCAAACAATGGCATCATGACTGTCACCTCCACAATACCAAATAATGTTTGTTCCTACAACGGAAAAACAACTTAAGGTTTACAAATGACTGGTCTGTCAGATTTTTAAAATAATCTTACAGAAAGTGGAATGTATGGGTTTTATTAAAGGTGTTTTCTGCTGTTTTGCCTGATATTTTCCAGGAGTCATAGACTATGAATTCAAAATCAGAACTATCTTCATCACGGATGAGTTCTTCAGCTTCTAGCGGATTTACACCCATATGTGTCAGCTACAAAAATGAAGGGAAACAAAAAACCCCAGTTAAGCCACAAGCAATCATTCACCACATCAAATAATCTGCATCAGTAAACTTTAAAAGGCCAGAGGCAAAGCCTGTTTTCAAGGCCCTAACACGCTGGCTAAATTTCTTTCGATACAGATAATTTCATACATAAATTCCAACTTTCCAAGGCAGCAACACGAGAATGAATGAACTTAGTCCATCAAAGTATTAGGAAAGCAGTTCCGGCATACAAATCTGAAATCACATCCCAAATCAAAGCTTCCAACACAGAACAGGCCAGGTTTAGCTGGCTTTCGGATTTTCATTTTAGCCAGCCTCCTAGAGACCACTACTCAGCTTGCGTCTCAGTATATCCAGAGAGCAGTGGCCTAGCGTCAGAGAATCATTCATCCTAAAACTGCCTTCCTGCGAAGAGTTGCCAGAAGTTTAGTAATTCTCTCATCCCCAACTGTCTTACAGAAAATGAAAGTGCTTTGATTACATTATAGAATTATAAAATGCCTCCAAGTTATCAAATTAAAACAGTAATATCAAATATGAACAATCAAAAAGCTCTCAAGGAGCTGACCCCTATTAAAGGCAATCAAGTTGTAAAGAAAAAGGCTGCAAGAACCGGATCAGAGACATAAGGTCGGCATCCATCACCCCCGCCCCCTGCCACCTTGTCTCCCCCCCCCCAACCCCCCACGTGGGAGGACGGGTCCGTTTCTGTCTGGTCCAGTCTACCAGTCTTTTTTTTATAGAACCTATATTTGATGTACTCAGAAGGATCTTCCCCAGCCAGCCATCACAGAGCTATTAATTTAGGGTTTTACTCTGAATGCCTTAAAGACTTCCGGAATTTATTTTGATTTGTTCAAGTACACAGCTCACTTGGATAAATACCAGTAATTTTAAAAAAGACAACCCAGTATATGGTCATTTTATCTGTTCAGCTGTATGTTAGTGTGCATTTTCCAAATGCATTATGCCTCACAATAAAAAAGTTAAAAAAGAAGATTTTACGGTTTTAAATGTAAGTTAAATTTCAGTTTTAAACCATTTAAGGTTTTAAAAACAACAGAAAACTCATCTGCCCCCTGCCTTTACAAAAGAATGAATGTATCTGGTCCGATCTCACAGTACTAAATCATTTTAATAGCCATTTGACAAACATTCAGTCAGAAATTCAAAGGTCTAGCAGAAATGCTAGGACAGAGCTTCGCTCAGAGTGGAACCAAAAAAAAAAGAAAAAAAAAAATCGACAACAGGGTAAAATGCAAGGTCAGCTTCATTGTGCCTTTTGTGGTAAATCCACCAAGGAAAAATTTTTTACTTTTGGGTAACAACCATCCAAAAGAAAGGTAAATAAAACAACAACAAAAAGACCCACAAAATAGCAAAACCCTAAGCATATTCATGTGGTTCCCATTTATTCTCAAAGACAGAGGAGAGGGGCCCCTGGGTGGCTCAGTCGGTTAAGCGTCCGACTTAGGCTCAGGTCATGATCTCACGGCTCGTGGGTTCGAGCCCCGCATCGGGCTCTGTGCTGACTGCTCAGAGCCTGGAGCCTGCTTCGGATTCTGTGTCTCCTCCTCTCTCTGTCCCTCCCCTGCTCTTGCTCTGTCTCTCAATAATACATAAATGTTAAAAAAAAAAAAAAAGAAAGAAAAAGACAGCAGAGAACTTGCCCCCCGGGCCTAACTCATCTCCAGCTGAGCTCTGCCACCTACTGCGTGGGTTTTGTTCAGCCAGAACAAAGGGTCCCCAGTCACTGAGAATGAGCTAGAATACTTATGAACTGATAATTCAGGGGAAAAATGGCCATTTGTAAATAAACATAGCACCCAGAATCTTTACTTCGAATGCTAAGAGATTTTTCTAAACCTCTAGGCTGCCGCCCTGTATTCCTCGACATGGCTCTCCTGTCATCGTTTAACTTGGTGAGATGAGAGCTCTTTGGGGGAATCTGAGACTTGTGCCCCACCCCCCCAAGGAAAGGAAAAAGGAAGTGAAGGCCATTTGCATACAGATCTAATCAAAGCAGATAACTAATCTGTGACCTGGGACACATTTTTTGTTTAAGATCCCGCAGCTTTGAACTTACTAGAGTTTCAACGTAGCGCAACATATCGAACGAGTTCAGATCAGAACGCAGCTGCTTTGCCTTCTCTTTGCCCAAATCTGAAGCCAAAACAAGAAAATGGGCATCCAGGACTGCTTCTCTTGCCCGGGACACTGTTCAAAAAGAGAAGGAAAATACACATGATTCACAGGGATTTTCCCGAAATTTCCACCTACTTACTTGCCATTTCCCAGGGACTGGGAGGGTGAAGAGGGCCCTGGGAACACCCGGAAAGGCAAACCGGAAAGGGAGCCAAGAAGAGGCGAAGGCGGCAAAGTTCAAGTACAGAAACACCTGTGCCTGGTGTGCTCCCGGAGGCCTTGTGGGTGTCACGCTTCCTGAACACACACGTCCAGCGGCTGAACTTGGCTGACTCCCGTTTTTGCTTTTATACATCATTCTTCTCCCTTTTTATTTCGGGGGTGCTGCTGCGGGAGCGACCATGCGTGAGAGAGGGAAGCAGAGGCCAGGCTGCTCCGGGTGCCTTGCCTGCTGGCCTCACAGCACGGTCGGCGAGAAAAGCGCAGACTTCTCGGTCACAGCTGGCTTTGAGGCTCCCACCGAGGGAAAACCATGAGTGCCAAGGATCTAGAATTCTGTGTCTGCTGGGCGAGTGAGTAACTTTGCCTTAAAGAGGTGACCCAGTCAGCACAGGGGCATCAGCCGAGGAGGGAGTGATGTGTGGCCCAAGAACTAAAAAGATGCACAGTAAAGAAGCAAAGGGGTGAATGAGTCACAGACAGCGCTAACAAGGGGTGAGGAGGGATTTAACCAGGTGAAAGGGAAACGCTCAGTTCTGGAAGGTTTTAACGAGATTTAGCAAATGTGGGAGACCAAGATGGGGAACGGTGCAGAGGCTGTGACCAGGGCTAGAAAGACAGTCATTTGAGAACATGCGGACGCGGCAATGTTAAAAGCGAGCAACAGTTAAGCCATTAGTCGGACTGGGAAATTACTAGAAAGAAAGGGTCTGGTCCTCAAAGAACATGAAGAATTGTCTGGGCAACACAAGTTGTTGACTCTTCCTTACCACCGAATTTGTCTGCATTCTGCCTTTCTGTTGCCACAGAACCGTTAGGGGGACGGTGGGCAAAGTGGTCTGGGGACTTGCTCTAGGGTTCGGGGCCCCAGTGCCTACATCAGGGGGTGCCCGACCTGCCTTCTGTCTTTGAACAGACTACTGCTGCCACAAACCCTTTTAATTCAAACCAAGATATATTTTTTTTTCATTTTCAGAGAGAGAGAGAGAGAGAGGGAGAGAGAGCGCACATGCACACCCATCGGGGAGGGGCAGAGAGAGAATCCCAAGCAGGCTCCATGCTGCCAGTGAGGAGTCCTACATGGGGCTCAAACTCACCGAACCGTGAGACCACGACCTGAGCCAAAATCAAGGTCGGATGCTTAACCGACTGAGCCACCCAGGTGCCCCAAACCATGATTGTTTTTTAAACTCCCCTCTCCCCGTGGAGGGTGCTCAGTGCTCTGACGTATCTCTTTATCTCTCTCTCACCACCCCCCTACTAGAGACCAACAGCTCCACTAGTGGACATGGCCACTACACCCCTGCCCCCCACCATAGGCGGACCAATAGCAAGGAGCTGGGAGGAGGGCAGGACTAGAAATAGGATGTCACAGCCCAGCTCAGTTCTTCTTTAATTCATCTATTCAACAAACGCACCCTGGGGATACAGCAGTCAATACCACAGAAAGATAAAGATAATTCATGCAAGTATAATACAAGTTCTCAACCTTGAACGAGCAACAGAACCACCTGGGGGGCTTGCTAAAACAGGCTGCTGGCTGCGCCCCCAGAATTTCACATAAAGCCTTCAATACACCTAAGGGAATGGTAAGCACAACACAAGCAGTATAACCACTCCAACGAGAAAGCTTCCAAAACCAGTAAAGAAAACACTACTATATTATGTGGGAATTGTTTGATGTCAATAATATGGCTCTTATATAAAACTAATAAAAAATTATCCTAAAACTTACAATAAAAAGCTCCCATATATAAAATAATGAATTACCTCCATTAAACAGAGTGTTGGCCTCTTCAAGGACCTCAGTTAGTTTGTCGCTGGCATTCAGTATATCCTCTCGGTTTTCTACGTAAAGAAATACAAGATTTGGCAAATGTGCTCGTCATTCACCAAGTCCTTAACAAAGTGGTCACCTGGGGTGCTGAGGAGTCCTGCCCCTGCTCCCTGGGGTGATTATTTCACACATCTCTTATCTTTTTAACCAAAGCGTCTCCGAAAGAGAAAGGTGACTGTACCTTTAAGGAGCATGAACTTTAAAAGGGGCCTTGGCTGCCTTTAACCTTCACCCAAAGGGCTCCACTGCTTCTGCAGCCTCCTAACAGTGGCTCCCAAACTCTGCAAGCCACAGGGGCCCCTGGAGGGCCACCCGACAGATGGACGCGCCACCCCGAGTTTCGGAGTGGGTAGGTCCGGGGTGCGGTCCTAGTGCGGGCCATTTCTGACAGCTCCCTGGTGGCGCCGCCCGCGCTGGGCGGGCGACCCCTCGCGGGACCCACCGACTGCCAGATACGACACCCGGGGCCCGAGCCCCGCCGCCACTCCTTCCCGGCCGTCTGGGCTCGGGCGGCGCCGTCCGGCCCCCTCGGGGCCCGCGCGCCCCCGCCAAGGTCGCGCGGCTCGCTCCACGCGACGGCGCGGGGCCACCCGGCGAGCCAATCGAGGCGCGGCCGGGCGGCGCGGGGGCGGCGCGGGCGCCGTTGAGCAGCCGGGCCGCGCGGGCCTGCGTCCCGCACCTGCCCCCGCCCGCGCCCCGCCTTACGTTGGACCGAGTTGATGAGCGCCCGGTACTGATGGCGGATCTGGCGGCACAGGCCGTGGTCGGTCTCCGCCTCCAAGCTCGCGGGGTCCACCATCTCGTCCCCGGAATCCGACGGCTCTGCCTCCTCCAGGCTCGGGCGCTCCGGGGCCTCCCTGCGCTCCGGCGCGGCGCCGCGGCGGGACACGGGCGACAGCGGGGACCGCGAGCGGGAGCGGGAGCGGGTGCGATCCCGGTGCGGGTCGCGGCCCCGGCCCCGGCCCTCGGACCGGCGGCCGCTGCTGTCCCCGGACATCGCGCCAATTCGCCGTGCAACTTCGGAACGGCGGAAGTTCGCGCCAGAAACTGAAACCCCTGCTCGGCGCGAGCGCCCGCTCCCCGCGGAACGCGGCTCCCGGGCCGGCGCCAGCGCACAGCGACGCCTCTGGCGGGAGGCCGGCGGCGGGCGCGGTGCGGGGCGCTCCCGAGGCGCCGCGGGGCCCCGGCCCCGGCCCTCCGCTCGCTGGCCGTTTGCCGCACCCGGGGCCCGCTGACTCCTCGCTGCGCGGGGGTCACGGCCTTGGCCCGCCGGGCCCCCCACCCGGCCCGCATCTTCCCGGGTCTCTTTGGTTCCCCAGGACACCGCCACGGCCTGGCGACGTCAGAGCGCGCAGGGCACGTGTGTCATGGAGGCTGCCGCGGATGACGCCGGGCTCGGAGGCAGAGATGTGGCTCTGTGACCTGAGTTTCTCCGAGCCATCACGGGGCGGATCCACTGAGGTTCACGTGCAGCCGGCAGTCCCACTCTTGGTGAAGCCAGAAGGACAACAAAAATGAACAACAAAAATTGACTTTCTCCTAGTAAACTGTGAACCGTCCCTTCTAAATAGCTACAGCATGGCAGCTTGTGTTCACAATTGGTTCTCAAGCTAAAATATTCTGAAGTATCTTCAAAAAGGGTCCAAGACAGATGGAATTCTATTCAGAAAAACATATGACTTTCATGTCATGCTACGTATTTGGGGTTGTATTGCAAATGTTGTTTCTCAAAAGTTCCCTTTGGTGCTGAGAATGCATTCGATTTTCTCAAAGAAACAATAATATAAGTTGCGTTTCTACGTAAGGCTACAAAAATACTTCTGTGCGTCTTGTACAGTCAGCTGGAGGTAAACGCTGTTTGCAGCTGCCCCACAGCCGGTACAGCACCACAGCCCTACTTACCTGGGTTTCAGAAAAGGTAAAAGCTGGTGCCTGCTTCATTGGATGCATTATAATTGGCCTAAATGAGTCGTGGCAATCTTATCCTCCTTCCTCAATGACTGGACTAGGGACGGGCATGTAATCCAGTTCTGGTCAGTGATATGGGAGGGGGCGTCCCATCTGCATGAAACACAAAGCCTCCAGAAAAGAGAGGCTTTATCCCCACCCTCACTCCTTCTTTAAGATGCTGCTGTGATAAACTGGTACCCGACACGACAGCAGCCATCTATGACGAAGTGACAAGCATGAGGAAAAGACCAGGATGCTAAGGGACGGAGAAGAAGGACGGACATAGCTGAGTTGCTGAGTAACTGCCTGTCTCCAGACTGCTTGTTAAGTGAGCTGTAAATATCCTGTGCTAATTGTTTTTGCGGTTATCACTTGCAGCTCAGCGCGTTGGGACCGAAACAAGTAGTTAGCATTCTTCTAGGTGGAAATTCATTCCGAGCTCTGGATACAAATACCTGGAGCATTTCATTCAGTTCCATAAGGTTTTGGTGTGTTCTAATGAGCCAGACACCCTACAAACACAGTAGATCACGAGGATGGCTCAGAGACTTGTCTTTGCCTTCCATGGTCTCACGAGGAGACAGACATGAAACTGATCCTAAAATTCATATGGAAATACAAGGGATCCAGAAGCCAAAACGATCTTGAGAAAGAAAAACAGAGTTGGCAGGACTTGCATTCCTCCATTCCAAGACTTACTACAGAGCTGTAGCAATTAAGACTGTGTGGTGTTGGCGTAAGGATAGACAGATTGATCGATGGGATAAAATCAAAAGTCCGGAAATAAACCTTTTCATCCACGGTCAATTGATTTTTTACAAAGGTGCCAAGACAATTCAATGGGGAAAGAATAGTCCTTGCTACAAATTGTGCTAGGACAATAGGATATCAACATGCAAAAGAATGAAGTTGGACCTCTCCCTCGTGCTATATATAAAAATTAACTCAAAATGGATCTGATCTAAATAAATGTAAGAGCTAACAGGATAAAAATCCTGGAAGAAAACACAGGTACAAATCTCTGTGACCTTGGATTAGGCGATGGTTTCTTAGATATACCCCAAAAGCACGAGCAACCAAAGGAAAAAAAAAAAGATAAATTGGAGACCAGGTTAATGGTCATTTGTTAAAGCAGTAAGAAGAAACTAATATTGGGATTTAGGATGAGCACCTGTGATAAAAATTATCATAATTTTTTAAAGTTTATTGATTTATTTTGAGAGAGATCACAAGCAGGAGAGGGGCAGAGAGAGGAGGAGAGATAGAGAATCCTAAGCAGGCCCCACGCCGTCAGCATAAAGCCTGACATGGGGCTCGAACTCACGAACTGTGAGATCATCATGTGAGCCAAAATCAAGAGTCAGACGCGTAACTGACCGAGCCCCAAGAAAGGTGGAGGTTAATTTGAGGTAAGGGTGGGGACAAATGGAGAATAACCCACATGATGGGTAAAAGGTTTATCAGGGTTTCTTCAGCTAGGTATAATAGAAACTCCAGTACAGGACCTTCGCCAAAATTGTTACAATTTTCCTTGTGACACTGGAAAACTAGAAGTAGGCAGTCCAGAATTAGTGTGTTGGCTTAATTGCCTCAACCCAAATGGGCACATGTCACTGCCGCTCACATCTGGTCACATGGCCTCAACCCAAGTGCAGGGAGGCTGGGAGACGTGTCTTCTCTTTCTCTGTTTCCCCATCCCTTCTTTTTTACTGTCAAAGCCCGCTTTCCAAAATAGAAGCCAAAAACAAAACAAAACAAACAAAAACCCCCAGATACTCACCTTTCCTCCCCCCCTTGGACCTAGGGCGTGGAATACGGTCATTCTTAGCCAATGGGACTAAGGAGAAGTCTATGGAAGGTCTACTCAGAAATGTTTTCTCCACAGTAAAAATAGACACCGAGAGGAAACGTTCCTCTTTAGTCAAACGTCGTTCTGTCCACATGTGCTGCTCAAAGTGAGGCAGCGGTCTTGGGGCCACGTGGGGACAGATTAACAAATGAACATTACGAGTCAGAAAGAGATGATGGAGCAGAGACCAGTGAGCGGGGAAGAGGTGACTGAGTGTACTCCCTCCTCCTTTCCTGGGAGATGAGCCTCTGGATCACCCTCCCGATTAACATGACATGACAATGAAGAACTGGCAAGGAGTAACCCAGAGGGGGACATCTGGCAAGCAGGCCTTAATGAACACCGGGCAGAGAGGAGAGAAGCAGGAGAGTTTCGGGTGGGGCAGAGGTGGAGGGACTGAATCCCTCAGTGCATAGAGTGTCCCTCAGGCTGTGGCTGGGTACCAGCTCTCCCGCAAATCAAATGGGAAAACGTGTACGCTCTCGGGTGGGAAACAAAGTTTCTAATAGTTCCGGCACTGAGGAAGACAGCCAGCCACTGGGGGATCCTTCTGGTCAGAGCTGATTTGGTGCTAAGAATGCTGGATGTGGGGTCTGTGTATGTCCAGCCAGGGCTGAGTTAGATCATCCACAATGCGTGTATAGTGGCTAGTGTCATAAACATGTCGCTAGGTGTGATTTGGTATTCAGTATATCAGGGAGATCCTGGCGCTCCTCGTCGGCCAGGCTGCCAAGAGAAGGCAGTAGTTAGTAAAAACTCAACGCCCTCGTTCTCCAGTAGCCCCTGCTATGCTGGCGATTGCGTGAGTCTGTGATGAAACCCTGCCCCCTTTTCTGGGTGCTTCATTTATTAATGCATGTTTATTGAGGGGCCGCTATGTGCTAAGCCACAGGCTGGACGCTCGAGATGCAATATTAAAGACTGCAAGCAAGGCCCTGCACGCCTGGAGCTTACGGATTTTGGAGAGAGACAGACATCAAACAAACAAAACAAAGCTGAATGTATATTACCTGCTGTGTTAGACGCTTGGAAGGAAAGGATTTGGAGCTAGGCAAGAATCTGACCTGGATAGCAGAGTCAAGGCCGTTAAGCTGAGGTGAGAAGGAGCCCAGGATGGAAGTCGGGGCGCAGGCGGGGAGGAGAGCAGAGCAGGAGGCAGCCGGGGCCGTCGCTTGGTGTTTAGGAACTGCTTTGTTCCAAGGTGGGAAATGATCAGGAATGTGTCAGGGTACACTCTCCGAAGAGTCTCCTGCTATAACACAACTCAATCCTGTATATGCCATAATTTGTATGGCACTCCTGGGCTCGTGGGAAATAAAGGAAATGTCTACAGGAACGCAAAGGCGAGCCCAGGACTCATGGGAGCTCTTGACACGTGGAAAACTGTCCACCGTGGTTGCAGGTGCACTCGGGGGGCGGCAGGGGCATAGGGCCTGAGCATCCACAGCCCTGCTACACACATTGTTCGGCTTAAGGCTATCAAGGGGCCATGAGACGCCAGGCTCTGTGAGCAAGACAGACAAGATCGCTGCTGTCACAGGTGGATGCCAGCTAACAGTCTTATCAGGGAGAAAGACAACAAACAGGGAATAGATAAATAATTTCAGATGGCGACAATATGAGGAAATTCAAAGGCAGCATATTGTGGGAAGGAGTTACCTACCAGGTGGTAAGCAGTGTGGGTGGGTAACTTTAGCTGGGGTGGTCTGGGAAGCCCCCGCCGAAAAGCTGACATTTCAGTTAAGAGCGGGAGTCCGCCATGTGAATTGGGGGGGAGGGGGGACGCGAGTGTAGAACTTTCCGGATCTAGAGACTTCTCTTTTCCCAAGCGTCTGCCCTAAGTCTAGACACTGATCCAAAAGCTTCTGAGAGAAAACAAAGCCCAGGACTGGGACGTGCCTGCCTTCACTGTCAAGACCTCCAGGCCGGGGTGCCCAAAGCACCCCAAGTATGAGAGGGAAGCGTATGTACAACCCCGAGCCCGTCTCACCTGGACGTGGACAGGAGAGGAATCACCCGCCGTGCGGTTTGGCCAGAGAGCAGAGGGGCTGTTTGTCGTCAGATATACAGCACGAAGCCAGAGAAAGGCACACACACCGTGCATGTTGCTCACCTGGGGTGGGACTGGGGCGCAGAGACAGCGAGAGATTATTAAATCTGTGCTGTTTCAGTGAGGTGTTAATTGTATCATTTCGGGAGAGAAATGTAATAAATATTAATTTTTAATTTGTACAGTGAAACAATGGGTGCAAATTCTCAATCAAAACATGCAAATAAATATTTCCCAGGCTCTCGAGGCCGAAGGGTCTAAATGGTCTAAAAAGGATCATTAGCCTTCGCACCACGGCCGCCTCCCTATTTTTATGGAACAGAACTACAGCCATCTTAGTAACCAGCAGCGGATCGGTGAGACTTCTGCTCCTGGAGAGACTTCCAGCTGGCAAACCGAACAGCTGGTATTAGCCTGGGGACATTTTGGGACACGCTTAAGCGCAGTGTCTCATGCCATCTTCCAGGAAGCCGCCTCCGTTTGCTTTTCTTTCGTTTTGTTAATGTTGAAGAGGATCTGTAAATAAAGAAATAAAAAGGGCCGGTAAATTCAAAACATTTTTTATTTATTTTTTTCTTTATTTTTTTTAAATTTGTTTTTATTGCTTATTATTTTTGAGAGAGAGAGAGAGAGAAAGCGAGCAGGGAAGGGGCAGAGAGAGAGGGAGACACAGAATCGGAAGCAGGCTCCAGGCTCTGAGCGCCCAGGACAGAGCCTGACGTGGGGCTCAAACCCACAGACCGTGAGATCATGACCTGGGCCGTAGTCAGCCGCCCAACCGACTGAGCCACCCAGGCGCCCCTCAAAACATTTTTTAAATGTCATGTCATGTCATGTCATTGAAATGGTGTCTTAATGTGACCACGCCTGCTATGTATTTGTCATCCCAAAACTCGAGTCCATGGCCTCAATAATGCTTTAGACCAGTGCTTTCCAAATGTTAGTGTGCATTTGAATCACAGGGGATGGTTATTAAAAACACAGATTCTGGGGGCACCTGGGTGGCTGAGTCGGTTGAGCGTCCGACTCTTGATTTTGGCTCAGGTCACGATCCCAGGGTCATGGGATCCGGCCCCTCATCAGGCTCCGTGATGAGCGTAGAGCCTGCCTAAGATTCTCTCTCCCTCTGTCCCTCCCCCACCCACACTCTCGCTCTCTCGTA